>NC_138182.1:214004816-214323019 GCF_964194105.1 Spermophilus citellus
TCATCACTGACATTCACCATTCAGATGTCACACTTGAAAAACAATATATCATTTTGAAGGTCATCCCCTTTTACAGATTCAGTCCTCAATGTATCTTTCTCCACTCTTTTTCTATAAATTCAGCATAGCTCTCTAACTACCAGATATAAAAGAATTCCATTAGGGGCTGGGGATGTGGCTCAAGCGGTAGCGCGCTCGCCTGGCATGCATGCGGCCCGGGTTTGATCCTCAGCACCACATACCAACAAAGATGTTGTGTCCGCCGAGAACTAAAAAATAAATATTAAAAATTCTCTCTCTCTCTCTCTCTCTCTCTCTCTCTCTCTCCTCTCTCACTCTCTTAAAAAAAAAAAAAAGAATTCCATTAGAACACAATTCACTCTTACATGTGTTCACAAATGCTGTATATCAATTTAGAACTAAAAAAAGTGTAGGGCAGGGGGAGTAGACCAAATTATAATTTTGTCTACCAATATCATTATAAATGCCATTCCTTGTGCCAGAGAAAAGCACCAAGGACAGAGCTTTTTTCAATAACCTTGCATTCTTCATTGATGCTCAGCTGCTCCACTATCTCCGAGAAAATGCCTCCAATTCATTCTGTCCCTGTGCATGAAAAAATTGGGGCAAGGGTCCCTTTTGTTACCTTTTCTATAACTCAAAAGTGGAGGGTCTTTTGTCAATTTCCATATTCTTCTTTGTTGATGCACAGCAAAAACTGCTAGTATATTTTTCTTTGGAACTAATAAGTCACAAATATCAACTATATTTGAAATGTAGAGTATCCTATTTTATAAATGTTTATTTCCTGGGTTTCCTCAATTGAAAGAGTAGTAAGAGAAAAAAATTCTTATGACAAGAAAATATATATTACTGTGATAATAACTTGTTAAATTAGTCCCTGTCCCCTACTATTAATACCCATTCTTGTTAATTGTATATACTTTTTAATACATATTTGTTTAGTTTAGATGGAAACAATACCTTTATTTTATTTATTTATTTGTATGTGGTGCTGTGGATCGAACCTATGCAAGTGCTCTACCACTGAGCCACAACCCCAGCCCCTTGTTAAATATACTTTAATTGTCACTCTCACCTGATTGTCAGAAGATAGTGCAAAATGAAGGAAGAACAAATATTTTGCTACCTGAACATGAAAGCTGTAAAAGATGCTAGATTTTATAGACTCAATATGCAGAGGGGGATTTTAATTAGACTATTCAAGTGATGGACAAGTCCCTCTTAACCATCATTGATCCAAATCAAGATTATACATTAGTTTTCCATTCATCCAAAGAGAATGACTTTCATTTTTGGTTTTTGGGAGAATGGGGGAGTGTTTTCTTTTTTCACATGTCATTGATTTCTTCTCTTATAGAATTCAATAAAAGATTCTTAAATATCTCAGAAAACCATCATGAAACCATCTTTTGGATGAGACATAGAAAATTAAGGTTAAGTTGAGAAATAAAGAAAACACAAGTTGTTGTTGGTCTCTTGGAGCACCTATCATATATATCTAGAGCACACTCACTCTATCTCCAGTTATATATGCAAATACATGTCCTTGCAATAAGTATCTTTTTGAGTTTGGAATGTCAGCTATTACAGAAAATAGCATCATAATTTCAGACAATGAAAGTTATTATGAAAGATACAAAAACATTGAGAAATCAGCATATGGGACCAGTCACCAACTACAAAAGATAAAACTGCCTAGGATGAGAATATTGTATGTGCTCCAAAAGAGAGTACTTGGATTTCACAAAACCAAGAGAGGTCTTGAGGTAATTAATGAATCACTAGAATAATTTTTTTCAATTATACCTCTTTTTTGTGATCAATAGTGCTAGAGAAATATAAAGTTATTCTATCCTACCCTCAACTGATTTCACTGGGAAAAAGTGCTTCCTTCTAAAAAGATATCAACCTTTATTCTATATGTATTTTCAATTAGTATTGATTTTATTATTATTTGACCATGTAAAGTATTTTTATTTTATGTATTTGTTATTTAAAAAATATTTTTAGTTGTAGATGGATATTTATTTATTTTTATGTGGTGCTGAGGATCAATCCCAGTTCGTTACACGTGCTAGACAGGCACCACTGAGCCACAACCCCAGTCCCTGTAATTTTTTTTTTAAATATTTAGTTTCATCTTTTAGTATGAGTCTCCAAAATATTTCACATTATTTAGAATGGATTTACCTTTATTTTTTCTGCAACTATTTTTATGATTACAAAGTTATTTTTACATATAATCAATGATAATTCTCATTTCCAGTTTTAGGTAGAAATTAAATTGTAAATAGAATTACTAAATATTTCTCTTCAAAAATAAGTAAAGCACTATTATGCTCTAGATCAATGCATATAATGAATCAAACTGGACATTTTACAATATGACATTATTCTAATGCAAGTGTTTCATGGCTAGTTTACAAAATGATTCAGATCATGATCAAGAACCAATGTTTAAAAAGGACTTCATTCTTTGAATCCATGTTTTTTTTCTAAGCATTTTCCCCTTAACTTGGTCATCACAACATTTCAAAGTAACCAACATTTTCTTGGCATTGGAGAGATTAAGAAGGGTGGGTTATAATGTCCTCTCTTTGTAAGAATTTCCTAGTTGCACAAAAAGAAAACCTGTATATAACAATAAAAATGAATAGAGCTAATGGCCAAATCAGTACTGGAGATAGCAAGTGTTATGGTCACTGAAAGGATAGTGGGGGTGTCCTGTGGCCTGGGCTGAGCATACCTTAGCCACCAGAGCAATTGTCATCTACACACATATTTCAGCTGTGCTATTCAGTGTGTTCATGGATCATAGGCATTGACATAACCTAGGAGCTTGTTGGAAATACATTCTGTCAGGCCTTGACCTGAGATCTATAGAATCATAATCTCCATTTACAAAATCCCCAGTGATTTACAATGCAAGGAAAAGTTTGAAAAAAAATTACAGAGAATATGAAGGAAGAAAAAATTCTAAACCCCCTTTTTCAAATTGTTTTTCCTGAATTTACTCTCTCTGAGGCTGTAGTGTGAGCCTTTATGTATGCACAGGTTTGTTATTTGTTTTCTAAGAAATATTAATGTTCTGTGTACAGAACTAGTGTCTGCAAGCAACACTCCATGACAACTGTGCCAGTGTGGCAGGACCTCCACACAGAGCTCTCATTCTCAGGGATCATCCACGGATTTCATCTTCATTATCTCCAATTTGACTGCAAAGAGCATATGACATACCCCAGTTTATAATAGTAGTTTTGGCACTAATTAGCAGCGTGACGGCAATCATATAATTTTTCTAGGTACTATTATTTATGAAAAAGGCTGAATGAGCACTAAGCTTTGTTTGAGCTTTGAAACTTAATTCAACCTCAGATTTTCAAATATTAGAAGATAAAAGGAATGAGATTAGTACTACTTAGACTTTTATGAAATCTTTCAGAGAAAAGAATACTGAAGAATTTGTATTGTGTGTGAAATACATATGAAAGCAGATTGTTGTTGGGGTTAAAAACAAGTAAATGCTGAGATTCAACACTATGGTGTTATTTAAAGGAAGTTTATTATGTTAAAATTCAAAACAGGCTTTTTACTTATAACAGCCAACTATGAAATACTGTACATATTTCCTATGTAAGGTAAATTCTGTTGAAATCACTTATGAATAATGGAGGATACTAATGGACTCAACTTGGACTTATACATTTATTTTCTTTGTTCTCTCTTTGACATGATTTCCATTTTTTTTAATAAAATTCAAGGTTTTGTTGTTTGACTTATAATAGTAAACTATAGTAGCTTTTCATCAAATATCTTGTCTTCTTCAAAAACTCATGAAGAAAATGATTATTGAGTATCTCTCAGATAAAGACAATGCTAATCTTCTTTTGCCATTCAAAGAAATAAAAGAAGTCCATAGTGTTAATATTTGTAAAACAAACAAACAAACAAAAAAAAACACAACCAACCAACCAAACAAACAACAACAACAACAACAAAAAAAAAAAAACAGTATTGTTAATCAGACTGCCAGATACAGGAAAGCATTTGTTGCTGGACTTTATATAAGCACTCTATATGCTATGTCCATTCCCAATTAGGACCTCATTTTATCCTAAAAATGATGCTATGAAGGAGATGTTATGATTTCTGTTTAACAGAGGAAAGATCTGAGATTGAAGAATTAAGTTATTTGCCAAAGTCCACTTAGCTTTCTAATTCAAAGCTCAGGATACCACATTGAAGTCACATTAAAAAGACTTTACTATTTTTGAAAGGTATATTGAAATAGGAAGTATTTTGTATTTGAAAAAGGAAAGAGAAAAATAACAAGAAAAAATCTACTGTAGTGATCCAGCAAATAGATAATGAAGGCTTAACCCACAGTGTCATATTGAATTGTGTTCCCCAAAGTAGGTATATTAAAGTCGTAACACCTAGAACCACAGAATGAGATTTTTTTTTTTGAAAACATGTCATTGCAGATTGTTTAGTTAAAATGAGGTTCTACTGGGATAGGGTAGGTCCCTAATCCAATATAAATGATGTTCTTATAAGAAAACCATCATGAGAACACACAGGCACACACAGGGAGAACACCAAGTGACAATATGACAGAAAAGAACTGTGCAGCCACAGGCCAAGGAACTGCAGATTGTCAGCAAGCCAGCAGAAGCAGGAATGAGGCACTCAGGGATTCCCCTGGTGTCTTCAGAAGGAGCAGAGCTTTGCTGATACCCCAATTTCAGAAATGCAAGACAATAACTTTTTGTTTTTTTAAGTCACTTGTTTTGTTAAGGCAGTCCTGGGAATCTAATGGACTTGAGCAAAAGAAACAGAAGAACAGAGAACAGCATACCAACTACAGTCAGTTGTCAGTAATTTAAAATTTGGCATCCAAGGGTTCTAAGTGTGGATTTAGCAACCAATTATTGAAAATACTTGAAAAAAATTTGCATTTGTACTAAACATGTACAAACTTTTTATTGTCTTATTCCCTAAGAAAAACACTATAACAATAGAATATAATTTATATATTAGGTATTATAAGTAATCTAGAGATGACTGTAAGTATACAGAATGGTGTGTTTGAGTATAATTTACAGGCAGAGTAGTTAGAACCAAATATACTTCCTCTACACCTTCTTTTTTGTTTTGCTAGATGCAGATGAACTACAAACTCTAGAGCTATAGTTGGCAAAATATGTCCCTGTGAACCAACTTTGTCCTGTTTTGTAAAGAATTTTGTTGAAACACAGCCATGCCTATTCCTGTACAAACAGTCTATGGCTACTTTGTACTATAACAGAAGTGAGTAAATGCAACACAGAATTTGGGGTTTGTAAAGCCTAAAATATTTATTATCTGGCTCTTTACCAAAAAAGTCATTATATCCTGCCCTAAAATGATACCAAAGTCAAAATTCAGGAAACTGGATTCCCAAATTTCTAAGGACATCCACCAACCTGAAGCCAGCTTTCCTGGGCTGTAATGAACCCAGGCGTAGACCTGCTATATTTGACACACTGTATTTCAGAATTCATTTGTAACAATAGTAAATTCACACTTAGTAATGCATCTGTTTACAGATGAAAAAAGAGTCAAAGAAACTAAATCCTTAGCCAAAATTATATTAGTAAGTGAAAAGGAAAGAATTTGGACACAGATCTAAAGGACCCTAGAACCTGCCCTATTTTCCTTTTAGGTTCAGAGTGATCATCTCTGAGAGTGCATTCATATGTGACATTTGTTTTATGCTTTGTTTTATCATGTATTTTTTCTAAAAATTTTATTAAGATAAAATTTATATAGCAATAAATCCACCTTAAAATACACAGTTAAATGACTATTAGTGTATTTAGAGTTGTACAAGTCATCACCACTATCTTATATTAGAATATGTTCTTCACCCAGAAACCAAGTCCCATTAGCTGTGTATTCTCATTCCTTATTCCCCCAACTATTGGTTTACTTTCTGTCTCCATGAATCTGTGTATTCTGGACATTTTGTATATAGGGAATCAGAGCACATATTCATTTGTGAATGGCTTCTTAACATTCCATTTTCAAAGTTCATCCATATGTAATACAGCATATATTGGTATTTTATTCCACTGATGAATAGTTCATGTATGGCTATATCACATTTTTATTCACTAATAATTTAGTGGTTTTCATATTTTGCTTACTAAGAATAATGTTGGACTGGAGGTATAGCTCATGGTGAAACACTTGCCTAGCATGTACAAAGCCCCAGGTTCAATTGCCAGCACTATGAAGAAGAAGGAAAAAGATATGGAGAGGGAGAAGAAGAACAATAAAAAGATGGATGCTGCTATGAACATTTGCACACAAGTTTTGTGTAAAGGTTATGTTTTTCAATTGTCTTATATATACACCTAGGAGAGATTTCTCTGTCATAGAGCAACTCTTTATTTAATGTTTTAAACAAGTGCCAGAATGTTTTCTAAGGTTTTACAACCAGCCCTCTAACAGGGTCTCAGATTCTCCACATTTTTTTAAATATTTATTTTTCTTTTAGTTGTAGTTGGACACAATACATTTATTTATTTATTTATTTATTCATTCATTCATTTATTTATTTATTTATATGTGGTGCTGAGGATCAAATCCAGGGCCTCACACATGCTAAGTGAGCACTCTGCTGCTGAGCCACAACCCCAGCCCCTCCACATTATTATTATTATTATTATTATTATTATTATTATTTTGGTGCTGGGGGATTGAACCCAGGGTCTTGTTTATGTGAGGCAAGTACTCTACCAACTGAGCTATATCTCTAAGTCCCCAGATTCTCCACATTCTTGTCAACAGTTGCTTTCCTCTTTTTTATTTTGGCCATGCTTGTGGATATACATAGTGATACATCATTTTAGTTTAGAGTTTTACTTTACTATAGCTAATGATATAAACATTTAATTTACTTATTGATCATTTGTATATCATATTTGGAGGAATGCCTACTAAAATCCATTGACCATTTGAAAATTGAGCTGTCTTTTATTCCTGAATTGTGTTTTTAACATATTCTGGATACAAATCCCTGAAACAGATACATTATTTGAAAATGTTCTCTTCTATTTTGTGGGTTGTCTTTTCATTTTGTTGGTGGTATTCTTGAAATCATAAAAGCTTTTTAATTTTGATGAAATTCAACACATCTATTTTCTCTTTTGACACTTGTGTTTTTGGAGCCATATCCAAGAAAAAAAAATTTATTCCAAAAATATGAAGATGTATATCTATGATTTATTCAAAGATTTTTATGGTTTTAACTCTTGCTTAAGGTTTGTTATCAATTCTGAGTTTATTTTTGTATGTGATGTAATGTATTGGTCCAACTTTCCTCTTTTGCATGTGGGATATCCAGTTGTCTCAGCATCATTTGTAGAAAATATCTCATGCAGTTTTTTCAATTTATATTTAACTTATATTAGTTTTGTGACTGAAAACACTAAATGTCATAAAAATGATACAAAATATTCTTCAAAATTAAATTTAAATACATGTAGGTGGATAATGGAATGTTGCAGAAATTAAAGCAGGAAACTAATTCAAAGAAACACAGGAAGGCTCAGCTGTCACACGCAAATTGAAAACAAAGAATTTAAAGAGAGGAAAAAGAGATAAATGGGGACTGAGTCCACCTGTTGAAGCAGCAACTCAGAAGTCTCAGTCAGGAGAATCACACATTTGAAGACGGCCTCAGTAACTTAAGGAGACCCTGTCACTAAAAAAATAAAAAAGGTAGATGATATAGTTCAGTGTCAGTGACCCTGGGTTCAGTCTTTAGCATCTCTCTCTCTCTCTCTCCCTCTCTCTCTCTCTCTCTCCCTTTTTCTCTCCCTCTCTCTCTCATACACACACACACACACACACACACACACCGAAAAAAAATGGAAAACAGGAAAATTTAAAAAAAGGAAAATGCCTTTAGGAGGTCATGTTCAAGGGCTAGATTTCTTTCATGAAAAAAAGAGTTTAAATGTGGTGATAGAAGTATTTAACATGGACTGTGCTTTCAAGAAAGCTAATGAAGAGAAAGAATCATAGTCAAAGGAAAGAGGTAGAAGGATCAATTTTACATGTTCTTGGAAGAATACTCTGACAGTACTAAGGAACATGACTTTTGGAAGAATAAAGGTTATAAGGGAAAGACTGATGATGCAGAGAAATGAGACTAATGAAAAATTTCTTGAGGCGGGTGCATGAAGTAGAGGCTTTGGTGCAGAGCTATGGTCATTGTTTTCTCCAGTGCAATAAAGTGAAAGGAGAAAGAAAGATTGAATAGAGAAGAAGTATGGGTGTAGGAAATGCTGGGAGGGAAGAAAGTACTCAATGAGAGGGGACAAGAGCAAAGAGGACAAATCGTTCTTTAAAGACAAACAGAAATCTCTTTTCTTGGGGTAATTCAGATGTGATCATTTCTACCAAGTCTCTAAACCTGACAACTGGAGTTTATCCAAGATATGTATTTGGTTAGATGCCCTGAAAGATGATCAAAATAAAACAACAAAAGTGACCCTCTGAAATCAAGACACATGGCCACTCTGAGCCTGCATCTAGGAGTGGCTACAGTAGCTGAAAATTTTGTTTAGTTGGCATCATTGAGAATGAATCTACTTCCCCATTTTCTGTATGTGTGAGGGATTATATTCCCCTATTATTCATTTATCAGTTGCTGGAGTTCACAAAGTTGAAAAGAGTGAGTGACCTGTATTTATTTACTAAAATCTACAGCATAGAAGGCAGATGAGAGTGGCAGTAACACAAACAGATCTTGCTTTCCTACTCTTGAGAATCTGAGAACATTTTACTTAAGAATTAAAAGTCATAAATGGAAGTGTATGAGAGGAAAGGAAATACATACAAAGATTTTATTTTTAATGTTTTTTAAACTGTTGGGAGACCTTTATTTTATTTATTTATATGTGGTGCTAAGAATCAAACCCAATGCCTCACATATGCCAAGCAAGTGTGCTAGCTCCAAGCCATAGACCCAGCCTACAAAGATTTTTTAAACAAAGGAGTTCTATCTCTTCACCTGCTCTCTATGATATTAAGCAAAGGGCATAATGTATAAAATCCAGTTCTCTAATTAACAGTAGAATAATTGGTATAAATGACTATTGTGTGCTCATGTTTCTGAAAACCCTACAAAATAGAAAAAGTAATTTCTTATGATATTATTTTCCAATTATTCTTCCAAAAGAGATGCTTAAAAATTTTTATGGATCTTAATGAGATCTGTCTCAAAATAAAAAATAAAATAAAAAATAAAAAGGAGTGGGGCTGTAGGAGTGGTTGTCCCTGAATTGAAGAAAGAAAGAAAGAAAGTTTGTAGATGTTAACTTTTAAACATTGCAGGTAACAAATGACCACAATGTATATAAATTTACTGCCATATTTATAGGATGTTGAATAATTTCTTAAAATTATTAATCTGCAAGCCTGAATGAAGCATTACTACATTTTACCTGTGTATTAAATTTTCATTTCTGAAGTTCTACAAATTATTTCCCATCTAGTTACACCTTTCTATCCTGCAAAAAGAATGAATTGAGAGTTTTTTGCTTTTATTTTTATAATACTTAGGAAATCTAAAGAAAAATTTAATGCATTCACACATATATATCTGCTAAGACACAATGGCACTGTTTACATAGTTTTCTTTGTAAAAATTTACACATATGAGAAATTGTTCCTGCTCCCCCTTTACCCACCCTATAGTAATAGTCTCACAAACATGATGGAACACTCAGGAAGAAGGTGAATCAGAAAGTTGACACATTTTTCTTTCTTTTCTTTGCCATCACATTCAACATTTTCCAGTGTTTTGAGTCTAGTTTTCTATTTCACTTTACTCTATGGACCACCCACTAGTTGTCCAATTTTGCCTTTATATCACTAGGGCATCCTTTCTTTTATAATCTCCCATCTGATAAATTTGGGGGAAGGAAGAGCTCATTTTCTAAGCATATCTAATTTAGAACCTGTATAACATTGGCACATAGGTACAGGTATTCTCTCCTTTCACATTGCTTTTTAGTCACTTATCCCCATCATGATTGGATAGAATCACATTTTTCAACGAAACTCTCCAAAAATACATAAATAGCAAGCTGTTCTTCACACAAATCTTTACAAAACAATAACAATAGCAACAAAGGAAGAAAGAAATCCATTTTAGTATTAAAGGAATTTTTTTACAGTTTTTATTCTAGTTGATTCCAAAGATGAGCACAGAGAAGAAAAACTTAAATGCATCCATACACAAGTAAGAAATTGTTTGCAGCCTTCCTCCCTACCCACCACTTTCCAAGTGCAGAGGGAGGGGGAAGACTAAAAAAGCAACAGGCTTAATCATATTTGGTGTTTGCAGCAGCTAACACAGTGGAACTGTCATCATTTCTGCTAACACTTTCCATTGTGGTGGTATTTATTGTTAAGTGCATCCCAGAATATAATTACTTGAACATATTAATGTTAATATTGAGGGATTTTGGAGGGGTTAGTAATATAAAGCCACTTAATTGATAGATTTTAAAGGGGTTAGAGTTGTCAATCAACTATATATAAGTGAGTATCAAATAATCCAATCAGCTAGATGGATTATTGTAATGTGATGATTATTGTAAATGTGAGGGAATGATTAAAAAAAAGTTCTTGAGAGACCAGGTATATAATCATAAAAAAATTTCACTTGAGAGTATGTTGAAAGATTTACGCAAGAAAACAGCTTAAGGATATAAGGTTCCTTTTAAAATAATTTGCTTTTTTATGGTTGCATTCTGATATTTTAGAAATCAAAACTTCAATTTTCCAGACCTCTCCCTCTCTTTATTTACTTCTTTATTTTACTACTTCTTTTTTTTCTCTTCCACTTTTTCTTACTAACTTGGATTGATATCTGCATATCTTATTTTGATAAAAGCCACTATTTAATAGAATACAAATTAAATACATGGTGTCTTTGCAAATATTTTCAAGATATCAGTATAGATGTTACAGGAGTTTTAAAAGAAGTTAATGATATTATGAAGAGCAGTTAAATCTGAAATCTGGAAGCAGGTGTCATTTTCCAAAAAATGTGAAAATTATTTCCTAATTCTGATAGAATCTCAATATGCTTCAGTGTAGGAAGTACATTTAGAGAACCATATTCTAAATATTTTAAATTTCATAACTATGAATGTCTGACTTGGTGAAGTAAAATCTTTATGCTATTTGATAAAGAGAGTTTTGTGTCATTTGAATTATTAGAATAAGTTGCTGCTAATGCCATAAATGTTATTAATCTTTAACAGATTGGAACCATGAAGAGTTATGGCATTCTTGGTTCCCTTGAGTAACAAGATCATCAAAGGCATAATCCTAAACTGATTTTCATATTGCAAGAAATTTACTGATCTAAAAATTTACTAAGAGTGAGACCAGCACATCTGCCCCTATAGGAAATGATTTTTGCATAGTAAGTGTTGATCTGCATAACCATATGATCATCGCAAGTGCTGATTACCAAATCTGAATCATCATTACTTAGCAAAGTTCTATAAATACACATGGCACCATGTAATATATTCAGCTGTGCTAAATTAATGACAAAGTCCTTACCCTGAGGAGCTTGGGGGTCTAAAAACAAAGAATGACACAAAAGTCAAAGATGTGGAACACAAATTGATTTGGGGGTATTTTCAGTGAAATCATTTCAGTGAGGAATTTTTATGGTTTTAAATGAGGGAGAAATTATGGATTAATAATAAGTTTAATAATTAAAGGATCCATAATAATTTAATAAATGTGGACTTCATATATATATATATATATGCTTATATATTTATATACACATATATACACACACATATATACATATATACACATACATGTATACACACACACAATTTGAAAAGTATCTTCATATGGGTAAATTTAAATACTATAAAATAATTGAATCCAAAACTGAATTCATTATCTTTTTTTTTTTGAATAGTACTTATCTTTTTTAATTTGTTGTTTTTAGATATAGATGAAAGTAGGGTGTATTTAGACATATTATACATACATGAAATGCAACCCATTACAAGGGGAATGACTGGCAGGGAGCGGGGATGAGAATAGGAAAAACAGTAGAATGAATCTGACATAACTTTCCTATGCTCATATATTAATACACCATCAGTGAAACTCCACATTATGTACAACCATAATAATTCATTATCTCTTCAACATACTCTCATTCTTCAAATCAGCCCCTGCCTTGATTAAAGGTGGTGCTTTCTTCCTATGGTTCATAAAAACATTTTTATAGATAATTTCTCCTTGTTCTTTTCTCTCACTGACCACCAAGTCCTGGAAATTGCTCAATTGGTACCGTATTTTCTCTATTTTGTACTTCTCAGTTCTTATTCAGGTCTCCATACTCACTTTAAAGATTACTTTACTATCTAGTGTAACATCACTTTAATTTGTCTTTTAAAGCTACTCCTCTAAAACACACTTTTCCACTCCATGGCTCCTCAGTGTAGAGTCAGCACTGGTTTCAATGGTGTTCCTGGCAACCCAACCCAACTTTTCTTTCCACTCTTACTTCATACTAATCCTTGCTCACAAAACTTCAAAGTTTGTTTAGGCTTCTTTGTTTTGATTTTTGAAACTCTGGTCATTTTATATAGCTGTGTATTTTCTTTGTATCTACTCTACTATTTCAAACCTAGTAAAGAAATACATTTCTTCTATGAAAAATTTCTCAAATAGCTCAAGAGAAATAAATTTTGTCCTCTGCTTTTATGTACAAAAATAACCTGATAAAAATTATTTTGTTCAGTTGATATTGGTTTACTGCCTCCCCAATGAGATTTGTCTCTTTATACCTTTAAGAGCACTCAGATTTCCTTTCAAGGTCTACCCCTTTCCTCTCCTTAGAAGCCTGGTGCTTTAAAGGTGGGTTTTCAGCTACCCTTGACCAGTGATTATGTAAAAAGTGAGGTCACCCATGCAAACTCAGTATTTGTTAACTTTAGATAATATTACTGAGAGATTGATCATACATACCCTTTTCATTTGGTTGTTATATCTGACATTATCTTATTTATGTTTAGATCCAGAAATGTTCCACACCTATGACATGAGTAAGAAGTAACAAAATATAATTTTAGTGATACATTTTACATTCTCTGTGGAGTAGATTTTAAGATTAGACCTATCAATGTACTACTCTGTTACATGAATTACTTAAACTAGAGTTGAACTTTTAAGCACAAGCAGCCTAGAGGATACTGTTTCCATCTATTTAGACCTTTTAATACACATTTGTTTGCAAATATTTTCTCTGGTATAAATGACAAGTTCAATTAAGATAGGGGATGGTTTATATTTATTGTGTCTCCAAATGTGTCTATCCTGGGTGATTAGCAGTTTAGTCAGAGGTCAGATGATCATCTTTCAAGAATGCTTCTAAAAGAAACACTCCAAGGATAATCTTATCCTTAGATAAGACCACATGAACTGAAGTTCTTCTTCTACCTCTTGAAATCTTTTCAATGAGTGTATTAATCTTGAAAGTCTTGGAGTATTTCATGATACAAAGATGAATATGGTGGCAAAAATAGTTTTTAAAAAGCATTCATCTTTCTAAAGCTGTCATAACAGAGTACCATGAATTTGTTGAGTTAAAAAACAGAAATTTACTATCTCACAGTTCTGGAACATAAAAGTTCAAACCCCAGATATCACCAGGACTATGTTCTTGCTGAAAGACCTAGGGAAGAAATTGCTATATGCCTTCCTCTTAGTTTCTTCCTATAATTTGAATATTTGTGTCCCCACAAAACTTATAATTTGTAAACTAATCCTCAACATGATCATATTAGAAAGTGGGGCCTTTGGGATTATTAAGTCATGAGGGAAACTTTCATGAGTTTATAAAAAGACTCCAAAGGGCTAGCTAGCTCCTCTACCATGTGAAGACTCGATGAGAAGTCACCATCTATGAACCAGAAAGCAATTCCTCACCATACTCTGAATCTGCTGACACCTTAATCTTAGAATTATCAACCTCCAGAACTGTGAGAGATAAAATTCTGCTGTTTATAGGTACCCAATCTGGAATTTTGTTGTTATTGTTTGTGGTGCCAGGATACCTAACACAGTGCTTTGTGCTAAGCAAGCTCTTTACCACTGAGTCAGACCCCCAGCTCCCTGCCCTTTTTTAATATAGAGGCCAAATGAACTATGATACTTTTGTTGGTTTTCTGGTGATCTCCGGTGTTTCTTGACTGTGGCTGCATAATACCAGTCCTTGTTTTCTCACATGACATTCTACTTGTGTCTTACATGATCATCTTCTTACAAGGAATCCATTTGTATTGGATTATGAGTCTATCCTTCTCCAGTATGGAAGTAATTACATATGCAATGAATCTATTTCCCAAATAAAGCCAGTCGTACTTTGAGGTACTGGAGATTAGGTTCCATATACTTTTGGGGAGGACACAATACAATTCATAACAAGGGATAAAGGCTAGGATTTTCTAAGAGAAAGCTTTACTGAGACTCTGTTTTTTAGTTGTAGTTGGACACAATATCTTATATTTTATGTGGTGCTGAGGATTGAACACAGTGCCTTGCATGTGCTAGGCAAGTGCTCTTCCGCTGAGCCACAATCCCAGACCCTGTGCTCTATAGAAGGGAATAGGATGTGATGCTAGTAGCTTTCCAGCAAGGGAGAAAGATGGTTAATTGTATGAAGAAGAAATTTAAATGATTTAAGGGAAGCAAATTAAGTACTAGCATTTTCCATAAATGGAACCCAGACTCTGGTGACCAGTGACCATTTTCAACACACTTTTTTTCTTTCATTATTGGCACCTGCTTATGAAAGAAAACACAGTCCCAATGGACAGTATCTAGCTTCATCAGGCAAAAGTGATTCATATTAGCAACATGACCTTTTTGGTGAGAAGGTGGTTTTATTCATTTTTGTTCATAAATAAATTAGCTCTTTAAAAAATTCATAGGAGAAAATACCGTATGAATTTGTTTTCACTTTTATGGAAGTTATATCTTATCAAGATGAGGGCGTTGTGTAATTTTAATGAATGAAATGTAACAATATATTCTTTGTTTTCAAAACAAGATGAAAATTGATTCTGAGCATAATACAGACTTTCCTAGCTGAAAGAAAAATCCAAAGATCTTCAGCTTCGTGGAGGTTTTTCATAAATCAATCTATTTAGAACACGTGTTTGAGTCAGGCATATCTTTTTTCAAATCCAATCTCCACCAACATAATCACTGTGTAATCTTGGACAAGTTGCTCAACTTCTCCAAATCTTGGTTTCCTAAACTATAATCTCAAAAGATTTTTGTGATGATTGAAATTTATGCAGGACACATTGTCTATTGAGTGGCATTTAATAAAATTTTTCATCAATATCACTATTATAGCTATAAAGATTTCTATTCAGAAATATCAGAGGCAGAAATAAAAGAGGAAAACCTAAACATAATATAACATTAAAGCCATCATACGTTGTTTGGAATTATATTTTTCAACTACTTGATTATTTATAACTGTTATACAATTGTACATAGGA
The DNA here is from genome assembly GCF_964194105.1 of Spermophilus citellus. NCBI lineage: Eukaryota > Metazoa > Chordata > Mammalia > Rodentia > Sciuridae > Spermophilus > Spermophilus citellus. The sequence continues at coordinate 214,020,455 of NC_138182.1, forward strand.
CTAAAGTTTTATTTTTCTTAAGAGAAGATATTCATTTTTCTACTATCATGAGAGAAAAAGCTCATTCTAATGGCTTTTTCCATCTCTGTTCCTACAACTCAATATTAAAAAGAGATTTATTTTGTTAGCTCAAATAAAAGGGATAGGTACCAGCTTATTCAGAGACTTGAATAATCTATTCCATTTCATAATAGTAACATGGATTAGTGCTCTGCTGTGATTCATGGAATCAGGTAATGGTGTCTCTGCCATGCAGCCAATGTTCTTTGGTTTTCATCAGGTACCTCTTATCACTTCTTAATTTTCAAAAATGCTTCCTATTATCTGTCATAAGTTATATTCCTAAAACAACTTAAGCCTATTTTCTTATGTTGCTCAACGTTTTGGTGTCAAATATCTCCCATGATGTTGAATATTACCCATGCATTGGTAATATTAAGTCATGAGTGAAACTTTCATAAGTTTATAAAAATACTCCAAAAGGCTAGCTAGCTCCTTTACCATTTGAAGACTCAGTGAGAAGTCACCATCTATGAACCAGAAAGCAATTCCTCTTATATCAAACACCTACAGTGAACGAACCACTGTCACCCATGTCATTCCACCCTGTAATGGAAGTCAATAGCTGGTCAGCTTAGGGGTTTATTTATACCACCTTACCACTGTAATGCCAATGTTTATATTGCCTCCCAATTCATATGTTGAAAGCTAACCTCCAGTATGATGGTATTGGGGGTGGGACCTCTGGGAAGTGATTTGTACATAAGGGAAAGACTCTCAGTAATTAGACTAGCATGCTTATAAAAGGAACAATGAGAGCTAGTTTACCTCTCTTGACATATGAAGTCATAATGGAATTATGACTGTGACCTAGGAAAAGAGCCCTCACTAAATACCATATTTGCTCATATTTAGAATTGAAATTCCCAGCCTCCAGAATTGTTAGCAAAATTTTATATTGTTTATAAGCCACACAATCTATGACTTTCTGTTTATAACAGACCAAACAGAAAGCGAAAGAAAATCAATACCAGGAGTAAGGTGTTTTTGTAACAAAATCTAAACACATGGAAGTGGCTTTTCACCTGGGTAATAGGTACAGACTAGGAGATTTTTGAGGTGGCTATCTAAAAAAGCCTAATGAACCACCTTTCTGTATATTTATAAATCGAAAATTAAAAATAAATAAATGAGTGGGTAGAAGACTGGTAGAATACAGAAAGGGGAATAGGGTATGGAGGAGGGAAAAGTAAAGTGGGGTACTAGGGACCAAATTGGTATCAATTCCATGCAAATATGATTATATTAAAAGAAACCCAACTATTATATGTAAGTATAATGCATTAATAAAGGCATTAAAAAGCCTATTCTGTCATGAACAGACTGTTAAGAGCAATTTGGGTGAAAGTTCAAAAAGAAGAGAGTTGTGGAGAAAACTTCGGGCTTCCTAAGAGAATTCCCAAGTAATCCTAAAGAGAGTGATGTTATATGGAAGGTAGTCTGATGACTCCCCAGTAAGAAATGAGGAACACATTACTTGAAAGTGGAAGAAAAGGTGTCCTTAGTATACAGTGGCAAAGAATGTAGCTGAATGTATTGTGTCCTCCTATTTTGTGCAAGGTGGAATTTGCAAGAAACAAAGCTGGATATTCAGTTGAGGAAATACCTGATCAAAGCATTGAGAGAATAGTCTGGTTCATTTTATAGCTTACAGTAAAATTGTAAAAGAAATAAATGATTTCAAGATAGGATTCTTAATCAGAGGTAAGAAGAATGTAGATTTAGAAAGTTCTCAGCCTATCAATATTGAACAGAGTCCCTCTTCAGGGGAGAATGCTGCAAAGCAACCGTGTGATGTGGAGATAAGTATGGGTCATTCAGATGTTATTAATCAAGACAGTGGTGGGATTAGTCAACCATCTCAACAGATGCCTGGAGATATTGTTCAAAATCATGAAGGAAAAACCCTGTTTCCCTCACTAAAGTAACTGAGGAGGGCTTATTAGGGTTGCCTCTTTTATCATAGGCCCAAAGTACAAGGGCCCTGGGAACCCAACAGTTTCAAAGGAGAGAAAGCTGGAGTCTGTGGGACCTCAAAATTTGCTGCTAGTGCTTTCTCACAACAAAGACTCCACTCCCTATACTCATTGCTGTGGTCCTCAGGGACCCCAAGTGTGGCTCAGGAGGGGCCCAGTGTGGTGTGCACTGTACCCAGCAGAGCCATGGGGTACAGCTATCTCCACCTAGATTCAAAGTATATCCAGAAGAGCCACAGGCACATGATACCACTGGGGCTGGGAACCAAGCAGAAGACTGCCTTTGTGGTAGGATTATGGCAGAGAACCTTGAGTGGGGCAGGGCCACCTTAAATCCCCATGAGAGCAATGTCTAGTGAAGCCATTGTGTTGGAACCTCCCAAATCTATGGGGACACGACCACACACAGACTTAAGGGCCTAATTCCTGCCAGAAAATTTTCAGGGGTAGTTCTCCTACCCTGGAGGGTCCCGAAGGTGAAAGAGCATAATGTCAGAGAATATTTTTCCTCAAGCACTGAGGTTTAGGTTGATTGTTCTGTTGAATTTTTGACTTCCTTGAAAACTGTCGCCTCTTTCTTCTTTCCTATTTCTTCCTTTTGGAACAGGAATATCTATCTTATGACTGTCCCACTATTGTATTTTGGATGCACAAAATTTGATTTCACAAATTCCCGGCTGGAAAGGAGTTAGTCTCAGGATTAATTTTTTTTTCTTTTTTCTTTTTTAGTCTTATTGATTTTATTTTTTAAAATACGTAACAGTGGAATGCATTATAATTTTTATTACACATATAGAGCATAATTTTTCATAACTTTGTATATAGATTATCTTCACGCCAATTCATGCCTTTTTATGTGCACTTTTTTAATTTTTTTGCATTACAATTCTTATCAGCATTAATTAAATTTTGAGTGTCCCCTGTGCCTTAGTTAGATGATTTTTCATACATTTTAGAGTTTAGACTTCTGAGTTGATGCCGGAATGAGTTAAGGCTTTGGGTTGGTAAGAATGAAATGCATGCATTTTACTTGTGAGAAGAACAAGAATTTGAGGGCCTAGAGTGAAATAATATGGATTAAATGTGACTTCCCCCATTCATATATTGAAACCTATCTCCCAATGTGATGGTATTTGAAAAGATCTCTGGGAACTGATTGGATAACAAAGGCAGAGCTCTCACCAGTGGTATTAGTACCCTTATAAAAGAAGTCCAAGAGAGTTCCCTCATCTCTTCTGCCATATTAGGGTATAGTAAAGTGACAACCATCTGTGAGACCGAACGTGAGCCCTTTCCTTATACCAAATTTTCCAGTGCCTTGATTTTGTACTTCTAGCCTCCAGAATTATAAGAAATTATTTTCTGTTATTTAAACTACTCATATTATGATATTTCATTATAGCATCCTAAATAAAATGATATCAAGTACAGAATAGGGTTTCGGTAAGGACTGTTTGAATTTTTAAAATGCAGTATTATTATACATACACCACTGACTGTTTTCCCCCAACCTGCTCTTTGTTCTTAGCTAATGAACCATGATTCACAAGTTGCCTAATTCAGAAACCTGGAGAGCATATTTAGTTCTTTCTCTACTTCGATTTCCACATCTAATCCAACCACTAATTCTGTCAGAGGGGTCTCTTTAAGATGTGTCAACTTATTTATGCTTTTGCCAACCTACCGTAATCTTATGTCTATATTCTATATTAACCTTATCTGGTCTTCCAATCATATTACACCTGGGGTGAACTGGAATAATTTTTCTATAACCACAGCAAAACACCACCAACCAACCAACCAAACAAACAAACAAAAAAATCCCAACACTCCTACCATTCTTAAAATTCTTTAAAATAATTATTTATTCCAGGATGAAAACCAAACTTCTCTTTATTGCATATACATTTCCTTGAGAACTTTCCCAGCTTCATTTCTCAAGGCTCCCAGTGTCATGTTCTGTTGTCTAATTGTGGTAAACAGTTTCCCATACTGTGCTCACTTTGACTTTCAGTACACGGATCACAGCCTATGTCTCAGAAGACTCTTCCTACAACTACTTGCCTAACTCTGAGCCATTGATGTGAGCTTGGACACCAATTCATGGGGAAATTTACCTTGATTTCCATCAGCCAAAAAGTGCTAGCCCCTTCCATAGAACCCAGAGAATATGGTCATTACAACATTTAGCCCTAAATGCTCTGTACTGCTGCTACTTCTCTACCTAGAAGATGCTATAGGCATATTGCATGTTGGTACTGTGTTCTATTCATTAATATATTCCCACAACCTTGGACAGTATTTGGCAAATAATCAACACTTAATAAATATTTGTTAAATGAGTGTTATGTAGACACAGTGCAAAGTAGCCTTTGGCCAAAGCAATGATGAGAGTACTAGCAAATCTGTGCTATTTTTTTTTCCTCCAGAACAGTTCACTTTGATTTATCTTGAACTGTTATGCAAGCTGTAACTAAAAACGACTGTGCTTGACACTGCCTATAAAAATACCACTGTACAGACTGTGTTTTTAAAAAACCAATATTGAAGCTCAAAACCATTTATAGTGGTGTCCATATTAAATGCTCTCTACCTATATTCAATAAGTGTTGAAAGGTTTTTTTTTTTTTTTACATTTCTTCTACATATTTCTTCTCCAGCTGCTATCATAATAGCTTCTTTACTAGGTCCATGCTGTAGCTAAATATGCACGAATAAGCCTATGTCACAGAACCTACCTTATTCCAGGAGTAAGTAGTAGTCTTGTGAATCATCCATTTAATCATGTAGCGTAACCAGCTATTAATTTCTAATCTGGTATTTGTAGATACCTGGATTGACCTATAGAGTGCTGCCTACACTTTCTACACTACAAAGTTTCAAATTTGAAGAGATTGGGATAAGATAGTGTATGCCTCATCACTGTCTCTTCCTTATACATATCAGAATAAATTTTTAATTTCTGATACTTCTTGACACATAAGGTTGATTATTTCATCAGCTATGATCAGTTGCTTCTCAGTATTGCTTTTCTCTTAGTCCAAGATACCATGCTGATATGAGGAGGAACAGATCCCAAGTGTGTAATTACTGAATGTGCAAATTATCAAATTTGAAAAGTCTTATGCTTAAAAGATGAGAAAAAACCTGATATTATGGACTGAATTGTGCCCCCCCATTCCTATTTTGAAACCCTAATCCACAATGTGTCTGGGTTTGGAGACAGATCCTTTTAAGGGGTTTTTGAGGTCTTAAGTATGGGGTTTCATTCACTATGACTAGTGTCCTTGTAATACAGAAGAGTGACTCAGGTATTCATTTTTTTTTTTTTTTTTTTTTTTTTTTTTTTTTTTTTTTTTTTAGAGAAAGGCCATCTTAGAGGGTACAACTAGAAGGCAGTCATCTGCAAGCCAAGGAGAGAGGTCTCAGGAGAAACTAATCCTGTGGGAACTTTTGTTTTGAACTTCCAGTCTCCAGAATGTTCAGAAAGTAAATTCTGGTAGTTTAAACCTCACAATCTGTGGTATATTATTGCAGCATACCTAAGAGATAACAACACCTAGGTTTTAGTCCTGATGTTAACACAACTATATGCTAATCTAGGTCCTGAATTTCATTGCCTCATTTGTAAGAAAAGAATAACTAGACATTTCACTTTTATAGGTCTATTGTGAGATAATTAAGTTAAATTATGGTGATGGTCCATCCTAGCTTTTTAGTATTATATAATTTTTCATTATCATTTTCCTATTAATGCTAAAAGAGAAATCCATATTTTCCCTTAAATTCAAAGAACTTTTGGATACTTTTTGAGTAGTATCAAATTTCATTTTATTTTAGGACATTGATTAGAATAGACAAAGCAGTCTGTATGCTGGAATCTCACAAAAGAAACCCCAACTTTACCAAATATTACTTATGTCTCTCAGCAATTTACTCAGCTTCTAGAGTCTTAGTTTCTCACATTGGAAAATCTTTAAAACGGGCCCAAAACAATAATGACACATCAGACTCTGGGACTAAATGGAAACATTTATGTCCTGTCACATGACTGCATCCGACAAAGAATGTATTGACAGAATAAATTTTCTCTGGCAATTTCTAAGCCCCTTTTCACCTAGTGTGCTCCATATATTCCTTTGTTTCTCAGAAAACTAGATAATAGTAGCACAGCAACTAAGAATCAGTGAAGCCTTAGCATCTGCCGGACACCTAACCTTAATGCTTCCACTGGATTAATTTAAACTTCACAATTCTTCTTTTATATTCATCCTATACTTAAGAAAACTGAAACCCCAAAGAAGGTCATCAAACTGAGGGTGGCCAAATATAATATAGAATATGATTTTACCAAAAATATCCATTACTTATTTAAAATTCAAATTTAACTGAGCATCCTATATTTTAATATGGCAATAGTAGCCCAGAGAGTTTAAGTACTTGTCTAAGTTGACACAAGAGACAGGCTTTTTACATATATACAGCCCACTGAGCCTGCATTGCATCCTTATTGGTTTACTTCTTACATGTGATTTTAAAGAAAGGCCTTTTGGTGAGGAGGGAAGAAATTAAGCTAGGAATTAACCTACATGATTGTTGGAATATATTCATAGATTGAACTGATTGTAAACAAGGTCAAGGCAAAGGCTTCAGGAAAGCTGAGGGCCCTGACTGAGACCTTAGAGTCCTAATTAGTTGGGCAATCTGCTTTGACATCAGGAGCAGAACAAAGTTTAAAGCAAGGTTTCTTTTTACGGAGTTGTTAAAAATATCTCTATTTTTTCCCTTGCATTGGAAAACATTTCCTGAATTGGAAATAATGCTACAGCTGAAATAGCTCCAAGCAACTTAGAAAATGGCTATTAGGCATGCTTCTTTGTACAAGACGGTACTTGATGATCGCTCTGCCAGTGGGTTGCAAGGAATTGAAAACAGGGCTGTGCTCATATGTGGACAGGTAATTCAGGATCTGATCTGATTCCTTCAACCCTTACAGAGAAGCCGAAAACCAAATAATCTAGAACCCTGTTAATGACACCTTTTACAAGTTGTGAATATCATCGGTACCTCTCTGCTCCCCTTCCAGGCAGCAAAAGAGGTAGCCAAAAAGTAGGCAGAATATCCAAAAAAGGACATTTTGTAGGAGGAAAATATTTGATTTAGTTAATTTATATGACTTATTTTTTCATTACATAAGAGCTATTTATTTATTTATTTTTAGGAAGACCAGGGGGCGGCTTGATAAATATAGCCACCCGCCTGCTGAGCATATTCAGATTTAAATAAAGGAGGAGAACAACAGAATAGCTAAATAAAGCTTAAAATAAAGTATAAATTGAAACAATATGTGATTGAAATGCCCAAGTCAAAAGTAGGATTGAAAAGCATCACTAATTGATTCTTTGGATGACAGAGATCATAGGTTTAAAAAACAAACAACAATAACAAGACCACTTAAAATAAAACAATTAAACTTCACTAGTAAAATACTGATATAAAGTTACTTAACCTAAATTCTTAATATGCTTGAAATGGATACACGCTTAGAAAATGGCTATTAGGCATGCTTCTTTGTAGCAATGCCCCCCAAAACCAAAGCAGTGTTTTTGTGAGTGTCAGTGCTCTGACCTTGTGTATTTCAACAGGGCTACCTGTATCTTCTCTTCCTATCTATACTCTGGAAGAACAGCTAAAATAATTTAGGTGTTGTTTTAGAGTAAAATCTAAACTGCTTTGGAAGATTGAAGAGCCCCTGGGAATCTGGCCTGTTCTCACACTCCAGTCTCATTTTCATGTCCATCTCCTGCTTCCTTCCTCATTAGCTTCACTGAGGTTCAAGGGCTTCATCATTAACAACACATTAATTAACAAGAAGTTCTTACCTGCTTCGGGAAACTTGTACCTATCTTCCTCTCTATCTTTGTTTCCCTGCGATTCAAGGAACAGGTCCCTTCTTTCTGAGGCCTGTCCTTATTGTTCTATGTAAAGATACTTTCCCTCATTATTATTATCATTATTTTATTTGTTTACTTATTTGTTTATTTCAGATCTGGGGATGGAACCAAAGGCTTTGCATATGTTAGGCAAGCACTCCACCACAGAATCATATCCTCAGATCCCTTCATTGTTACTTACTCCGTAATTCATTTGTTCTCCCTGAACACTTGTTTCTTTGTTACTTATATACTTTAGATTATAGTACCAGTTTACCCTCTCTTCCAATTAAACTGGAAACTTCATGTAGGCATATCCTAGAACCCTATTGTCTCTGAATTTCCAAGACCTAATATCAGCTGTACTATGTAGTGTGTGTTACATAGGTATTTGTTAAACAGATGAATGAGCAAATTTATTTGTGCTCCTTACTAAATTAAGCAATAACAGCAAAAGGAAGGTGCTGAATCCTCCTGTCCATAGCCAGATGATCTTCCTAAGGAATATGTGCCAGGGTAGAGAGGAGTGAATTCCAAACACTGGAGAGCATTAGGCTTTCTTCAAGAGTAAGGGACACTATTTCTGAATGGATCTTAACTTATACTGGGTGGCAGAGGTTGAATAAGGTTTTTGGTGGCAATGATAAGACTTAATTGGCTAAAAAGTAAATGACTGAGACAATTTTCTCTGAAAAATGAAACAAGTTGTACAGAGTGCTTTTATATGAGCAGAGAGATTAGCAATGTACCATAGATCTCTGGCGAGAGATGGTATTTTGATTACATAGATGGCAATAGAGATTGAGAAACATTAACAACTTTCAGAGATTCTTAGAAGTTCGATTTAGGAGAGGAGTTCTCAAACTTTAGTTTATTTTACAGACTGCTGGGCACTAAGTTAATTTTTGATTTAGAAAATGTAAAGTGAACCCTGACATTTCACATATCTAACAATTTCCAGGTGATGAGGATGCTGCTGCTGCTGTTCTCTGGAAGACTATACTTTGAGAACCACTGTTTAAAAACCCCAGTATAGTGATCACTTAAATGATAGGAGTGAAGTATAGAAAAGAAATAATTATTTCAAAATTTCTGACTTAACCATGTTGTTGTCATTTACAGGATTATGAGAAACTAAAATTTTAGAGGATGAATTCACAAATACTTGATTTATTGTCAAGTTTGAGGTTCATTTAAGAGCAGAAGAAAAAAACGTTGAAAAAAGTTCATGGATATATATGTCTGGAATTCATAAGAGTACTATGAAATAAAGATACTAATTTTGTAGTTCTTAATATATTGATGGCATTTAACATTGTGGGTGGGATTAATTTGATGAACAGGAGGGAATATAGAGTGAGCAGGAGTCTGGAGGCCCAGCTGGTAACTCCAGAATTAATCTGGTACCCACAGGAGGATTAGCATGCAAAGGGAGCTAAACAAGAGGATTGAGAATGTACAAGGTAAACAACAGTAAAGTGGTCCCAGAGTACAGAGAGTATTTCAAAAAGCACAGCATAGGCAATAGCATCAAGATGTCAAGAAAGGTATCATATGAAACAAATTTCTAACTGAATTCAGAGTTCAGGCCATTGTTAGGAACCTTAGGAAGGCTATTACATTGGAGTGATGGGGTAGAATGAGTGGATTAGGGAGCATATTGTAGGTTGTGAAACTTAAACTTGAGATAACAAGATGAATAATCATTTCCCTCCAAATGTTTCACTATAGAATTTATAGACCTGACAGTGTCATATCAAAGAATATGACATGATCCACTCAACTGACACTTGGGGTTTTATCCCACCCCACTTCCATTCTCCTTTTCTTTCATTATCTCCCCCACACCACACACACACACACACACACACACACAATCCTTGTTCCCAGTTATATGTGGCAAATACTTTTAGAAACTCTAATTCAATACCAAAACAACTATTTCCTTTTTATAAATGTCTAGGGTAACTTATCCTAATATATCATTTTCTAATCATCTGTGCTTTATCTTTGGCTCAAAGGACAAGTGAATCTTAAGTGCCACAAAGTTACTTTCTGTGTTTGTCTCTATGTCTCTATCTCTTTGTGTATCTTTGCATGATCTCATGAAAGAGAATAGGCCCCTGGAAACTGAGCTTACATATTTACTGCATCATGATCAAAGAGGAAATAAGAAAGATGACTTCCTGTCTTCACTATAAATGGATACTGAAGATGGCCTGTGATTGGATAGATTTAGGTTATAGGACAATTCCTGCAGGAATCAGGTACAAGGGAGCATGGGCTACTCCAGTGCACCTAGTTGGCATACTATTTCCGATTCTGTGGGTAGAGGAACAGTGGACTTAGAAGCCTTTCCAGGAATTCAAATTTTAGAGTGGAAGAGACATACTTCCCCAAAGGAAGAGCATTATTGTTTCTGTTCCTGAAAGGGAAAAACAAATTCAGGGGGAAAAAATGTAACAGAGGTTCCTCTTAAACTTATTAGCTTTTATTTCTCACAGCACCCTGAACTAAAGGACATAATTCACTAGATTTTGTGGTTTTGTATGTATTTATTTGTGAATTCCATTCCAAGTTCTAGAGGATATAAATTACAGTCTTCTTTATCCTCGTTTGTGTACCTATGGCCTGGCAGGGCGATAAACCAACAAGAGGCCCTTAATACTCATGTGTCTAATGAAAGAATTAATAAAGATCTCACTAATGCTTTTCGTCAGAGTGAATTTTTGTTTACTGAGGTATTTTCCTTTCTGTCTGATTTGGTGTACTCTTTATTTACTTATATTTATTAAGTTATTACTTGAAGGTCTCAATATCTCTTTCATGGGCCTTCAAGGGAAGGATTTGATAAAGATGTTCTGCAAGGACCTTATGTTCTCAGACACTGCTGAAAAAAATTGTAGCACCAAAGCAGCCATAACCAATGCATAAATGAACAGGGACAATGTGTTCCAATAATATTTATTTATTATAACAGGTGGCAGGTTGAATTAGACCTGAAGTCAACTATTTGCTGACCTTGGGCCATCAGCAAATTGCTCTGCTAGAACAACTCCGAGTTTAGCATTGTACACACAGCTTAGGCATCTAATATCAGGAATTTCACTTTAGTGTTATAATTATTTTCTTCCTTTCATAATCCTTAAGAGATAGGTTTCTGATACTTTTATTAAGTTTTATATAATGGGAGATACAGTTATGTAAGAATGTTCTACAAGGAATAAAAAGACCTATTTGTATTTTTTAATGACCAGTATATGAAGAAAGAAGAGTGCCAGGTTTTGAATTATGTTTTTACTAAGCCATTTATACTAAATATTTAATTGTCACGAATTCTAGAGAGTTTATAAGGTTGCAAAAGAAGGTTTGTCATTACTCATTTTACTTAGAAAATAAAGTTTTAGATTTTTTTGACATTCCAACTTTATTAAAACTACTTTCAAGAATACCTTAATTTCTTAAGATATAGTTTAAATTTTATCAATGGAAGAGAAGGAAAAAGAATGAATTCACCTCATTCCTTAAGTTTAGCCTAGTGTTTTAGGTTAGTGCCTCTATGGTCACAAGAGTTAAAATCCCAGTCATGATAATGATGTTACAGTTCCTGAGGGAGCTCATGCTATAAGGCTTATAGTCAATTTTGTTGCAGAAATTTGAGTCAGAAGATTGATATGGAGAATTTCTACCTATGAGTATTTTGCACTCAGGAGTTGTTTTTCCCAAACCCATGGAGAAAAACAGAGGCCTGTGGTACAGGATTAGGACTGTGGAGAGCTAATCATAGGTCTGAAAGAAAATTCACATATGAGTAAACACTTGGAGTCATCAAAGTGTGTCCTTACTCACTTTAGTGGGGACTGATGAATAAGGAAGACATACCAGCATTATACATAGTAGAGAGAGAAACAGAATCCTTGAATTATTCTCAGGTTGTTTTTGTCTTTCTTTTTTAACTCAATAGTTTATTTAGTCAATAAAGTCATTGGTGACTAAATTTGAGAAAAAGAAAATGCTTCACACTTTTATTTATTTATTTATTTATTTAAAAATTTATTTTGTACTAGGAATAATTTACCACTGAGCTACACTATGAGCTATACTCCCAGCCTTTCTTTTTTAATTTTGAGACAGGGTCTAGCTAAATTACTGAGCTTGGCCTCAAATTTGTAATCCTCCTGCCTCAGTCTCCCAAGTTGCTGGGATGACAGGCATCCAACTAACATTTTGATTTTTCTTTACCATTCAAAGATTTTGATTTACAAAAATTTGAAGGATTAAAGGGGCCTCACTGGACCATTTCCTTTAGAGTGCTTCTAATACAGGATTTTTTTTTTTTTACATTCCTGACATATAATGTCTACCTTCTGCATAAAAACTGATAGACAATAATCTCATCCTATAACTATGCCCAGTAGGGGCTTTTCTCATGGATAAAACTTTCCCTTTTATTCTCATCCTGAATCTACTTGTCTGTAAGCTCTTTCTGTTTTGTTCCCCTAGGAAGCTATTCAGTGTTTTCTTTCTTCTATAAAAAAAGCTCCATAAATTAATTGAATAGAGATACATATATTCTTTTTTTCATTTTTTTATTAGTTGCTCAAAACATTTCAATGATCTTGAAATATCATATATCATACATTTGGTTCAAATGGGGTATGAATTCTTATTTTTCCCATGTGTACAAATTGCAGGATCACATTGGTTATACAGCCTCGTTTATACATACTGCCATACTAGTGCCTGTTCTTCATGCTTGCATAGAAAACGTTTCCATTTGCCTCCATTTTTGCCGCAGTCTGGCTGGGCACCCCCCAGTTATTTTGCTGCAGCGGGACTGTGGCACATTTTTCTCTCTCTTTCTTTTGAAGTCCCCCGGTCTCCAGTACTAGAGAATTGAACCCAGGGCTTACACATGCTAGACAACTATTTACCACTGAGCTACATTCCCATTTCAAGCCCACTCCCTGTTCTTTCTTTATTTCAGGTGCTCTTCAGTCCTCTCACTCACCAAACTCTTAGCACAAGATGTGCACCTGTTAAAAGAGAGAGAAAAAAAAAGATGTGCACCTGTTCATTAATGTTCTGTATCAAACGTGAGCCCCAAATCAGGTCTAGTATGAATGAATCTGTGAGAAACATACCAAATGGTTTTCTTGACCAGACATTCTTTTTATAAAGAGTCGTCTGGCTTACTAATATGCCATAAAACTGAGGTTTATGATGATAGTATGGTTTGTAATATTATTTTTGAAGTGACTTAATTGGTGTGAATCAGATGAATATGGTTGAGTGAATTTTATCCTCCAATTTCATATGTTGTCATCATTGGTTCATGCAAGTTTGCAATGTTGTTTGGTTTGCATGCATTTTAATTTTATGTGACTGATATTTTGTATATATTTCTCATTTCTATTGTTTCCATATGTAGTGCTGAATTAAAATCTATGTGGCTAGGGGATAGTGAATCTGTTGTTCTTAACTACTGTAGGTAACCAACCACCACACACCTCATCTGCTCTTCCAGTGATGGTATGATAACTGTTTTCAATGCCCTGAACCAGCAAATATACTGTGATGAACATCCTTAAATTTGGGTAAGAAATTTGGGATTGCTGAACCATTACCTGTAAATATACTAAACATGACTAACTGACATCTGGTTGCTCCTCAAAGTGACAGAAGTCTACATTTACATGCATGAAGGTCTTTAGATGCCCACATCCTCAATAACACTCCATGTTTTCTAGATTTCAAATTTATAGGAGTTTAAAGGAATAACTTGGTGTCACATGGTTGCTTTAATTTTCATTTTCTAATTACTAGTGAATTTGAGCATCTTCTTCTGTTTATTATTGTCTTTTCCTAATTACTTCTTTTATAAGCTTTGTATTCATCTCCTTTTTTATTTTTCCATTTCATTGAACTAAAATTGACAAATAAAAATTTTATATTTGATATATGTGTGTATCAGTTCCTATATGCTTCTTGTTGTTATTGGTGTGTAAGAATTCTAAAACTCTTTAATAATTAATATTTTTACACATCTTCCCTTAATATATCATGTGTCTCTCTGTCTCTTTACTGTTATTTTAGCTGATGATTTGTGTTTTTAAAATTTTGTTTAAATTTTTCCTCTTTCACATTTCAGGAATAATGACAGTTTCCTATATTTTTTGGATCACCTTGATAGGTCTTTTTTCCATTTAGTGCTCAGCTGTGTGTGTGGTGTTATGAGCCTGTTTTATATTGTTCCATAAAATTATGCACTTACCCCATACCATTTTTTTAAAAATCATCCTTTCTTTGTTGAGCTAAATCATGTATTAAGTTCTCAGGTGTATATTCATTTATCTCTGAGTACTCTCTTTTGATCCATTGGTCCATTTGTCTGTTTCTGTGCTAATGTATGACTTTTATTACTGCCGTATGGTAGTTTATCTTCTTATCTAGTTGGAAAAGTCTTTCCTCATTTATTCTTTTTTTTTATACTTGTCTTAAAGAACTTTGTGGCCTTTTATTATATATAAAAATTTATGTGTATTTATCAAAACATCCAGCTAGAAATAAGAGTGGGTATGCACTGAGTTTATACATTTTTTAGGGAGAATTGACTTTTTTTAATATTTAGCTGTTTTATTTTAGATAATGAAATCTCTATTTATTAAGATCATACATATGTCCTCAGTTTTAAATTTTCTGCATATAGTTATTAAATAATGTTTTAAATCTAATTTTTAAATATGCATATTTGTAACTATAATTTTAAATCTATCCCTTTTTGTTGTTGTATTTCAGAAAATTTTAGCATGTTCATTTTTAAACATCTAATTACAATTTTTACATTTTTCCTTATAATTTCCTTTGGATCTCAAATAATAAAATACATTGCTAAGTATATAATAATATATTTCCAAATACATGCTATTTTGAAACTCATTTTTTCATTAGGGTTGGAAACCACAGTTTTAAGATAATGATTCTTTACAAAATTTGTTGAAATTTATTTTAGGTTCTAATGTATGGTCTATTTTTTAAAAATTGTCTATGTAGTAGCAGATTCTTATAAATGTTATATATATATATATATATAGTGTGTGTGTGTGTGTGTGTGTGTGTGTGTGTGTGTAAGAGGAGGGGGTAAAGAATGAGACCACAGAGACACACAGGCACACATCTTCAGTTCTTTCTGTTCTACAGTCACCATAAACACTGAATTGGGGAATAGGAAGCCATTGCACAAAGGGGAAATACAGGGTCAGGTTTCCCAAAGCCTTTGATCACAACATTTTCATCCAATGGTTAGTGCACGACCTTATCCATTGTGCATTTCTGTTTCAACTCACCTCATTTAGCAGGCATTGGTGAGCTTCTAACTGGAACTCAGGACAACAGCTCTATGCTTCCCACCTGACCGAACTTATGTCTTCCATAAGGAATGCCACTGCTTCCTGGTGCTGATGAGTGACAGACAGCACTTCAGTACTCTATTTGGAGACAATTTTGAGCAGTAAAATCACCAGCAACAAGCTCAGCAGAAAGAAAATGTGGCACTAAACAGACCATGAATGGGACACTTGCTTACAGTAAGAGAGCTGAAACAAGGTGGTGGAACACAGCTTTATAGGGTTTAAGCTGAGAACTTGCATTTTAGATGAGCCAACTTTTTCACTGCTATGAACATGTTGTGAGTATTGATTTCAGTGATTACAAATAAATTTTAGTTAGGCTGGGGATGTGGCTCAAGCGGTAGCGCACTTGCCTGGCATGCATGCGGCCGGGGTTCGATCCTCAGCACCACATACAAACCAAGATGTTGTGTCCGCCAAAAAATTAAGAAGTAAATATTTAAAACTTCCACCCCCTCTCAATAAATAAATAAATAAATAAATTTTAGTGAGTAGATAAACTCACAAACACAGAATCAATGAATAGTGAGGATCTATTGTATGTATGAATTTTGTGTATAGAAATGAATACTTCCTCCCTCTCTCTCTACTAATGTACTTCTATAGAAAATATATAACATGCATGCCTATAATTAATAGATTGAGTTTATGACACTTAATTTTCAGTCCTTCTTGGTTGGAATTCATATCTGGTAGGCTTGCTCGAGTTGCAGGCAGAGCAGTTACTATTGCAGAGTGGTGGGTGAATCTCCTTATTCCTGTTGCACTTTACAGTGTATCACTCCTCACTTGGTAACCATGTGCTGATTTCTATTGGAATGAGGCAAAAAATAATTGCCTCCAGAGACGTCTCCTTCAGTAGACTTCCTCTGTCTTTGTACCATCTGAAAATGCAACCATCTACCTATTTCCACACACAAAATACAACTCTAAAGAAATCTCTCTCTCTCTCTCTCTCTCTCTCTCTCTCTCTCACACACACACACACACACAGAGAGAGAGAGAGAGAGAGAGAGAGAGAGAGAAACTATGATTCCATCTAACACCTATAATTTTTCTAACTTGTATTTTGAGAATATTTGGGTTTTTACCGTGTTCATTGTTTTGACCAAGACATAAATGAAATAAGTAAGTTATTGAGATAGCTTTCCCTGCTTAGTTGTGGAGGAAGGCAGGCCTGGAACTAGCTGAAAGATCACACACACAAAAAAATCATTATATGACCAGACAGGGGAGGAGGCAGTAGTGACAGAAAGGGAATAGAAGGAGATAAGCTGGACAGCTAGGTGTACTCAGTAAGCAAAAATAAGAGCCACGTGGAAAAAGGAGGCAATCAAAGAACTAAGACCTGTGTTGGAGAAATCTAGAGGAAAACCTGTCCTACATAGTACTACTCTCATTTATCAGAATGTTTTTATCTACTACATCATTAATATATCTTCTCTTTTATTGAAAATAAATACAAGTGCATCTACTCATAATACCATTTTTTAGCCTAGTTCTTATCATGATTGGTATTAGAAAATTTAATTATTTTTGATGGCTTGGATCCAGTTATTATAATATCCATCCATGGATAATACAATATTTTTCTCTAGTTAACTATTTTTTTCTCTTCAAAATATAGACTTTACTTAGCATAATTCAATTACATGCCTGAAGAAAGAAATTCTGACTGTTTTTAGCAATTCATGTTATTAGAGTTATCCAACCAAATATACAGCCAGGCAAAATAGTACTGTTTTGAAGAGCTTTTTGTCTTTACAATGAAAGGATTTTTCAAAATTAAATTAACAATCTTCAGAAACTGTAGTAGCAATTGCAGTTTGAAACCTAGATTCAATTCCAGCTAGGGTGACTTTCAACTCTGAAGCACTAAAAACCTATTCAACCACCTTTTATACAACTTACTGAAAGATAAATCTTTTAAGGGTAGAATGGTCAGACTCTAGGAACATGGTCATCTTTCCAAATGTATCTTTAATTACCAAGTGGTAGGACAATGTGATCTGAATATTGTCTTTGAGAACAAGCATATATGTGGCAACTACAAATTTAGGTGGCAGTGGAATTACGTGAGTTACTATACAAGGATGAAAGGGCACTGAACATACTGAACATGGAGCTGTTTTTCTGTGAAATGAGATCTTTTGAATGAAGATTTTTTTTTTCTTAAGCAATGGATATACTGTTTCAAATTCTTGCAGGTTATGTTTTCTCTAGTATTGCTCACTCCATTTCTGAGACATTTTTAAAGACTGCGTGGAAAAAAAAAAGTTAACTTTATTTTTGTGTCCAAAAAAACCTGCTTTTCATCTCTGCTGCAAGTTGAGCTTTTGTATTTATTTTTCAGTGCAAGAAATCATGATAATTTAAATTCTGAATTCATGGAATTGAACTTAAAAAACAATTGGGGTTGAGAGCTTCTAGCTGTAGAATCAACTGGGAGGACCCAATTTCATCCAATTTGTAGCTTGATTTCATCCAGCAAGACATACTTAAGCATAAAGACCTAAAAGTGGTAGGTGTTGTATTGAAATAGCATCACACTTAGGGTGCAATGAGGCATAAAGTAATGCTGAATGCTTTACATTCACTAACTCGACATTATTCCAGCATGACACACAATCCAAAGCTTTTGCAATTACAGCTGTGACCCCAAATTAGATTTTAAAACATGTATACATGTACATGCATTTTAAAATTTCCCCTTCGTTTTGTCTCCTAATAGTTTAGAAATGCAAATTCCAGTGGCTTCTTAAAATAACTCTGTTCACATAGATCACCATCCTTCCCCTCAACTGACTCTTCCTTGGACCAAATCTGATCTTTTGAGGGACAGGTAGGACAGAAGCTTGAATTGTAGAAATGGATTCTAGTGAAGCACCACTACTGACCTGAAATAAAATGATAAAATTGCTTTTTCTCATGGACGGTTTGTGTGTGTGTGTGTGTGTGTGTGTGTGTGTGTGTGTGTGTGTAAAACTCTGAGTATTCTGAGCTCAGAGCAGCATCTTGATATTTTCCTTGGGCTTCTGGAAGCATTTCTTTTCCCTCAAAATGTCTTTGCATCACTTTGGGCCTCAGAGGAAGGGAAGCCCTCCCACTTCCATTTTCTGCATCCCCACAGTACTAGGCCACAAAAGACTTGGATTGACATGCACCGTGTTGAAATATGCCTGATGTGTGAGCATTTCATCTGTGCCTTATGTCCCACAGCTTCCTGCCTCCCTTAGAAGATTATATAATCACTTATCTTTTCTATTTTTAAAGCAGATTAATTTGATTTAGTAGAAAGGGGACAAGGGAGAAAAGAAAGGAATAATGGGAGAAAGCCAATATTATTTCTTTCAAAGCAGTTTGGTTTAGAGTCATTTTAATAAGTCTGGAAAATTAGAATTGGAAAAAGAAAATCAATTGTGATGCTATATTCTAGTTTGGAAGGGAACATAAATCCACTCTGGCACCGACTTCCTAGTGCTAGATAATTAGGACTGCTTTGTTCTCATGTGGGAGAGGCAGGGGAATCATCAGTTTCTTAAGTCTATTATTATTATTAACAATGTCATGTAATCAGGAATTCTCTTAGGAGTGTAAATGTTCACAGGATGCATCCGTCATATGAACTAAGAATAAGCAGCACTTCCACCTCTTGGAAAGGCTGCCATGGAAGGAGTTGGCATCCACATGAATCTTTGCCTAAAGCTCAGCACTTGTTGAACATCAAAGTACCTTCCTGATGTATCCTGAAAAAATTCTGAAGATTTTTCCTCAAGCATTGTTCTGGAATGATATAGTAAATGCAATCTATAACTTGGGATTTCATACAATCTATAGCTTAAGGAAATTTTGTTTTTTGATAGTTTTTTTGTTTGTTTATTATGTGTTGTACTTTTAAAATAAAACCAAAACTATAGTAATGTCAAGAGGCTGAAATATCAAAAATATATTTGTGAAGGGTGAGGAAGATTTAAGTGGTCAGAGTGGGAAGAAAATTTTATGAGGAAATAGGAAGCACAACAAAGACTAAAGAATAGAACACTGGGAAAAATTACATCTTAGAAAGGTGGTCACCATAATTTGAAAATGAAGGAAGGAGTGCTGGTGTCATAGGAATAAAGAAAGGAGTGATGGAATGCCCCCCTGGAACAGAATGGAAAATGGAGAGAAACTTACTTAATACTTCTAGAAGAATATATCTCTTAGGCAAATGCTAAGTTATGGTAATCAAAAAGGAAGAGATGGTGTAGAATGATGAGAAGTGATAAGGATAAAAGTTTGGAAAATGTCAAAGAAGAACTGTGCCAGGCAGATTTAAACAGGAAGGAAGATTTATTCAAAACCATTGCAATGGAGGTCAATACTATTTCAATAGGGGAAGGAATATGCTGAAACAAACAAACAAACGAAAAAATACAGGAGTTTTTAAACACTGGGGTGAAGTAGTACAAAAGTATTGGAGGATGGTAGGAGGAGGGTGTTAGAGTGATTAGCTCAAATCTGTTTGCTAAATGTTGCCTAAGACATTAGGCCTCTACACTCCCACAGAGAAATTGTGGATGGGGCAAAACCTTTCTTAATGATTATATTCCAAAGGAATGGGTCCCAGAGAATGTTCTTGAGAAAGACATTTCTGGCTTGTAAAACTAGCACGAGGTTTTGGAAGAAGATTCACAGCTTTTGAGAAGCTAAGAAAGAAATTACAATTGCTTATTTTCTAAGAGAGGTTAGGGGCCTGTAGTCAGGAAGATAAGATCTAGTCAACCTGAGAGAATTTTAGGGACAGCATTTTAGCCAAAAAGTGAAAAAAAAAATGTGACTGTAGGAGGATTCCCTCAGACCTAACTTTCCTTATATA
Source organism: Spermophilus citellus (assembly GCF_964194105.1). Lineage (NCBI taxonomy): Eukaryota > Metazoa > Chordata > Mammalia > Rodentia > Sciuridae > Spermophilus > Spermophilus citellus. Next base: position 214,040,691 of record NC_138182.1, read on the forward strand.
AAATGAAAACTCTTCTATGGAATTGTTGTATTATTTAAAGAAGTTATATGTGTAGAATCCTATCTAAGGGAGATAAAGAACTGGATAAAAGTTAGTCATTATTATTTCTGTTAATTATGTGGAAAGAGAAAATGAAGGACATTTCAAATTAAGGATTCAAACTGATGATTAAAATGTATCATTTGTGAATAAATGATAGAAATAAAGTGTCAGTAAAAATGTTGTTCGGGTTGCTTATGTCATTGGTAGGGAGGTATTTTGGATTATAGGGAGAAGAATGCTCTGGAGCCAGCATCTACTTTCTACCCCCTAATGATCAATTAATGAAAATTTTCTGTGTGCACACAGATATAAAGGCAAAAGAAATAGGACGCCATTCATGTTTCCAAGGAACTCAAAAGGAAATAATAAATAAAGGATAGTTATACTCTAGTGCCACAAGGGCAATGACAGAAATATAGTCAAAACATTATTCTGATTGTCAATGGGAATTGGCCTAGAATTTTCCCAGATAATGGGCTCTACTCTTTTTGGTAGTAGAGTTGAAAAAGGAGAAAATAATATTTTTTTCTGAATTATCTACAGAAGCTGTAAGGCTGGATTCCATCTTTGATCCCTTGGGTCCAACCTACAATGCTATTTCATGTACCATGTTAATGGCTTCTGTCCATCCCAAAAAGAACACAATCAAGTTTTATCAGGAGACCTATCAGGAATACAGAAACAGTTAGCCACTTGGTTTGGTTCAAGTTTCAACATTCCAATGGAATGGAAAATAAAAGAAAAGAGTATTATTACTACAGTGGAAACAATCTACAGGAACCCACAACACAAGCCCTCTAAATATTAAAATGGCAGAAAGTCTGAGGGTACAAGAAAGAGCAGGAAGAGAGTCAAAGTAGACACTCCCTGTCTCAGTGGTAATGTGTATAAATGTTCCTCAGGCCAAGCCAATTTCCTAACATTGGCACTGAAACCATTTTCTGGATAAAATCTGCACCCTTCCTTCTGGTTTCAAGGTTATAAGAGCAAGGGAAGCCACTGACTTTTTACCATTTTCAGTATAGTTCTGAATGAAGGCAAGTAGTCATACACTCAATTACATTTAGGATGGGTTCTGAATTTTTCTCTTGAGCTATAGAAGGAAAAATGCTGTTCTCCAGGGAAATATGTGCATGTAACTATTCATCTGACACAACTCAAAATAACACATGGATCTACCCGTCACCAGGGCTGCAAGTCATTGAAACTGACACACATGAACATAGGGGTTAAAAATGTTACATTATCAAAAATGGGTAGAATAAGAAACAATATTTGTCAAAGATTGTGCACAGGAATAGAAAGAGCAGTATCTTGTACACTGACTACATGGTTTTGCCTCATTCAAATGGTTGCTAGTTACTTAACTTTTCTCTTTTTTTGAACATATGTATTTGATGTCTGTTTTTATGATAATAGAGTATTTTCATGAAGAAATTATAGGTGTCTTTAAATCATATATGATACACAACATGATATAGTTTGTCTTGTATGTATGGAACAAAGAGTACATATAATTTTTGTGGCTTCTGTTGAAAAGTGTTTATTGTGTTGCTATATAAAGGCAAATTATACTTCAGGTATAGAATTAAAATAAAGGTGGATTTATGCAATGCAAAGATCAATTTGGTGTCTTTAGTATTGGGTAGACATCATTCAGTAAAAGATAATAGCTAGTTAATCTTCATATTTAGCTTATTTTTACTTCTAATAATATCAGCTTGATCACTAATTTGTTATTAATGCAAGTAGAACAAGATTGCTTCAACTCTTTTAACATGGCTGTATTTTAATAAGAAAATAATTTTAAAATAAAAGAAACTTTTCAATGATGGTGGTTGTAGTGCTGTCTCTCAAAAGTGAAACAGAAATTTCATGGAATAGAGCCTGCTACACTACACGAAACAAAATTAAACAAAATGGAGAAAGCTTTCACCTTTTAAAAGTTAGAAATTTGTTTTGCTTAATGTGTGTCCTAAAGTTGTTTGTAGCAAACCTCTAATTATGATCTCACATGAAAGGCTGAGCCACCTTCTGCTAGAATCTACTGAGAGTCACAACAGCCTGGGAAACTGTCTAAAGTAACATAAGTGATGGTAGCAAAAGTCTGCAAAATTAATTATGTTGGAGAAAATAATAATAATATCATAAGCACTTACATTAAGCTTCCCAAAGTGAAGAGGCATCAAAAACCTAGTACATATTTTTTTGACAAGTTTCCAAAAAATGAATCACTAATAACCCTAGGAAGGGTTAATGTCAATGACAAGATTTCACTTATCATTGTTGTCTTTCAACACTTCCACTTGTGTAGGATGCTTAAGCAAAAATTATTTCAATGTAAAATAGGTTGTGATATGTTGATGATGCCAATTGGATGATTTAGACTATTTAAAACACCTAACTGCTGCTTTTCAAGTTAGTTGATATAACAAATGTGAGCTTTTATGTCATTGATTCTTCCTACATTTCCATCTGCCTTGCAAACAGTGGCAAAAACAATTTTTTCCCCAATATTTTTCCTTCTTTTCAGATGAATAAACTGAAAAAAACAAGGTTTGGGACAAAGAACTTATTTATTTACAAAGGAAAAAAAGAGCATTTCCATTGAACATTGTTTATCTTTGCTGCAGTCACACAATGATATTACAAGGATGTTGGCCAACGTAGCTCTAACTCATGGGATGATTGTCTTTATATAATAATGAATCATCAACACATATGAAAAGGTCAATTTAAAATCTGAGTGGTTTTTTTTTTTTTTGGATTAAATGGTGTTTTACTGATCTGGGTGCATATTCAGTATCATTCCAGTGCAATGACATTTTTCATTGAACTTTATAGAGAGTCTACACAAAATATATTTAATATCTAGTATTTAGTCAGACTATTAAGAAGTTGTAAAATTAATTGTGGTATAATAAAACAGCAGGTTCACAATAACCAAATATTTTAGATTTGGTTCCAAATTGGAAAGATTTGATGCTGATTGAATACTTTTATTGGATTCCCAGGGATGCTGTCACCAAAATATTATAGACTGGTGTTCATAATCAAAAAGTCTGTAAGTCTGGCTTCTTTGTGGCTTACAGATGGCCACTTTCTAGGTGTAGCATCGAAAGGTCTTTTCTCTGGTTGTGTATTGGTGTGTGTCTTTGCATCCTAATCACCTTTTCTCACAAAGATATCAGATATAATGGATGAAGGCCTACTCTGAGAACCCCATTTTAATTACCTATTTAAAGGACCTATATCTAAATACAGTCACATCCTGAGGTACTGAGGTTTGCAGCTTCAACATATGAATTTGGTAGGGGGTGGGACCCAATTCAGCCCATAAAAATGGCTTTTGATTATTTCTTTTTGTTAGCTGGTATAGACTGACTGTTTGTGTATCCCCCAAATTAATATGTTGAAATTCTGACGCCCCACATGATAACATTAGAAAGCAGGGCCTTTGGGAGGTAATTAGGTCATGAGAATAGAGTCCTCGTGAATGGGATTTATGCCCTTATAGAAGGAAAAGGAGAGAAAGCTTGCTTTTTCTCTCTGCTGTCACACAAGGGTACAATGAGAATATTGCTGTCTAAATCAGGAAAAAGCTTCACTAAGAACCAGACTGTGATGAACCTCTGATTTCACATTTCCAGACTTCAAAACAGTGGGAAGCAAATAATTGTTATTTAAACCATGTAGTCTGTGGTGACTTTTATCACAACCTGTATTAAGACACCAGCATAATTATTAACTTTATTTTCAGGTGTTGGTAATATGAAATTTATTCTCATTTGTATTTAATATAAATATTTTAACAAACAATGAATGCAAAACAATAGTAATAAGATGAAAGAAAACATTTATTTACCAACAGTATAAGTTAGGCTTTGAAATTTTACCGAGTTTCTTGGAATTATCACAATTAGCTGTTTACCTAACTCCTAGTACAAAATTAACTACAAAATTTAGTTTCATTCAGTTCTTATTCTTTTCCTTCAAGATTCTTTTCTCCATTTAATAGGAGTACTTGAGGATATTAAAGAGGGCCTTTTTTAAATTCTCTTTTTTTTTCCCAATATGGACAGAAAAAGGATTGGAAATGACTAATTGATAGAATCAAATTAAAGTTTGAATAGAATGGCACTTTTTCTTCCTTCATTTTTTTAAATGTGTATCATTGAGTTATTATTTGCATAAAGCTATATCTGAAAATTTCAAAGTCCTAATACCAACTCATGCTGTTTATGAGAATTCTAAAAGAGAACTACTAGCTCTTAATTGTGAAATTATATTGTGATCATTAGTCAAATTCCATGCATTTTTAATGATTGCCTAAGCCTTCCTCAACTTCTCAAACTGAAACACATAGAGTAAGGGGTAAAAGCTGTAATCCATTTAGTAACACATATATTTAACATGCCTATCCCAGTTATGCAGTGACAGTGATATGAATAAAACATATTTTTACCTGAATTTGATAGTATTTCAGTTTCACCCATCAGCTACTATTTGGACCAGAGAATGTGCTATTCAAAGAGAGGATAAACTGAGGCAAAGAAGTTAGGCAAACTGAATTACATAAATTGGACTTTTTAAGAATAATTTTATGCCTTTTGAAGAAGACACCCTACGTCCTTTTATACCTCAAGCAGAGCAAGATTTTGTTTCAACATTTGCCTTTCCAAAAAGGTAACATTTTGTCTTCTATTTAAGAGGGAAAATGCCATTAATAATCAAATAGTTTTCTACAAACTTTATGGTAGTTGTCCATTTTTCAATCCACCAAATCTATATTTAGTATGATTATTACATTAGGAGTGGGTGGTGGGAAATAGAGGGTAATAGCTCTGAGATCACAGCCTAACTTTAATCAGTGTAGGATTTTTGAGATTTGTTGAAAGTGTATATTTATTTTGTTTTATCTCAGTTTTGTTTTCTTTAATCTTGGGAGAAATTCTTTGATGTTTAGACATTCAAAGTTAAGATGATATCAGACAGATGAAAGTCTGAGGAAAATAATAGGAGAAAGAAGAAAAGTAGTTCCCTGGAACCAAAAGCATACAGGCACAATGCTTTCCAGTGTGGCAGTAGGAAAGAGTCCATCTCTCCACTGGATCACCTGCTAGTCTACATGCTTCTACTGGGAAGGAAGTCAACTTGGGGTTTCCACAGGCAGAACCCACTATTCAGGAGGTGGACACGCTTGAACACTGAATGGAAATGCTGAATGACACCTAAAGTGTGACCACTCCTAACTCTCCTTTTTTGGTCAGATTAATGCAAAGTGTAACAGCCTAGAAGGAAAACAGATGGATTATCAAGACTCATTTTCCAAAGCTGTAGATCAAGAGAGTATATTGGCCATATCATGTCATTTATTTATTTAGTGTTTGCTATAATTGCCACCCAAACTTTCTATATCACAAGAATGAGAATAAATACCTTAATTTAAAATTTTACTTAGGGGATGTATTTGAAGGTACTTAAACCGTCCATTTTAATGTGAAAATATGGAAGAATATGATGATTTTAACCAATTATATGATAAGCCCTCTAAATGCTGAATACGTATTTTATTAGTTAAATATATTGGTATTAAAAGATATTTAACCAAGCCTGTTTTTTAATTGTGTAAATAAATAAATATTTTATAGTTATTAGCTTATGTGCTAGTATTGAATAGAACTACACTAAAAGAATTAGTACAAGAAGGTGGGTTTTGAAAGCATAGTGACTGATTTGAAACTTAGCTTTGTGATTCAAGTAGCTCAACACCAGTTCAGTGCTTCAGATTGTCCACAGGTGTAGAATGGCAAACAATAACAATATTTGCTTCAAAAATAGGAAAGGACAAGGGGCATTAACAAATGGAAAGCACTCAGAACATTACTGGGCACCTGAAAATGTTTGCTCTCACAGGCAGCCAGTGGCCTGAAGCTGAACTCTCCACCTGTATCAATAAAAACCATCCCTCCTCTTGGATAGATGACCTCCTGACTGCATGTGAGGGAACTTTAGGGATTGAGTTTATGGAAAGAGGAACAAACATGATTTTCATTTAAATAATATAAAGGCAGATGAATCCTGAATGCTGCTGAGGTACACCTAATGATTAGTCCCCAGGCTGATCCATCATCAGTAGTTTGTAACTAGTTTGTTCCCTGCCCTAGAGTAAAGCTGATGGCATTTCTTTCTTTAACAAACTAGACATTAATTAAGGTAAGCAGGGGACTAGAGTGTATAATTGCTACTGTAAAGCACAAAGAATGTTACAAATAGCAGTGATCTTATAATAAAATATATATATATATTTCCTCTTCCTAAAGGACAAAATAGAAGAATATTAGTTACTGAAGAAAGGAACTTAAAGTTACAGTATAAAAAAATAGTGAGACTCTTATAATTTTCAGGTATTTGATGCATAGAATGAAGTAAATCTTAGGGCAACCCTTGGCCATATTCTTGGATGTTAGGATAGCTGCCAGGTACACTGAAGCTGGTATCTTGGTTTCCTTCCAAATTATACAGCTTTTGCATTTTACTTGAATGTCACCTCCTGGGTGTTCCATCAGTTCTGCCCCTTTCCTAATTTTCCCATTTTTTCAATGTTGATTTGTTTGCCTGTACTCACATTTCAATTATTATTCTGGATTTCTTCCTTAGCCTTAAATAAGTCACTAGTCCATCTCACTCTGACACTATAACAGCTCTAAATGAGCTTTTTCTGTGTGTTCTGTATAATACAGGATGGAAGTTAAAAATCTCAGCCTTTAGCATTAAGCAATCTATGAATAAAACCACAATTCTACAATACAATTCGTAAAATGAGGAGAAAAATCTCACAATCTCTAGGAGTTGTTATCAATGTCACTGTCCTAGAGCATGTTAGGGGCTTGACATGTGTCACACTGTGGAAAACCCTAATACATGGCTATTTTTTATTGTTAATATTGTTGTTTCCATTTTTAAAATTCTAATTAGGTCTTTACTGCTTGATTTCTGGATTATAAAAATTGTCTCTTCATCTTCAGTCTCTCTTATCATGAATTATACTGTATATTGTCAGATTAATCTTCTGATTTTATATTGTATATCTGTTTTTTTCTCTGTGCCCAAATGTCCAAGTTGTTGGACATTTGATATAAGGTATCTTCCATTTTGTCTCAACCTCTCCAGTTTGTACTTATTCAACTCCTATACATTGACTGTATATCCTGACTGGAGCCAACATTTTTTGACAATGCCGGACACCTTCCTGGTTTTGAACTTTGCTTATGCCATGCTTTTTCTTGTGATCCTTTTTGACAATGGCAATTGATAGCCTTTGATAATTCTACATCAAGTAGAATTTTTGCTAAGTGCTGCATCAAATAGTACATCCTTCCTTAAACATTTTTTGGGTTCCTAGTCAGAAGTGATCCTTTATTGCTTCTCTTCCATTGCTCTATCATGACATTGTACACTGCCCTCTGGTTGGTCACCTCTTTTCCTGATGTATTTTACACTGTTATTGTGATTGTGCAGGTATTCTTGACTCCACTGTTAAATTCAAATGGGTGGATCTAGTGTTCAAATAATTTGGATCCCTTAGATCAATATTTCCTACCACATAAACAAGGAACTAATGGTAACGTAAAAGATGGTTTTTGATGGTGCAAGTATGGCCTTAAATAACATAGAATGACACAGTGAGGACTGTATTATTTTTTTTAAATAGTATAGTTATGTCAAAAAGGATCTACAGTGGTAGCTATCTCTAAAACTTCACTCATAACTATTGATTTTTTAAAAAAATAAAATTATACAATCCTCAGGCTCAAAAACTTCAGAAATCAATTATCTCTAACCAGAAAACATTGTTTTGTTTCCATTGCATTTATGCTTCTAGTTAACCACTTGGCTAAATAACAGTATAGGTGGGATGAGTATTTGCCAAAAGGAGCCAAGCTCGGTCTGGGAATGGTCAAGTTATCAATTGTCCACATTCTCCTATTCCATAAGCCTTAGAAGAGAGTTGTTGCAAAAGAGTGCCACTGATCTTGTCTTTCATTTCCAGTCAAAATGACTCAGTAGTCCCCACCATTATCTTTTTCACCACACAAAGCTTCTAGACTGGTCTTCAAGTCACCATTTACAACCACATTCCTCTATTTAACTTCTATACACAAACTTTGTGATTGCAGTCTTTCAGAAGATATTCATACACTCATTGTAAAATGTTGAGGCTCTTCTTTAAGGCCATTTGCATGAATCATGAGAAAGTGAATCTTTTCTTTCTTTGCAAAGAATTGATTCTAATGAGGTTGCTTAACACCAAACAGAAGACTCTTTTTTTCTATGAACTGAATTGTGTCTTTCCTAGCATTCATATATTGATGTTTTCCCATTGTGTGATATAGCATTTGGAGATAGGGCTTTTGGAAAGTAATTTTGATGAGGTTGTGAGGGTAGGGCCTTCATGATGGGATTAGTGCCTGTTTAAGAAGAGATCTCAGAGAGCTTTCTCTCTCTGCTAAGGAGAAACACACTGAGAAGTTGGCTGTCTGGACACTGGGAAAATAGTCCTTCCCAGACCCCATCCACACTGATACCCTGATCTTGTAATTCCTGTCCCCAGAGTATGGCTATATTGTTTAAGCCATCCAGTTTAGGGAATTTTGTTAATAATAGAACAATAAATTTTGTTAATTATAAAACCCAAGGACACTAACACAATTATATTAATTGGCAAAACTCTATCAAAATGGAACCAGATGACATTCATATAAGTGCCTAGGAAGAAAGGATATTGCAAAATGCATTTCTGTTATAGCTCTTCTATCACCACTTAGAAATGGTGCTGGCCTCCTCTAAAACCTGCATAGGAAATTTCAGTCAGTGGAATAGGGACTTCAGACTAAGAAAATATTTCCGTAAGACTAAGAATATTTCTGTACCTAAATATTGATAATACTATAGAAGCCATGAGTAAAGGGAGACCAATGTGAATCTATCTTCTATTTTAATACATAGTTAATATGTCTGAGTAGATAATACAGCTCATTCAAGAAGCACTTGAACTTGAGTGTAGGTAGTTTTCTTAAATATTATTTATTCAAAAACTTTCTTATATAAGATGAAAAATTGTCACATAACAACTGAAAATAATTTCTGTGTGTTCACCATGAAAACACCATGAGTCCCAATAGGTCAGGATCTCCTTAAAGCAAAGGCTGGGTCCTTTGCTCATGTTTTCTTCATGAAAGTTCCAGCATTATCTACAGTGCCATTGCCCCCTACCATACCACCACTTCAGTTTCTTGCTTAGTTTTATTCTACTACACCATCTGTTTCCTTTAGAAAACATAAGACATCAACAAAAAATTTTAGATAGGACCAGGAATCTTAAATATTTATTCAAGTGATACAATTTCTTCTTTGACATCAAATCTTCAAAAATCATTTGTTTAATAAATTATTCATGTAAAGGAAAGAAAACAATTACAGAAGTTAATTTATATATGCTGACCAGAAACATTTTGTCCATGAATATTACCATTGAAATAAAATCTTTTTATAAAATAATTCTAGTTGACCATGATTAGATTGGCTAAATTATAATTTAGATAATAATCTGAAAGAAATCATTTGAAATGTATGTTACTCTCAGGCATTATACAATATTTGTGAGTACATACCAAACAAAATCAAAAACCTGTTTATTTGTAAAAGTGAAAAAATGCAAAAATGTCAAAGCACAGATCAGATGAAAGGTTTGCAGATTCATTCATCATTGGGGCACTTTGAAGTTGTCACTCTCTCTTTTTTTTTCCATTAAGAAATTTGTGGGACTAATCAATAAATGAGCTAGAGTTGAACATATACTTCTCAGAAGGCATACATTTGATCAATAAATATATGAAAAACATGTTCAATATCTCTAGTAATCAGAGAAATACAAATAAAAACTACTCTAAGATTTCATCTCACTCCAGTCAGAATGACAATTATCAAGACTGCAGACAACAATAAATTTTGGCAAGGATGTGGGGGAAAAGCACACTCATACATAGCTGGTGGGACTACAAATTGGTGCAATCAATCTGGAAAGCAGTATGGAGATTCCTTAGAAAACTTAGAATGGAACCACTATTTGACCCAGCTATCCTACTCCTCTGTTTATACCCAAAGGACTTAAAATCAGCATAGGATAGTAACACAACCACATCAATGTTTATAGCAACTCTTTTCAAAACTGTGGAAGCCCTTCAATAGATGAATGGATTAAAAAACAAACAACAACAACAAAAAACAAACCTGTGGTATAATCCCTGGTTACACACCCTGCTCCCAAAGAAGAGTCAGCCAACAACTTAATAATAGTAGTAGTTTGATCAAACCATAATAACAAAAGATGACTGAATTACACTGATAGAAAGACTAGTTAACTTTTGATATCATCTAGAAGTAGATTTGGTCAACAAAGATGAAGCATTATGTTATAGTTTGAATATGACCAGTTCCCCTAGAGCTCCTGTATTAATGTAGGGATATTCAGAGATGAAATGACTGGATTGTGAGAGCTGTAATCTCATTAGCCCATCCTAGTTTAAATGAACTGACTGTGAAATAACTGTGGGCAGGTGGAACATAGCTGGAGGAGGTCAGTCACTGAGTGAGTACCCTGAAGGGAGAATCTTCCTTGTGGCCCCTTCTCTCACTTCTTTCTCTGCTTTCTGACACTAGGAGGGTAACAGTTTCCCTCTGGTCTGCCCTTCTGCCTTGATATGCTTTCTTACTTTGGTCCCAGAGCAATGGAATCGGCTCTCTGTGGACTGAAAACTCTGAAGCCATGAGCTCTAAATAAACTTTTCTTTCTTAGGTGTTCTTAATAAGCATTTTGGTCACAGTAATGTAAAAACTAACTAAAACAGATCATATTAAAGAAAAGTTGAAAAGAAACAAGGTGTATGGGCATATGGAAATTATATATTGTTTTTCAAAATTTTTATGCATTTTTGAAGTATTTTAAGCATAGGAAGGGAATTGTCCTTATATTTCCCTTTAAGAAAGAAGTAGAAAATTAATACTCTTGTTGCAAATGATGGAAAAATCACTCAAAATATTTTTGTAGTATCTTGACACATATATCTTTATACTCATAATAAAACTATCTTTTTATTGCTAAAAAAACCTTTGGTATATATACACAATGGAATATTACTCAACATTAAAAGAGAATACAATTATGGCATTTGCAGGTAAATGGATGGAGTTGGAGAATATCATGCTAAGCAGAGTAATCCAGTTCCCAAAAACCAAAGCCTGAATGTTCTCTCTTATAAGTGGTTGCTGATCCATATGGGGAAGCATGAGAAAAATGGAGGAGCTTTAATGGGGCAAAGGGGAGAAAGGGGTAGGGAGGGTGCATGGGGTCAGGAAAGAATGTGGAATGAGGTGGGCATCATTACCCTAGGTACATGTATGACTGCACATATGGTGTACAATCAGAGAAGTGAAAATTGTGCTGCAATTTTGTACAATTAATCAAAATGCTTTCTGCTGTCATATATGCCTAATTAAAATTAATTAATTAATTAAAAATAGAAAAAAAATTGGTTGGAAACGTTTCCCCTAACATTTTGAGATTACAGAATGTGACATAAGTTACTTAAATAACAGAAATTAAAAAGATAGATTGAATTATGCTTATTTTTCTCTTCTTTTTGGGAATTAAAGAGAATGTGTTCTCTCCACAAAAGCAGATTAAGTCAATACCGAAACTAATAAACTCTGAAGATAAATGCCAACCAATGGAAAGTTATATTGGTGTTCAACAAACACAAGTGTATTTCTAACTCAATGAAGTCCCATTGGAGAAGTCTGATTGTATGAATGTGTCATGTGAAAACTGCCACTCCAAAGATAATATTTGAGGTCTCACAGAGTTTTGGAAGCTCTTGGTTGACAAGATATAAAGCAATATTAATTAAATTAGAAACACTGTTTAAAGATAACCATCACTCTTAATATCATAAACTCAGAATAAAATGGCACAATACGCCAGTCCAATAGGAAAAAATGTAGAACATAAATTACTAATATCTTTTCCCCACAAACAACAATTAAAAACTGACAAATGGTATATCAAGCCCTAGTTATTATTTCCCCCTGAATTGGTTTATTTTGACCACACATACTTCAACTCTTTTTTTTTAATTCATAAAATTCATCTGATTTAAAATTCAAGGAAATATCTGTTTCCCTCCTTTTTTCAGTGCTTAAAATATGACACAGAACAACATGAACACTGCACACGTTTTTTGATGGACAGCATTGAACTGAAGCAAAAGTGGCAGAAGAATTTCACCATGGAATATTCCCCTTGAAGAGGCTAAATTATGAAGACTCTACATCTAAAATTACATTAGTGTTCTCAAACTACAGGAAGCTTGCTAATAGTTATGTTCATTAATTTTATCTCCTTTGGTTCATTAATTTTATGTTGTTGACTTCAAAAATGACACTGTGTTTCCAGCCTGAAGATTATAAGTTCTCCTTTGCTTTTTTTTTTCATTATCACAATTGGTATAAATTAGATTAAACTACATTCATGGCATATGAGCAAAACTGAGTAAATAAAATCTGTCTTTTATGAATGAACCAAAAAGATTACCAATTTAAAAGAACAAGGTACTGAAAATTCTTCTACAGGAAAATACTTTGCTCTCTTGTTAATGAGGCTGAGACCAGGAGCAACAAGACTTATGTTGGATAACAATCACATTTAAATCAAATGAGATTTCATGAAAATCAAAGCATAATAATGTGATCATGTTTTGTGCATCAGGAGATAGAATTAGGACAAGTTAGACAAATCATTAGTCAACAATATATTTTTGAGATCTTCTGAGCTTACAATAGCATTTGTTTATGTTCTTTTCAAGCCTGTATCTATCTATGGAGAAAAATGACTATTTCCCCCATAAGACAATGACAGAAATAGGCTGTGGATATGTGTCTATGACCAGTCAGCAGCAATATGCATAGTAATATGTGGCACAGCTTGCGTAATGAAGTTCCCAGCATGCAGCCTGGAAAGGTATCCTCTAGTGTACAGGGTGATTTATATCCTCTGTCAAGAGGCAGGACAGCCAGGACTTGTCCTTCCCTTCTCTACCTGCACAAATATTCCGTCATCTTAGAAAGAGTTAGTGGTTCTGCAAATGCTGTGCAGGGCATTGTTTTGAACCCTTCATTAAGCAGGTCTCTTTCCCATCCCTTTTAACTTGGTGTTTGGAGCATTAAAAGGGGATTTCTTCAAAATCAAAGCCATCTCTAGTGAGAAGAATACCATATTGTACAATTTTCTTGAACACAATATTCATCATGATGAGATAAAAAACACATTGCATGGTAAGGGTATATGTGAAAGGAGAAATGACAATTTTCTGTATAATTTAACAACTTTCTCTGTAGTAGGGCTTAGAAAAATATAAGAATTGTATAGTCTTCTTTAAAATATTGAAGTCTGTTACACTGATAGTTGCCATATAGAAGTTCATGCAAGTATACCTATTTCCTCCCAAACCAGAATTTTATTTTTGTCTTTATTTAATAAAACGAAGAAAGCTAAAATTTTTTAAACTACATAATTATTCACTTTAAAATTTATTATCTCTTCAACAGCCACTGAATAAAAATTCTTCCATTTTTCAAAATACTAGAAAGTTAGGAGAATAAAATAAAACAGGAAATCTAATGCTAACATTGGTATAGTTATTTTTATCACCAAGATTTTTGATACCAAGCATTTCTATAAGTGCTTTGCACTAGGCATTTTCTCACAGAATTTATTATTTAGAAATCCATTATTATTTGTTTTTAGCAAATGCATCTTCTGTTCTATATCTTGTATTCCTAATGGAGGCATTTTTAAATATTAGCAGAATTTTCATTTGGGGAACTTATAAGTAGAAGTTGTTTCTGATTTATCAATAGATAACAACCAATATTTAATAAGTAATAAAAGGGAAAACAATTATTTTTTCTAGAGGAATACAGGAATAATCATCATGTTCAAATCTAATGTCTTTAATGAAAACTGTACTAAAGATACTTGTTTATGATAAGTTTATTTCAGGGAAGTGTGGCAGTTATTTAGCCAAATTCTTTAAAGCCAAGTATCACAGATGAGATCCTGTAAGGGCACATACTTGGATCCATAATAATCATTTAGGCCGTGGCCGTCAATACTCACTAGTCACATGCTTAAGTGGATGTCAGTTGTTTATCTGTAAAACAGGAATAATAAAATCTCTTGATTTTTGAAACCTACACATTTTTATAACATTCAATATAATTTTGTAGAAGTTTTAGTGCAGCAATTTGCACCCATTGTGTATCAGTTATGCACACAACATTCCATAAGTGTGTTTGTGCCACTTCTAAATTCTGCACACAGCAGTTCTGTCCTTTTTCTAAATTGGCTGCAGGAATGCTGTCCTTTCTATGAGTTCAGATTCAAGGTCCTATGTTCTGCAGTGTTACTATGGAGATCATTTTGCTATTATTCCTTTAGGCATTTCAGATAAGTATCTTATTTTATGTTCAAGAATGACTTAGAGCTGGCCCTGTAGTAAATGGTATGTTCAAATACTAAATCAGCTCCTCCCATTTGGATAGTGATATTGCACTTGGCACAGTCTTTGGATAATTGGGGATTTTTTTTCTCAGTGATCTCATATCTTTGCATATTAAAGGGTTTTAAAGTTAAGACTGAAGAAAGGAGGAAGAGCAAAGAAAAGCAATGAGCCAGATTGACTGAAAGTTCTCTTGAGGAGAACCTGTTACTCTACAATGGGAAGCCATAAAACCAAGGATGGTTTATTCTACTCTTCAGAACTTATTCTACTTTCCTCTACCCTTTCATTGAGCTTGAATTTGAACAGGATTTTTTTCACACATTCATTAACTTAATCCTCACAACAGTCATATGTATTAGTGTTATTAATCTTGCTTTAAAGGAAATGTGTCTTTGAGAGATTAAGTAATTTTCCAAGGCCACCAAGTAATTAGGGTAGGAGAACTCTAAAACAGTCAGGCCTCTGACTGTTTATTACATGGATTAGAAAATATTTCCATTTCTTTCTGTATTTATTTTAATCAATATTTTTTAATAATTTAGTTTTTGAATAATATCTTTCTTGGGATTTTTTGAAAAAGATCAGTATTATCAGTTAATTATTAGATTGATGTCTTCACATTAACAATATTCAAAAGAAAGCAGCCCCTATGAGAAAATTCAAGTTGGACTCAAATTATCCTATTCATGATGAACAGAGATTAAGATGTCACACTATTACCAAAGAAAACATTGAGATCAGGATCTGAAAGATCAGAATCAACCTGTGTGACTAAAAATGATACCAATCAAGGTGTCATGTTAAAATGTGGACCTGAAAAAATAGAGGTAGACTGCTGACTAGATCAGGAATATCAGTAATCAAGGTGACGTGGAAAGAAATTATGGATCAGGATCTCACCTGAAGGTATTTAGCAGGAAGTGAAAGACTTTGGGAATATTTCATGACTTTTCTGTCCCTTAGCTTTTTCATGCTCAAATATGGATATAACTCTTTTCCATGAATTGTGATAACTAGACATACTTGATGAAGTGTACCTAACACACTTCTAACACATGGCAACAACTCAACAGATGACCACTATAAGGAAAGAAAACCTGAGGATTTTGAATATTTGGCTAGGACATTGACTCAACAGCTTAATATTTTCTACAAAACCGCATTTCTCAGTACAGGCTGACGTAGACGTTCACATTTCATATCTTCCATATGTCCCCATGGTGTCCAGACTATAAATGCTATTGTTTACATGAAGGAATTGAAAGTATAAACATTTTTAAGTGGAACATGCACATTTGTAATAAATACAGGCATTGTATCTTTTCATTTCTGAAGTTAGATCTAAAATATTGTGGATTTAAAAGAAAATGAAATTTGGTTTTTATGCTACGATTTCAAGTAAGTAAGTTTTTAGGAAAATTCAAAGTGGTGAGTATTACTTAACATTATAGATGTTGAGGATAACTACTGTCTTTGGGACTTGAGTAATAGGTGTGACCTCAGTTTATATGATAAGCAAATAAAAATATGAAAGATATTAACTGAGTGTGTAGTAGAGCATGGTAGTCTCTACTATCTCTTAGAGATTTTAAGTTCATCAAACATAAGACCCAGAAATTTTCAGGAATGTTTTATATATATATATATATATATATATATATATATATATTATATATGGTATTATATATGATATTATATATTATATTATATGAGTTAGTGTTGTATATCATGCATATATGTATGTACATATATGCATAATAATACATTGTATATGTTATATATTATGCATATATGTACAGACATGTTTTTAATGGTGATAATGATATACCCACTTAAAGTTTTAAATTAGTAAAAGGGTTGTTGAAGATTTTTCCATTTGAAATAAAACAGTCCAAGTACTTTGGAGGAGATAACAACTGAATGGTGGGTAGTGATATAACTTGGTCATTTAATTTGTTAGTCAACCAAAACTGTGATGGTTTACCATTATATAATTACAAATTTTAATTTTCAGTCATATACTTTTTGTTCTTTCTTCCCTTTAATCTACAGTGTAATGTTAATAAAAGATGTGGAGTGCAACTTGATGAAAGAAGATGATCAGAAGTCTATAGCTCTATATAATTACATAAATATGATCCTTAGTTGCTTTCATCTGATCAGAATCCTAGGTAGCACATCAGAATTTGTGTAGAAATGAAAAAGCCAATGTTAAAAAAAAAATAGTGATGAATATATCTGATTTACATTTTTTTTCTACTGGGATAAAGGCTCTCTATACCCATTATGTGTCATTTGTGAACATACGCTTTGTAAATAAATATTTGGAAAGAAAAAGAACACACAGAAATGCATTATAAAAAGCTTTTAATGAAAATGCAAAATATCCAGCTAAGAATTTTGGTCTGTTGTTTTATTTTAAAAATTTATATTTCAATCTATATTCTGATAGGCTTTTATTCTCTCAATTCAAATGTAATGTGTTGTTTTTTATATATTTGTTTAAAATAAGATTTTTTTCATAGTGCAGTTAAATTAAATGTTATGAGTTGCTTGTTAAATATGGAAGATTGAAATTTATCTTTATATAGTCTATGATTTATCAGAAATAAAATCAATTTTACATAATTTAATCTTTTCTATTCTGAAAACACAAAATTTAAAAAACTATTCTTAACATTCTGTTATATATCATATACAGATTAATTGATAAAGGAATATTTAAAAATAATAAGAATGCTTCTTAAAATTACATGCTTCTGAGAAAGGAATTCATGTGTTAAAAAATTGAAACACCATGTAGTTGAGTATAGAATTTGCAAGTGTGTTTGAATTCTATGAAAAGTACTCCATTGACTTCCACTTCAAAGGCCACAATGTGTTTGTGGTCTTCTAACTATGGAAACTTTTCAATTAAATTATAAAAGAGAAGTCATAATTGGATGCTCTAAAAATCTCTATTACAATTTTGAATAATGCACAATGAAGCCATATTGCATAACAGATGCAGTTAAATTTGTTGATGATTCACTCAGAGGGCTGCTATGGGAAGATTAACACCTCAATGGAATCTGATTCATTCCCTCCCCCCCCTCTCTCTCTCTCTCTCTCTCTCTCTCTCTCTCTCTCTCCATCCATATACACACCTGTGCATTCTAATAAGCTGGCAAAGCTGGTCATTTGCACTGATCACCTTATCTGAGTTGCTTACATTTTGGGTCAGATTTAGTGGCAGGGATTTATAAAGGATACAACTAATTGCTATGGAAGAGTTTTGCCAAGCCATTCAAAGGCCATTATGGAGTGACTTTGAGTGTCTTTTCAATTGTAATTTCCCAGCATTTGAATAATAAAAGGAAATTTTAGAAATTGCCTAATCATTTATTTTCCTATTAAGTATCCTACACATTCCCCATTTAAGGCTCAGTGGCTCCACTGTCTTACACATTTCCTTGGAAACTAGGGACTCTGGGAGTCTTAATACCTGTTAAATCCAATATTCCTTCTTTACCCCCGCTTAGTCCAACATTTATTGGAAATGGACTGCATTTTCACTTATATCTTAAAGAAACCATAGTTTTTACATATCAAAGATTTGCCTGCTCTGTTACCAAGCCAAGAAACAACAGAAACAAATCCCAGTCATAAAGAGGGTTTGGAGTAGTTATATGCCATGGCAATCTATTGCTCAATTTATTGAATATGATAATAAAACAAGTAATAAATACTGAATTCCTCTCAATAATGACCAAAATACAGTTAGTCATTAGGTCAATAAAGGACTGAATTTCTTTTCAGATCCTTTATTAACATATTTTCCTTTCAGTTTTTACTGGAAATCCAAGTATTTTTGGTGAAAGATTTCAATATATTTATTACTTTTATATTTTTATTTGTTTTAGCCCATGACTAAGGAGTGCAGTACTTACAGAAACTAAACAACAACTCTCTCAAGCTTATCTGATATTTCAGAAGACTTAAAATTGATATAAGTGTTTCACAGTCTCAAAATAAAACAAAAATGTGAAAAAAAATCCCAGTCTAAATTATGTTTGACTCAAATCATTGTTTAGATGATTGTTTTTCAATGTTAGGTCGATCCTACAGAAATTACAGATCAACCCATTCACTAACAGCATGTGTTTCTATGGGAGAATTTCTATTTTCTTGCAGCCCGAGTTCAATACATTCTGATCACCAAAGCAAGGTAATACCAGCCCAGCATGCATGTGATTTAAACACACAAGCCTTGCATTTAAAGAACATTTAATATCCTCTTAGTTGCCCTTAGGTAAAAGTGAGTCCTTAAATCCATTCCTTTTTGCTTCTGCAGGGCTAAAATAATAGAAAATTAAGAGGATTCCTCAGACTATGGACTTAGTCCTGGAGAGCTAGATGAAGAGTGCAATATATTGACCCTTCTCCCCCACCCTTCTCCTCCTGTACAAGAAGAGCCCAAAAGCAAAATCTGGGGAAAATAGCTAAGTGTTCATCCGTTAGCATTTTACCACTAAGGTACTACTAATACAAATTCAAAAAATGCTAATAAAGTCTGAAATTTCCCAGTAGGGGAGTAATGGAACACTTTTTAAAAAGGCACTTTCAGTTAATGACTAAGGCATTTTTTGCTAACAGCAATTTTGGCTTCTTATCCCAGGTGGAGAAAAATGCATTAAACAGGAGATTAAAATGTCCTTTCAACTGCTTGGTAATGCCAGCTGCTGCTGCAGGCTAAGGCATCCATGAAGTGGCATTTAGTTGATGGTGGTTGTGTTCTAGGGATGGAGCAAGTATGAAAATCCCGCTGGATAGGGGTCTCTTTAAATATGCTGTATCCGCACAAATAGCAAGTGTAGGAGCTAGGCTAGGATGGTAAACTGTACAATCTGTTCATTGCATTTTGGTTGCTAATTAAGAGGTGACATACAGTATGAATGCACAAAACCTGTTGAAATTCTGTCAGGCTCTGTCTTTGCTTTCACATGTTTGAATGCTATTTAATAAGGCATCTTAATTGAAAGCAAAGAAATATATAAAAGTAGAGTACAAATATGTTCGGTTAGGATTCTGAGACAACTGAGTGTGTGTGTTCACGATTTCCAACCCCTCGGAACTTCTCTCTTAAGACAGCTCCTCTACTTCATAAGCACAATATGCAGATTCTTGATTTTCTTCTTGCTGTGGGGGATAGAGCTGAAGTGGAAAGTTGGAAACAGAACTTGCAAACACAAATGTGAACTTAACAGTGACTCTGACATAAAGGAAAAATGGTTTCGCTTGCCAAGAAATACCGTTTTTATGAGGAGTGTTTAAGCAAAGAAGATGGAAAAAAATGGGGAGGTCACTTACATTTAACAATGTATTGTGTGTGTATATTTTTTTATAGCCAAATGCATATTTTCTTTCAGACTTTCTTTGGAGTATGGAGCCAGATTAATACCAAGCTTTATTTCTTGCAAATTGGGTTCATAGAGTAAAGATAATGAAAAAAAGAAAAAGACACAGCTAGAGCTGAAGCCATTGATCCCTGGGAAGTCAGGGATGCCAGAAACAGAAACAGTCTGAAGTTTAGCATAAGCATAAAAGTTCCCTGAATGAGGAATTCCTGCCCTACACCTTAGTTTCCCTACTTGTAGGAGTTAATGAGTTAAAAGACAGGAAAAACTTTGAATTTGCCTGGCAAATAACAAGTCCTCAAAATAATTTGTTCTATCTCTTGTGATTGTCATACCCTGGAAGTGCCAACGGACTTAGGAACTGATGGTAGTAGGTTTTCTTCATTGAATTCCCATTGTCTATGCTTCTGTCTTATGCTAAGATTATTTCAACTTGTTTTATTACTTATTACTTAACCAAGAATGTTTTCTAACACTGCAATGACAGGTTAGAATGTGGCACTATTTGAACAACTATACACAGCACCTTAATAATGCTTTAATTTCTATTTTCTAAAGTGTCTTTTCTTCCTCTTCCTCCTCCTCCTCCTCCTCCTCCTCCTCCTCTCGTCCTCCTCCTCCTCCTCCTCCTCCTCCTCCTCCTCCTTCCCCTCCTCCTCCTCCTCCTCCTCCTCCTCCTTCCCCTCCTCCTCCTCTTCCCTCTCCTCCTCCTCCTCCTCCTCCTCCTCCCCTTCCTCCTCCTCCTCCTCCTCCCTCTCCTCCTCCTCCTCCTCCTCCTCCCCATCCTCCTCCTCCTCCCCATCCTCCTCCTCCTCCCCCTCCTCCCCATCCTCCTCCTCCTCCCCATCCTCCTCCTCCTCCCCCTCCTCCTCCTCCTCCCCCTCCTCCTCCTCTTTCTTCTTTTTTCAGTTGTTGATGGACCTTTATTTTATTTATTTATATGCAGTGCTGAGAATAAAACCCAGTGCCTCACACATGCTAGGCAAGTGCTCTATCACTGAGCTATCACCCCAACCTCTAATTTCTTTTTAAATGTTTTCTTAGTCTCCTGGTTTACCCTATTCACAGAGTTTCATAGCTGTTTATTTGATGCCTAGACACATACACACACACACACACACACACACACCTCAAATTTTAGCAACATCTAAGCCAAAAATACACACAAACACTATTCTGGAGGAATGAGATACTCTAGATCATATCTCTTAATCTGAGATACATAAACCATCCATAATATAGACTTAGCCTGGGTTTGTGCATACTCAACTGAAACTCATGAGCTAAAAGCAGGATGTCAGAAAAAACCATCCATTAAAGCCCAAATAACTATGCAATAATGGGGTAACTTCAGAAAGTGACTTCAATAAATGTGGTTTGTTGTTGTTGCTTATAATCATCACACCTATAACAATCAGTACTAACTTGTTCCTTCTTTGGCATGAGAAATTGAGAATTTAGACACTTATAAAGACTAAATTCTGATTTTTAACTAGGTAAGTCTAGAGGCAGGGAGAGAGGAGAGTAAGATACTAGGTATCTTATTTTGAGGTTGTTCCAATTTGGGGGGTGAAAATTGAGAACCTTTTTATGGGAATTTACACTACTTTAAAAATATATACATTAAATCATCAAAGACTCAGAAGTTCTATGGTAATGATTCTCTGTAGTTCCACCACTGCTTTTAAAATACTGGAGTTTTAATTTTTAAGAAATACTATTTTTAGCATCTTGAGAGGTATGAAGTACTATTCTTGGGGCTAAAATCAGTATGCACTGAGAAGAGCCCCTAGACAGTTTTGAAATGCTCTAGCTTCCAAACATGGAGCAGAGCAGTTCTACAAAGAGTTCTATGCTGAGGTGTTCTGAAATTCTTTCACATGATTAGTCACAATATGAATGTTATTAGAGATTTCAGACTCCTAATCACTAAGAAAATAAAAATCATACTAATGCCTTTATAATTACAAGTCACTTCACAATATTACCGTAAGAATTTAGTTTTTCTTGGTAAATGTGAGTTAAAAACATAGCAATTACTTGTTCTTACAGATTACTTGGTGACTATATTTCTAAAATTTGTATGACTTGTTCCCAATTTTATAACTGAAATAATCTCTGTACCCTATAATTACTGGCTATGTAAATATCTGTCAATAGATGATTGACTCTGGCCATTTCCATTTAATTAAAAGGTCAACACCAATATATAAATACTTTTTATTTAATGATAATATTTGTGCCCATAACCACACAGGTAGCTTAGTATCCAAGAAAAATTTATTTTTTCTGTGCACACTGAGATTCAAAATATGAATCTGATGTCACAAGTATATAACATCAAGTTCCCCACATAGCTTTTGTAGATAATAATACATAATAAATGCACATAGAAATGTTGCAGGTAACAATTATTAATTATGTATAAATTTGTTAAATTTTACACAGATTAGATAATAACAAGTGGAAACAAATCATTACAGATGGTTTATATTCTGGTACCAAAACATACATATCTATTTGTTCTCATATTTCATCTCCTCTGAGCACTGCACAGAAAATAGGAAGCAGAGATGAATAAGACAAAATGTATTCCTCTGTTCCTAGGAGAGTCTGTGGGGATAGAAGGGTGAAATGGAGCAGAAAGACAGAGGAGGTCAGATGGGTTATGTGACAGGAGTAAAGAGCAAGCTAATTGAATTTGCAAATGATATGAAATTGGGAGTTGTCAGGAGCAGAGGGGAAGACAGGATCTGTGAGTGTTAGAAGATGACTTACTTAAGAAGTTGGAGTTAAGTTGACATTCTGGAACTTTGAATATTTATACTTTGTGCACTTTGGCTTCTGCTTTATTCTTTGCCATAGGATTTATTAGTTGCTGTTCTTGAAAGTATCCCATAATTATTCCATCATCCTCTTAACAAATATGTACCCCCAAATTTCCAGATTTTTCATTCCAAGGACGGACATGAAGAGTAAAATAAATATAATCATTTTTACAGCTTTCCTGGCTTTAAGACACACTTGCCCTGGAATGTTTTAGTTAAGCACAAGACACATGGTAATGTGAGTTCTTTGGATGTTGTTTGGCTCTTAATTTGAAATTTTTATAAATGTCAATTCAGAATTTAATCTGAAAAAGAATACCTTTAGGACAATTTTTCAGATTCAAAACACCATTTAAATAGTCTACATAAAAAGAGATAGAAAGTAGTATAGTTTTTGGTAAACTGGTAGCTGGAAACGGCCTCATTCCTGTTACCATTACTTAGGATAGAGAAATACATTTTATACTTCAAAGGGTTGGCCTCCTTTGTCACATACAAAATATTTCATTCTTGCTTTAATTGAACATGGCTTCATTTGTGAATGATACAAGGTACCTGTCACTCCTGGAAGGAAGAGCCTGTTTCTTACAGTGGGTAGTGAATGAGGGGTGACAGACGCAAGCCCTTCACTCTCACCTCATTTACCTTCCCTCATTCCACCTCTTTTCCACATCCTTAGTAGCCTCAGAAAAGAAAAAGAGAGAGGGAGGGAGGGAGGGAGGGAGAGAGAGAGAGAGAGAGAGACAGAGACAGAGAGAGAGAGGAAAAAAATCTCTGGAACTGAATAGAATGAATATAGACCTCATGATATGATATAAAGAAATGTAGGTCATGAAAATTTCAAGCCTGATAGAAATAGTTAATGCTCATTTATGCAATGACCTATGTTGTTTAATTTATTTATAACTTCTAAATGTTATAACATTCTTTTCAACTTATCTCCTGACAGTTTTCTTACAGTGCCCCAGGGAAAATTTTAAACTTGAAAGTTCCAACATTTCAGATTTATCAAAGTGAAAGAATTTCTAAGATTCTCTTTCCACTGTGTTTCATGGATTTTTACATTGGAGAGTTAATACAACTAAAAAAAAAAAAAAAAAAAAAAAAAAATCACCTCTAGGCTGAGACCATATTTGGAAAGCTTCTGCTCCAAAGCAATTTTGAGTCTATTTACATAAGTGGGGGAAACTGGAATTTATAACTGAAATAATTTAAATAACAAAATTTGCTGGACTGGATGTTATGATAGTGTCTGGTAAACATACACATCTTCTAAATAAAATCAGATAGAACCTCATCTGATTAAAGCTCTAGTTTATAGTGAAAAGAAATTCGTTTTTAAAAAAGTTATTATTTTAAAAGTACCCTACTGACTATGGAGTCTCAATAATTTTTAAAAGAAATTGTTTATTCTTAATAAGAGTAACTGATAAAATTGGTTTAAAGGAGCAAATCATTTCATAACCAGTTGCTACTACCTTGGTATTCAGAGCCGAAACAGAAAGCATTATGGTACAATCATGTCTCAGTGTTCATATTTTAAAAGTACTCTTGCATCTGAATCGCCTACATGTCTGTGGGTTTAACATGTCCCTCAATAGATCTATGCATACTGTAGAGCTGCAACTTCATTCAAGTTCAACACAAGGCCTAAGCTAAGCACCTTGCAACCTGTAAGTTTAGCTAAAGCCTCAAGGGTGATTAATCCTGTGTTTAGCAATTCATGATGTCATATTTTCTCCTATGTTCACATTATGGGGGTCTAAATTGCCATCCACTGATTACTATTTAATTAAATTAAAAAGTTCAGGCAAATTACTCCCTATAAAGTCTGTGGACACATTCAGTGACTGTCACTCAGTTGAACTCATCCCAGAGTAATTAGATAGCTAGAGGCTATACAGAATATATCATTTCTTTAAAACAAAACAAAACAAGATCTTTATGGGGAGGGATACTTTATTTGTTGAACATCCCTTTCTCCATGTAACATGAGATTTGTTTATTTTGAGACAATAGTTTGCTGTGAAAATTATACTGTGGAACAATTTTAGCCCCCCTACATTCCATGGTACTTGTTATAACTTTTTTAATCAGTCACATTCATATTTTAGATTTAAAAAAAAAACATGCTAACTTTAAGTACAGGCTAACTGGGGCTGGGGATGTGGCTCAAGCGGTAGCGCGCTTGCCTTGCATGTGTGCGGCCCGGGTTCGATCCTCAGCACCACATACCAACAAAGATGTTGTGTCCACCAAGAACTAAAAAATAAATATTAAAAAATTCTCTCTCTCTCTCTCTCTCTCTCTCTCTCTCTCTCTCTCTCTCTCTCCTCTCTCACTCTCTCTTTAAAAAAAAAAAAAAAAAAAAGTACAGGCTAACTATCTAATGACAAGGAATTCATTTTCTCATAAAATATTAGTCCATGCTGTTCCTTACTCCCACCCACCTCCCCTGTTGTCCACTTATAGGCTTTCTGTTCAGAACTCATTTAAGTGTGGTATCTTCTGTCCTTGGACTTGGTTAAAAGTGGCTCCTGGCTGGGACCTATGCTTTGGAGGTCAATATGGCCCTACCTACACTGTGGTCCTCCCTGTTAGGGTCCATTGTGTCAGCTCAGGAAACTACCCAGTTGGAGTCTGTACCCTCCTGACATCCCATCCTAACTACTTTGGACCCAAGAAATTCCTGTCTCAGTATGTCTGAAATCACAACCAGGGACTATGTTAGGTGATCTTGCTGAGATCCTTCTCCAGCAAGCACCAGTGTGTTTCTCCACCAAGGCAAAGGAGGCACAAGTTGTGTAATCTGAGCATGAATTTGGTGGTCTTTGGATAGAAAGAGAAGTTGTGTGTGGTTTCATTGGAACTTCTACTGAACTAATGCCTTGTCTATAAAAGTGGTGGCCTAAATTCATTGATGCAAGAAAACTTAACATCTCATTAAAGTGAAATGCCTCTTTTATTATTATAGGTCTTCAAATATTATATGACAGTAGTTGAACAGTTGTGATTTTACACTTGTTTATTTGATTAAGTAATTGACACTCACCTTGTCATAAGTCTGGGCCTCATTTAAGCCAGAAAATACAATTAACTACTTACACTGTTGTATTCTGTCATAATTGATCCTTAATCAATATATATTTGACATAAATGAGTAAATGAATAAGAAATTTCTCATATAATAATGTTCCTCTGAAAATTAGGAGGCCAATGACCCTATACTGAACAGTACATGAGGCTTAATGTATGTTGGCAGATATTTTAGAAAAATTGTGTTAACTGAAGTTTATTCAGTCAAGCTGATGATAATTTGAGTGAATACTATATGATTATCATCTATGTGCTCTCAGTCATTTATTAGTTTTAACTATTTTGGTTTGTCAAAAAACATTATTGATACATCAGGACATATAACTAAAAATTCCAGGGGGGAGGGTCATTGGCCTTATATATGTATGGACTTATGATAATGTGTACTATTTTCCTTCTCTGGACACTGTGTTGGCTTTGTTCACAGACAAGCTCTTTCCTCAACAGTCACAGCACAAGTTCTAGGCTTTCCTTTCATAGATCAGACCTGGGTCACATGGGCAACCCTAACCTGCACAAGCAGACTGCCATAACACAGGAATAGAAATGAGGGTATCATGTGTTTCCCAAAAAACAATTAGTGTGTTATTACTGTAAGAAAGATATTGAGCAGGCAATACCACAGGTAGTTATCCCCTAAAATCATCAATAGACTTTACAAAATAGAAATAAGCTATTATCAATTTAAATGACTTGATTTAATGATGTATAGTCAATTATTGTTGTGATATTAATTTATTCCATAAAGAAAGAGGAGTAGGGCTTGGGTTGTGGCTCAGAGGCAGAGGGCTTGCTTCACACATGTGAGGCACTGGGTTTGATCCTCAGCACCACATAAAGATAAAAAGAAAGATATTACATCCACCTATAAATAAAAAATATTTTTTTAAAAAAGGACAAGAAAGAGGAATAGTATGCAAACTGACATTCTGGGCTTTGTGAAAGAATTTTCTCAAGTGTTCTTAGTCTACTTCTGCTGCTATAACAAAATATCTTAGACTACATAATTTATACAGAATACAAATTAATCTTTTATAATTCTGGAGACTTGGAAGTCCATGCTGACATCCAGCAGTTGATGAGGACCTTCTTGCTATACCTTCACAAGGTCAAAAGAGTGAAAATGCCAAAATGCCTGTATTCCCTTCAATATATTTTATAAGAACATTAATCCTCTCATGACTTAAGACAGAGATCCTACCTCTTAATACTATCATCTTGGGATTTCCTTTCCAACATATAAATTTCAGAGGTACGCATGCATACATACACCTAGGCCAACTTCCATGGTGGCCCTTTATCACATCTCCTAGAAGTAAGGGAGGTTTAAAGGGGAAGGTAGGGCTTCTGGCTCTAAGTTACAGACCAGTCATACAATCAGGGTATCTTAAAGCTGTTGGCCAAACCAAGAGCTAAGGAAAGGAGTAATCTTAAAAGAGCAGGAAGAAAGAATAGAGGAGAGTTAGTATTAGAATATAGTGCAATATACCTGATAATGCTTATGAGATCCGCACACCACTTTGGTAGGTGATTAAAAAAGATGAGTCTATTTAATATTGTGGGAAAGCACAGAATCATCTGAATAAGTGCATACATCCCTAGGATACTACACTCAAATGTTATATTAGTTTGCACATGTTTGTCTAGAATAGAGAAGTTGTTAAAAGTATAGGCTCTGTAGTCCAGTTCTGTGAGTTAAAGATGAGGCTTTATCATGTACTAACCATATGATCATGCTCAAGTTACAAATCTCTCTGTCCTTAAATGGAGATATTAATATTATCTGCCCAACAGACTTGCTATAAGTACTAAATGGGTTGATACAAGTAAAGATTTAAAGCATGTATGAGCAACAATAAACACTTAAAGTTGACATAGCTATGAAAAAGCATTTGTAAACAGAATATATATTACTAAATTGTGAAAATTGGTCTTAATATTATAGTCATATGATACTATTAATGCATAAAACCTTTTAACATGACTAATAAAATCAAAGGAAAAGCCAAACAAGTGGTACCAACTCTCTAAATATTATGGAACTTATTAACCACACATGAAATATGCCCAGCAATAGGCTTAGATTTTCATATTCCAAACACAGACCTGATCTGTGTGTATTAAGGGTCAGCCACCATTAAGTCTAAGCCTTGAATCTCTTGGACACTCTGAAATAGCAGTGTGGTGAAGGATCAAAGGAAGAAAATGTCAGTGTCAGTAAAGACTGGGGCATGGATTGTAAAGGCTTGTGTACTTGTGTAACAATTAGCACAAGCTAGAGACAACTACAAGTACTGAGCAGGTAAAGAAAGTGGAGAATGGCTTTCTAATCAGAAATCACAAAATTAAAAATATTCCCTTTTGAGTATTTATTAGTTTAACTACTTATGCATTAAGTAATTAATTTTACAAATAGTCCAAGGGTATCTGAAATAGTATACATTAAAGAAATTTAAAACTTGTGGCACCCTGCTCTCAAAGAGCTTATAGGCTATAAGTTTGAGAAATTATAAAGTTTTATATATATATTTGTCTTTACTTATAAGAAATCAAATAATCATCAGACATTACCACCAGGCAGAAAGAGGGCTTTGAGTGGACTAGAAGTCTAATAAAAGGCATAGAACTGTAGCAAACATCCAAGCATTTGTAAATGGGAAAGTCTTTCTATGGCTGGAGCCCAAGGTATGAGCCCATAATATTGATTAAGTGAGAAATAGATTCATCCAATGCTCCAAAGTATATTTAATATTTACTTTACTGTACATACATTAAAGATTCTTCTAATCTGAGGAGACATTGACAGTTCTGTATTTTAGAAAAAATTCTGTTTGTAACACTATGGTGGTGTAGTTATGGTATCAAGACCAGAATCAGGGAAACTGGTAAGGCAATGTCTTGAGGTAAGCTATAATAAAAGCCTACGGAGAAAGGGTGGTATGGATAAACAAAGGATAGATGGGAGAAAATTTGTGCAGGTATACTTGGTGCAGTTGGATTGTGGGATTGGAAGTTTCATCTGCCATGATTGAGAATAGGATGGATGTGTATGGGAGCAAGTTGTCATGAGGGCTGTGCAATGGAACTATTGAGTTGGATATGTCATGAGCCACCCAGGAAAAGTTCATGAGAGTAGCCTCAGGCAGAGACAGAGTGCCTGTCATGAATGTATAGAAAAATTAAGGTGGATGAAATAAAAAATAGCAAGGCAAGGAGAGGCATGTAGGATTACTGTCAAAAGTGCAGAGAGAAAGAAGACACCATATAAGAAACTTGGAAAAGAAACTGAACAAAAGTATCAGAGGAAACCTATGTCTGTGGTATAGCATGGACACCCAGAGTCAAGAAGAAGAGAGAGGCCAACAGTGTCAAATGCTAAAAGATCAAGCAAATAACTCTTTAAAAGGAATCTTCCAAGATATCAGCATCCTGTGAGAATATTTACAATGAAAATAAGAAAAACAGCCACAATGCTGTGTCTGTGGATCTCCTGAAATATACTCCTGGATATCCTAGGCTTTCTTTAAAATCTTCTCTTTCAAAATGTTGTCTGCAAAAACCTCTCTTAATTTCCTCTATGTTGCTTTAATAAGTTATATGATTGTAATTAATACAGTCCTCTAAGTGTTCAGAAATTAAGTTATTACTAAAGTATACTTAAGCTCGATTACTGAAAACTATACTGAATTAAATTGATACAAACATTGATGTTTCATGTTATAACTGTTTCTATACAATTTGACTATCATAGGAGAATTGCCTTTTATTAAACCTAAACTTCCAGTGTGATAGTTTAGATCTTGAGTGTTCCTCAGAAGCCCATGTGCTAAAGACTTATTCATAGCTGGTGGCACCTTTGAGAGGTAGCAGAACCTTTAAGAGGAATGAGCCCAGTGGGAGGAAGTTAGGGCACTGGGAGTATGCCCATGAAGGAGATTTGGGAACCCTGACCCCTTCATATCTCTTTTCACTTCCTTTCCACTGTAAGGTGAACAGACCTCTTTCACCATGCACTTCCACCGTGATGTTCTGTGCTGTCACAAGTCCTATGCAACATGACCAAGTGATGATGGACTGAAACCTCTGAAACTGTATCCCAAAATAAACCTCCTCCTTTTAAGTTGATTATTTCAGGTATTTTTCCACAGTAGTGGAAAGTATACTAATACATTTGATGTTAGCACTGGTCAACATTATCCAGCTAAAGTTAATGCCCATGTCTCTCCTTGTCACACCTGGGAAAGACGCAATGCACTGCAAGGAATTTGTGAATTCTTGGGGGATCCATATTGCCTAACTCAAAACTTGCTTTATCACTTCAGTTTATGGACAATCTCCCCATCTCCCAATGCTGATATCATCCAGTAACTGTTTTTTCTATACCCATAAAACTACCACTTTATATCTCTTTCTATAGAGCAGCCTTTGTTAAAGGTTTAGAAAGATGCTGGGAACTTCATGAGGATTTTGTCTTTAAATTTGGAAAAGAGAAACCTTTCCTAGAGACTTTCTGAAATCTGAGATTCAGTAAAGGGCTCTTCAGTCTGGAAGGTGGGAAGGTAGGACAACAGAAACATTATGTGTCCAGCCTAAATGGAAGAACAAACCAAAGGGAGAATACTTGAGTGAGGAAGACAGCTGATAATTTTTCTTTAACACAGGTGCCACTTCACCCTCACAGGATCCCGTGAAGTTTGATTATAATGATACCAGGTTTTATAAATGAAGAAAGTAAAATTCAGGTAGATTAACTCAAGCTTAAAGAAGAAGAAAACCTTACTCTTTTTTAAAATTTTTCTTTGACTTTTTATTTTGTCTTTTTTGTTATACATGACATTAGAATTAATTTTGACAATATGAAGATGATGATGATGATAATGATGATGTAGTACCAGGGATTGAACCCAGGGATGCTTTACCACTGAGGCACATTCCCAGTGTTTTTTTTTTTTTTTTTAATGTTTTGAGTCTTGATAAGTTGCTAAGGACCTTGCTAAATTGCTGAGGCTGGCTTTGAACTTGAGATCCTCCTGCCTCAGCCTCCCCTAGCAACTGGGATTACAGATGTGGGCCCACAGTGCCCAGCTCATTTTGACATAAAATGCAATATAATTTGCTCTAATTCCATCTCTAGTATTTCCCCTGTCTCTCTTCTGCTTCTTCCCACTACTTTATTGATCTTACTATTAAGTCACACTTGCTTTTATTTTAGGTTTTATAAATTGAAAATAGGCCACATGGGTGTCCTAGCACTGGTCAAGGGAAAACCAGCAGTTGTGACACTAGGCTTTTGCTTCTCTTCTGCTAGTCCCTAAATATTTCCCCATACCCCTTGCTTATTTAGAACATATATCCCTTCCTTTCCTTTTTGTGGCTTCCTCTTTGAATTCCTGTGTCATCTGTAAATTTTCCTGGGCATCCTTATAGCAGTAATTTTTCTCTCTATTAAATGCTTGTGATTTTTAAGTTCTAGGGATTTATTTGATATTTTCTGAAAATTGCCTTGTTTTTTGATCCTAGTTTCTACTCTGTGTCAAGACTTTCTACTTATACTGTGAACTTCTTAAAAGCAGTGAGGATAGCCCCTACAAAATAGAAATACCCTTTGTAGTTTAAATTTAAAAACCACTGGTATCTAGAAACAAACAAGCAAACAAATAAACAAACAAAAAAGGCCATCCAAATTCAGCTACCTCACAGTGTTTATTTATTTTTTTCTTTTTTGCTGGGTCACATTCTTCCCTGACACAATTAGTTTTCATTTGAGTTAGGCTGATACTTTCCTTAAATCTTTGTTCTACTGATTAGTCTCTCCTCAAAATTAATTTTAAAAAATAATGCTCAAAGCTTTTGATATAGTGAGTTCTTCAAATTAAATTTTCCTCATTTTGTTTCTTATTTATACTATGTAAATAAATATATATATTTCAAATTGAGACAGACCTTGAAACATAACGTGCCTTTATATAGCTGTGATCCACCCACTCAGAAGAAAACAATTCATGAACATGGAGTTTAAAATATATCATAAATTTCACACCTCATGCTGTGCCAATTTAACACAAACATGCCACATCCCTTGCATTAATAACCATAGATGATGACTGATAGGAGAAGTTCATAAGATTGCAATCTTAAGACAAAATCTGTTTATAGATTGGAAAATAATTCGAGTAATGCAATTTAGATATACAGAAGAACTGTATCTACAGTTATATAGAAGACCAGAATTTATAATGCAATATTTGATTCATTGCATTTATGAGGTAATTAGAAAATTACATCATTTTACTTCTTGACTTCAAAGATGATAAGAATATTATATATATATATATATATATATATATATATATATATATATATGTGTGTGTGTGTGTGTGTGTGTGTGTGTGTGTGTGTGTTTTATATAGTATGTGTATATGTTTTTCTCCTAGAAATTCAATGAAACAAAAATTAGGTGATATTCATAGAGTAAGAAAAAATTTTATTTGATTATTACTGCCTACAAAAGGTCTCTCCTTCATTCATCATCAGTGATTTGTGGGAATATACAAATCACATAAAACCCCAATAATTAGAAAACAATGTTAGAATTATATGAATCTAAAACACAATTACTTTGTAGATTATGGAATGGAGTGATGCTACTCACTAACAATCATAATAGAGGAATTTGCAGACATAAAAATAGATAATGAGCATTTCCTGTAGATGTTATTATGTGATCTATCATTGAGCAGCCAAATTGTTAAGATAAACCAAATTCTATTTTGTATTTTCAGCTTCTCTGAAGGATTTTCCAGTCTGAGTCACTAAGTACTGTTTTACAGCTTTTTCCAAAGTTGAGACAAGAACAAAAGTGTTTTCTTTATATAATCCTGTATATCTTGTATCAAAGGAAGAAAGAAAAATTAGAGTGGAATCCAATTAGAATACTAATTCTGGGAAAATGGACTAAAATCTCATTTAAAGACTATTCATATTAAATAAAAGTAATCTGTGCAGTTTTTCTTCGGTGTATTAACTTTGTTCCAGCATACACTACTCAATTTTGAGTCTGGAAAAGCATGTTGTCACAGAGGAGAAGTATCTGAACAGCAACTCAGGAGAGAAGTTGCAAGTCAGAAGAATTCTAAATGGTAACATCTTATGTGAACATTCTATGCAAGAATTTTTTTTTGTCGATCCACTATCAAATGATGCATTCTAGAAGATATATTCCATGGGAGTTTAATATTTTATCAAAATTATCATCCAGCCATATTATTATTTGTTTTACCATGTTTTTATAATTTGATATTTAAGGTACAAATTATATAATGTGTGGGGACTAGTTTATGCTTTTATATTTATGATGAATGTATTGGATGAACTGGTTATCTGTTCACAAAATATGATTCCTCTATTTCTTATACAAAACACTTGTTTAAACGTCAATGCCTCCCTGTAGTTAACTGTTCCACTGGGCTCAGTTCTAGGCAGTGGGGGTGAGCAAACATGATGCATGCCTCATTCAGGACTGAACCTCTAATGTGCCAAACCATGTTCTTTCTTCTTTGCAAAGTTGTGGCAGACTAGCCTGGAGAACATAGGGTTCATATATTAAAGAAGAAATAAAATGGAGGAAGCTCGCTCCCTGAAGCACCATTTGCAGAACATGGATTAAAAACATCTATTTTGAGCTTTCCTGAGCAAGAGATAAAAAAAAAAAAAAAATCTCTATTAAGTCACCAAGAGTTTAATCCAGAGGCTCAATTTTATTTTTCAACATTTTAATAGAAGTATAAATTCTATCCAGTAAAACTAACACTTTTTAATATAATTTATAATTTCTGGCAAATATATGTAGTCCCCAAGATGTGCCCAAGACATGGAATTGTTCTATTACCCCCCAAATTATCTTGTATCTGATGTGTCTGATCACCCTGATCCTTAGCCACCACTGGCCTCTTTTATTTCTCTATAAATTTACATTTTTCTGAAATGTTAAATTAATAGATCTGTGTAGTGTGTAGACTTTTGAGTCACATGGCATATACATTTGATATGCATCAATGTTATTGCACATTACAAACACTCGTTCCTTTTTTATTGAACAGGAGTAAAAGTTGGACATTGTATGGAAATACCATGGCTTTACCTTTCACTGTTGGAAGAACATTTAGGATCTCTCCAGATTTTGTTATTTATGTATAAAACCTCTGAAAATGTTTATATGCAAGGTTTTATGTGAACACACATTTCCACATTTCCTAAATATGCAGATGTAGGATTACTAGGTTATATGGTAAGTACATGTACATCTTTATAAGAAACTGACAAGTTATTCTGTGAACTACCTGTATAATCTTGCATTTTAGTTGGAAATGTGTGAGTTCTAGTTACTCTGAATCATTGCACACATACTTTGTTTTGTAAGTTTCTGCTTGACCATCTTATAAGTGTGTCATAGTATTTGATATTTCTTTCTGTTGCTGCATAACAATTATCACAAATTTAGCACCTTAAAGTCACACTAATTTGCTATATCAAATAAACTGTGAAATAGAAGGCTAGGCATAGATTAGCTGGGCTCTTGGCTCATAGTCTCACTAGATTGAAATCAAGAAGTCAGTGGGGTTGCAATTTCCCACCTGTGGATCAAGATTCTCTTCAAGCTTATTATGATTGTGGGCAGATTCACCTTCTTGTATTGTAGCACTGCTGTTTCTGGTTTTCTTTTTCTTTTTCTCTTTTTACTGGCTGTTGGCCTGAGATCACTCTCTTCTTCCATTCTCAAGCCTCCCCTCAATATGGTATTTACTTCATTGAAGGCAGTGGGAGCAGCTCTCTGATTTCCACTGTTACTAACTTCGGAACTCTTTCTTAATAGCTCACCAAATTAAATTAATCCCATGCATATAATCTCTCTTTGGATTAGCTCAAAATCAACTGAAAAAGGATCTTAATAATAGGTGCAAAATTCCTTCCCTTTTGCTGTATGTCATAACCTCATCATGGGAGAACCATGCCATCACAGTTCCAAGTCCCACCCACACTCAGAAAGAGGACATATGCAAGGGCATGAGTCGTCTTAGAACACTTCTGTCTACAATTGGGACTAATGAATTTGAATTTATTTATTTTTGGTACTGGGGGATTTAACCCAGAGATGCTTTACCCCTGATCTACATCCTCAGCCATTTTTGTTTTTTATTTTGAGACAGGGTCTCACTGAGTTGCCTAGGGCCTTTTTAAGTTGCTTTGACTGGCCTTGAACTTGTGATTCTCCTGTCTTAACCTCCAAATTGATGAGATTATGGATCTGAGCCACTGTGCCCCATGGTATTGACTATCTTTAGTGAACTTTCTGGTCAACTGTATTCCTTCTTCAGTGAAGTGGCTGTTGAAACTTCTTGCCCTTTTTTATTGCTTCATTCTTATAATTATTTTGAGTGTTCTTTATACCTTCTGGACACAAATCTTTTATCAGATATGTGTTTCACAAGTATATTCTCCTATCTGTGATTTGTCCTTTCATTTTCTTATCATTATCTTTTGAAGGTCAATTTTTTTATTTTAATGAAGTCCATTTTTCTGTACTATTTTCCTTTTTGGTTTATGCTTGTCACTTTATATTTAAGAAATTTAAAAAATAATTGCTTAACTAAGTTCACCAGGATTTTCTGCTGAGTTTTACTGAGAAGTTTTGTAGTTTTAGATTTTACATGTAGGGATATGATTCTTGTTTAGTTCATTTTTGTGAGGGTACAAGTACAACTTGAGGTTAATTATTTTGGTTCTCAGTGTTCAATAGTTCCAGCATCACTTGTTGAAAAGATCATCTATTCTCCAAAGTCTTTGCAACTGTGCCAAAAATCAATTCACCATGTATGGGTGAATCTATTTCTAGACTCTCCATTTTTTGCAATTGATTTATGTTTCTATTCTTTCTCCAATATATCACTATCTTGATTACTGTACTTTTAGAGTAACTGTTAAAGTAAGATAATGTGTTGCCCAACTTTATACTTTTTTCATACTTAATGCTCTTTTAATATTAAATGTGTTATTAGCTGTTTTACTTTATCAGATGTTATTAGGTAGATTAAAAATGTTTCCTTCTGTTCCTGGTTTGCTGAAAGATAGTGTATTTTGTCAAGTAATTTATTTTGCATTGATTGAAATGACCATATACTTTTTTTCTTAAATCTGATGATATGGTGGAATCACGTTGATCATGATGCATTAACATTTGTTTATATGTCTGGATTCACTTTTGTTGAACATTTTTGCATCTATACCCTTGAGGCATATTATTCTATAAATTTTTTTTTCTTATAGAGTTTTGCTGATTTCAGTTCAGTGTAATGCCAACCCCCCAAAATATGTGGGAAAGCATTCTCTTCTTCCTAGTTTTCTTAAAAATTTTTGCATTGCATTGTTATTATGTCTTAAATGTTTGGTTGAGTTCACCAGTGAATCCAAATAGTTAACCTATCTGGGGTTTCCTTGTTGAATGTTTTTTAGCTAAAAATTTAATTACTCTAGTACATCTAAAGCCACTCATGTTATCTGTTTTTCTTGTGGGGGCTTTTTTGTTTAATTGTTAGGGTAGGCATAATACTCTTTCCCATTTCCTACATCCTAAAAAAATCTAGTAATTAACTAACACATTTGGAAATATTTTATACATTTTGACTATGATAGCATCATGATTTAAGAGCTATAAATGAGAAAGCCATAAGTGGTTTGCATTTATTAAAAGTAGGTGCTAGGAGCACCAGTATTACCTGCACTTTCCACATGAAGAAATTCAGCTTAGGAGGTGGTTCAACTCTCCTAAGCTCATTCAACTAGCAATAACAGAGCTAGCCCTGGATCAGATCTAACACTGAAAACAATGTCCTTGATCTCCATAGTTTAGAATCTCACATTAAAAACATATTCTTCTCACATATAAATATACATACTCAAACTATTCATTGGAATAAAAATAAATTTGAAAATTAATTATCAATGCAGTCACCTCTTCTGTGGTAGTAACTGTTCTGAATTCTTTAATACCAGCATTTAGCATGAATAAATGTTTTCAGAATGAATAAATCAATAACTTATTGAACAGATAAATGGATAAACTGTTCTTGTGAATTTGAATAGAGAATTCACTAACAGTTAAATATTTCACAGAGTGGTGGTTTGCAGGCAGGATATGAATATTTTCATGATAGAATATGGTCTTTCCTGACAGCATTTGTTTTAATGAAATTTGTTGCAAATATCCAATGAAAGTTATTTTCAGGAAAAGTGATATAATCTGAGTTATATGTGAAGAGTAATTTGAGAAATTCAATAAGGATGAGATTGTGATAATAAAGAGTTTCAACTATTCAACTAAACTAATTCCATATATCATAAACTCTAATGGCCCATTTTTTAAAAATATTTGAGGAACCACGTTCTAAAAATACATTTAAGAAGAAGAATATAATTCCATAGAGAGAGAAGCTACAAAGCTATAAAGAAAGGAGTAATGAAATAATGAATAAAACCTGGGCATTAGAAGGCATTAGAAAAGGTTTTTGTTTTTGTTTTTTACTTGTCCGGAAATAGATCAACATTCAATGCTTTTGATTGTTTGTTGGTTTGTTTGTACTAGGGATTGAACATAGGGACACTTTGCTGCTGAGTTGTATCTCCAGCCCTTTTTAGGATTTTTTTTTTGTTGTTGTTGTTGTTTTTTTTTTTTTTTTTTTTTTTTTTAAAGACAGGATCTTCCTAAATTGTTAGGGCCTAAAATTCTGAGGCTGGCTTTGAATTTGCAATCCAGCCTCAGCCTCCTGCGTTGCTGAGATTATAGGCATGTGCCACCATGCCTGGTTTAATATGGTCATTTTATTTAAGAACTGGAAATGGCACTTTTCCCCACATAAGTCTGATATCCATATAGTCTTAGGTAGCGTTTTAGTTATCTTTTTCATTACTGTGACCAAAAGACCTAACAAGAACAATTAGGGGACAAAAAGTTTGTTTGGACTGATATTTCATAGATATTCATTCATAATGGCCAACTGCACAGTTGTGGGCTCAAGTTGAGGCAGAATATCATGGCAGAAGGGCATGGTGCAGGTAAGCTGCTCAGAACATGGCAAAACAAGGAAGCAGAGAGAGAGAGAGAGAGAGAGAGAGAGAGAGAGAGAGAAATCTGCTTACTAGGGACAAAATATAAACCCCAGACATGCCCCTAGTGACCTATGTCCTCCACCGTCTCCATACCTACCTACAGTTACTACCCAGTGAATCCACAGTAGTGGATTAATCCACTGACTAGGGTACACCTTATAATCTAAGCATTTCCTCTCTGAATCATCTTGCATTGTCTCATTCGTGAGCTTTTGGGGGACACCTCATATCTAAACAATAACTTGGCATATTGTATGTGGATGGTTTTCTCTCTCCCCTCCCTCTTTCTTCCTTCCTTCCTTCCTTCCTTCCTTCCTTCCTTCCTTCCTTCTTTCCTTCCTTCCTTCCTTCCTTCCTTCCTTCCTTCCTTCCTTCCTTCCTTCCTTTCTTTCTTTCTGACAGGATCTCACTGTATTGCCCAAGCTTGTGAGCTCAAGTCATATTCCTGATTCAGCCTCATGAGTAACTGGGACTACTTGAGCATGCCACCAACAACTGGTTTCTTTGAAAGAATCCTAGGCAAAACCATACTCATTAAGTCTAGGCATGTGTTGATATTTCACATGCACATTTATATGAATGTCTAGGAGGTATTATGGGATCACTTGAGATCTCTATAATAATAAGTGAACTTGGTAAAAGCACAGTATTTTAAGACACCCTAAGAGTAAACAGGAGTTACTTAGGAAATCATGATCTCAATTTTTGTTTTCTCTGTGGGGCACATGTCCTACTAAATTACATTTAGTTTTTAAAAATTCATTTATCTTTCCAAGTTACTTAATGTTTAACAAGATTAAATTTATCTTCAAAAGCAGTTTTTCATTAGAATAAATAGGTAGGTGGGGGACATGCAAGAATTAAGAATCAAGACACTTAATTGCACTATGACACATGATAGATACAACCAAATCAGAAGAGTCTCAAAAATGGTTTCAAGAAATTTTACAATTTTCTCATTTTTGTTGTATTTTTATTTAAAATAGTCATTCACCATATGAGGTTGGGAATTTAAAGAAGATAGTATCAGAAAACACATTGATTGTTCTTCTAATAAAGTAAGGCTACAATTATAGTAAATAATTTTATCAGAAAATTGAAACATTTCAGACATTTCCCCAGCCAGACTAGACTTATCACATGAAAAAATTTTCACTTAAGATTTTTTTAATTCAGTTAAGGCTTTTGATGTGAGTCCATGTGAAAAAAAATTTCATAACCTAGTAAGATATTCAGAAGTTTAATGTTTTGGGAATTACAATCCATGTTCAACATTACTTTGGGAAAGTCAGACATGATTTATTCTATAGTGTTCCTTTCTAGGTTGACTAGCATATACTGAAAACATAACTAATAAAATATCTTTATACATCCCTTACTGCATTTAAGTATAAATTCAAAATAACATTCCAATTCAGCAACACTTAGTATAGCACACAATTATAATTTTTACCTCCTTAAGAAGATTTCTGAGTGTTTTTTTTTCTTTCCTTTAGATACCTTAAGCAATCAGAGGTCACTATCCAGAGCCTGAATGTACAAGTTAGTTGTCCTGAAGTTTGAGGATATGAGAGAGAATAAAGCAGGAGGTAATGGTTTGCAGGGAGGAGTGAAGGTGGCAGGAGGAATTGTAGTCAATAACTAGTAGTACTCTTTCTTGAGAAAGTAGGTCACTGTGCCTCTCTATGACTAATCTTTTTTTCACATTTGCTTTCATGGACAGGTTGAACTCTAAATCAGGCTATGTGCTATGATAGTTATTATTCACAGAGTGCTTATTTTGTACCAGGTATTTTTCTAATTACTCTCACATGGGAATTTTTAATCTTATTAACAAATTTAGGAGAAAGTTAATATTATCTATGTACCAAAAAAGAGAAAATTGAAACAGAGATGTTAACTTCCCCATGTTTATGCAGCTCCTATAAGTGGTGGAGCTAGGATCGGAACCTAGTTAAAAGCCCATATTAAAATCCTCTACATTCTTGGCAATTTCAAATTAGGTTAGCCATGTGTTCATATAAAAGGAAGAGAGATTTGTAATAAATGTGAATTTCACACAGTAGTATATTATTACTCATAAAGATGTATTTAATGTATTTAAGCTTACATTATTTTTTATGGATATTTATTTGTTTTCAGAGATGTATATATTTAGATCCCCCTACAGCCATTTGTATATATTAAGTATATCATTCTTGATTAAATAGCCATGTTGCTGGCATAACATTTGTAAATAATTTTTGACCAAATAAAAATTTATGTTATATATTATGTTACTCTCAAGAGAAAAAAAATCTCATATATTTATTAATAAAGAAAATGCCTTTTTCAATTATAACTTGTACTAGTATAATTATAAATTTCCAGTAGCATCAAAATGTTTCTGGAGTTACACACATAACACCAATAGATCTCCAAAGCTAATCTCATCATGAGGCCAAAATATACACTTACTTCTATGTGGTTAGTTGGATTTGCTGACTATTTAGCTCTCTGGAAGTTTTGTTACCAATAGCAAATCTCATATCCGGTTAATAAGGCCAGACCTCATTCTGGCATAGTACCATCATTTGGTGATTTCTATGGGAAAATATGCTGCTCCAGTCAACCAATGATTTTTTTTTAAAATTCTGATAATACAGCCATGAATGAAGGAAGAATACCTCATGTTAACTTATACCTCATAATTTTGCATTAGTTGTTATTACATTCAGCCTTTTGGTGTGTCATTTTAAATACCAGTTATTATACAATCATGAAATAAATACAATCATGAAATAAAAGAATAATTTTTAAAAATTTTTCCCATTTTTTCCTCTCATTTTTTTTTCCATTCAATATTGATTGAAATTCTATCTTGGGCCAGGCATTGTATTACATTACAAATTTCACATACTCTAGACATGATTCATAAAGAAAATGTAAATAATTTTACTGCTGACTTTCCAGGCTTGGCTTTTCTTTTCCCTCACTGCATCCCTGTAATTTCCAATCCAAGATCATTTATAAAACTCCATACATAAAAAAAGTAAGTGAACATAGTGATTGACACACAACATCCACTGAATTAAAATTATTTTGTATATTTAAATATTTCAAAAACTCATTTTATAATGTATTTATTATATTTAGTCAATACCAACTATAAGCACAAATTGTAAGTCTTTGATGAAAAATTTCTAAATTTCTTTCCATTATTTTTATACATATCTCTATTGAATTTTAATCAAAATACACACATTATTTTATACAAGACTTTGTCATGTAGCATTACTTTGTAAATATTTGGTGTGGTTTTTACTGCCATCACTCATAAAAAAATACATAAAACTCTATCTAGTGAATATATCATAATTTACTTTTCTTTTTGTTTGACATTTTGTCAAGTAATTTCAAATAGAAAGCTATCCCCAGAAACAGTAGCTTCAAAATAACTATTTTGTTATAATTTTGTTTTAGAAATTCAGACAGGTTCAAGCAGGAACATTTTTTCTCTTCTTCATAATATTTGGAACCTCTATTGGTATTAGTCAAATGTTTGGTAGTTGGCACAAATATTTGATTAGGGCTGAAGTTATTGGACCTCCTGCATGTATCCTCTCAACATAGCTAGCTTGTGCTTTATTTTATCATGGTGATCTCAGAAGCTTAAGTGTCTTATGATGTGTCTGATTTTCTCTTAGATAGTAGAATTTGCCACATATTTCAAAGACTAGAACAGAAACTGGTACAGTGACATCACTAACACATGCTATCCATCAAGGAGCATAAATGATAAGACCAGTCCAGACCAGTATAGAATCAAGCAGTAGTCATATAGACTCCATTTCCCTGTGGTAAAGTAGTAATTACAGACAAAAGGAGTGAATTGAATTGATAATGTTCAATTTTGAATACTATTTGCCATATTGAATACTATTGCCATATTTGCCAGCTGTCATCCTTTCCTGCCTGTATGATTTTATTTTTCTACCTAATATTAATTCACAATTGACTCCATTGATCAAAAGTCTCAGAAAATCTGAAATGTCAAGTATATTTTTGTAGCTTTACTTAAAGTTTGTGGTAACATAAAGAAGTGATCATACCATGGGGAGATTCAAGATGGTGGATTAGAGGAAGGCTGCATTTCCAGTTGCTCTATGGCTTGGTATTCACGCAGTAGGAGTTTCTCAGTGAGGTGAGTGAGAGAGGGATTTCACTAAAACTCAATATTGAATAATGAGAGTGTCTGACACTGAGAACTTTGGTTGCACTGAACAAAGAACAAGAAAGAGTACATTGGAGCCAAGCTGTTTGGGGTGGCAACAGCAGTAGCAGGAACAGTAGAAGCAGTCCTAGTTCACTCCAGAGGGGAGAAAGAATCCACAGAAAGCAACACAATGGATGGATTTGACATAAGAAAAAAAAAAAAAAACTGTAGATTAGAAAAGTATCCTAAACTTAGCAGATCCAGAAGCTAGTCTACACAGCTAACTGGTGTTTGAAAAGTACTCTTTTATTTCTCAACTGGCAAATGGATAGCTGAGGCAGGAGCCATCCTGAGAAGGCCACACTGCAACTTGCTGCTGTGGGAGCTGGAGAGACATGTAACAAACTTGTCATACTGCTCTGGCAAGCACCTAACATGTGGCCTAGTATGTACTTAGCAGAATTTGAAGACTGTACCCAAGGGGATTCAAGTCAGAAAAATGAAGATTGTACCCAGGGGGATTCACATCAGAAAAATGAAGCGGAGTTTGACATAACTTCCCCTTTAAATCTGGTAGCTCATATAATCAGCTCAAGAGGGTCAGGAATCTGTACAGGTCAGTTAAACACTTAAATACTAAGCCAGGAATCTCTGTGTTCATAGGCAGCAGAGTGTGTGAGGGATTGGCTCTCCTGCCCCCTGAGTACAATTATTGGGAGATTCCTGAGATCCAGATTCTCAATAGAGATTGGTATCTGCCAGGTCATGGGTTGTGCAGATCTAATCTCCCCAGAGCAGGCATCACCTAAAAAAATCATAATGCCTGATTAGATCTAAGCCCCAAATTCTAGAACTCCCCAGCATTCCCACCCTGGTATTGCAAAAATATGATCTGTGCAAAAAAGCACCATTTGACAGTATTTCCCATTCCATCCTACCATAGCTAGTAAGAAGAGAAGTTTCAGTTTTAGACCACTCCAACTGACAGCTCAGTGAGCTTATACAAAAAGAGGAAGGAGTTGGCAATCCCCAGCTCTTGCTCACTCACTCTCTCTCAGTACACAGCCCAAGAAGAAACAGAAAAAAAAAAAAAAAGGAAGTTGGACATAGTCAGTGACCAACCACTGTTTTGATAACCTCAGTGGAGGCCATGCTTTTATTTTTCATTAAGAATCTTTCTTCATAATTATTTATTTATTTATTTATTTATTTATTTATTTTTGGTGGTGCTGGGGATTGAACCCAGGACCTTGTGCATGTGAGGAAAGCACTCTACCAACTGAGTTGTATCCCCAGCCCTCCCTTTTTATTTTTGATATGTGTGTATGTTCTCTTGCTATGCTCATTGGTTCATGGACATATATTCGTATAGATTTTCATTTCTTTTTTGTTATCATTTTTAGAATTTTTAAACATTTTCATTTTTCCTTGCT
This sequence comes from Spermophilus citellus, assembly GCF_964194105.1. Lineage (NCBI taxonomy): Eukaryota > Metazoa > Chordata > Mammalia > Rodentia > Sciuridae > Spermophilus > Spermophilus citellus. Next base: position 214,084,464 of record NC_138182.1, read on the forward strand.
TTTTCTTTGGAGGGTTAGGGTTTTGCATTTATTTTATTCTGTTTTTGCTTTTGATTTTTTCTCTTATTTCTCTTTGTCTCCTTTTTCTTCCACTAAAAGCCAAATTCTTTCATTCTCTCTTCTCTCTCCCTTTACTTTGTTTTTCCTGACTTATTTTTCTCTTCTTTATGACCACCACCAGCTACATCTCTTCTGCATTTCATCTGTTCACATTTTGAACAATCTAAACTTTCTTCTACCTTCCCACCACATTTTCTTCTCTCTAATTGAAATGTATCACTACCATCTCTCAGAACTATTCAGTTTCTATAACTTCTACTACCACCATTCATGTTGTTGCAATTATTTGCACTGTGGATGACATCTGCTGTCTACTTTAATGCCAGATTTAGTTCAGTTACCTATTGTTTTTGTTATTGGTAATTGCTGACCCCACCACTACATTTTTTTGTGTGCCAAATAGTGTTGTAGAGGTCATAGTAGGCACAGGGTATTGTTTATATTGGTTGTTGCCATTGTTTGTTTCTCCCTTTTCTTTGAGGTGCTATGAATCTATGGGGACACTGAAGTAGACAAGGCAAAGGTTCTTCTGCTGAACTTGTTATGGGCCCGGCTATATAGGCAATGACCAAATAGACTCCCTTTTACCCTGAGACTCTGTATCGTGTAAGAAATGCTTCTCCCATGGGAAAGCCCCGCCTCTGTACCCATTAATAGTTACATAGCATACTTGGCTAAACAAAATATCAATTCTTTTTTTTTTAAATATTTTTTTAGTTGTTGATGGACCTTTATTTATTTATTTTTATGTGTTGCTGAGTGTTGAGCTCAATGCTCACATATGCTAGGCAAGTGCTCTACCACTGAGCTATAACCCCAGCCCTAGCAATTCTTATACAATGTAAAATTGTTCTCCTTGGTTTTCATTTTTCTTGGGCAATGTACATTGTCAGAGATTGAGTGTCTAGATGTTAGTAACCATTCTCTAATGTGTGCTGAACTAGGATCATTTTGATCCACTTCCCTTCTGCTTATTGCTGCTATGCCAACCTGGAAAGTCCCGTGGGAAATACCACTGTACCCATTGCATTGTCTCACTAACTGCCAAATTCAGCTTCTGTGCCTGTTTGCTTGCAGCTACGTCAATCCAGATGTGGTTTTTGTGGGTTTTGCTTTTAAATATCCTAAAATGCTCAAACTTGGGACTGTTCCTTACAGAGACAGTTATGGGTTCTGTGGAGAGCAGTCACTGGCCAGCTGGCTAAATAAAGACTCTTCAATTTGGACAAAAGTGGAACTTGCTATGTTTTCTGAATGACCTGCCTCACAACAAACTAAACTCAGCCAAACAACAGAGCACCTTGCACACAAATTAATTGCACTCAAACTTCGGCTATAGTTTAATACAAAGAATAGAAAATACTGAAACTTAAACTCAACCAGGTTCCAAATGGGAACATCTAAGGAAAAGCCCTCAGGTCCCACTCATGGACATCCACTCCTACAGAAAAAATAAAATAAAAAAGAATTAACACAAAGTCTTTGGATATCACACCAAAGAAAGTGTCACACACTAGATCACTCTGGGACACTTTGGCAAGAGAAGACCATGATCTAAAAGGGTCCATGCATAGGAGTGGAAGAGAAATTTATTCCCACAGGTACATAAAACTCAACAAAATAATACAAGAAATATGAAAAACCAAGGTAACATGATGCCTCCTAAAGTTCATAATTCACAAACAACAGACTCCAGGGGTATTCGAGTGGTTTAAATATCAAATAAGGGATTTTGAAGTTGTTAAAAGATGGTAAATGAATTCCAAAGAATGAAGAAAAATGACTAAATTAATTTAAAAAGTCTGTTCAGGATATGAAAGAGAAATTCAACAAGGAGATATAAATACTGAAAAAAAAATCAAACAGAAATCTTGGAAGTGAACAACACAATAATTTAAAAAAAATAGTAAAAGTATAATAGAGTAATCCATACTGAAGACAGAATCTTAGAGTTGTAAGACTAACTGGCCAGCCTTGAACTTTCAGGCAAAATTAAGGAAAAGAAATAGCCATGATCAGAAAATACAAGATCTCTGGAACAACATGAAGAGACCAAATTTGAAAATCATTGGAATTGAAGAGGATTGAGATACACGCTAATGAACCTTTTAGAGGCAAGGCAGTAAGAATTACTTCCAATTCCAGCACAAACTCTAAAAGCCAGAAGGACTTAGAATGATATGTTTCAAATTCCGAAAGACATTAACTGTTAACCAAGATGACTATATCAAACAAAACTATCCTTCAAGTGTAAAAAGGAAATAAATACCTTCCAAGATAAGAAGAAACTAAAAAAAAATTATTACTCTTAAATGGCACTACAGAACTTAATTACAGAAATACTTCACTCAGAAGAAATGGATGAAACTCACAAATAAACAAATCTCATTTGAAAAGTGGCTAAGCAAATAATAAACAGGACCAATTAAATGTTAGAAATAAATCAAAATGGCAGAAAATAACAAGGATTTCTCTATCAAAATATTAAGTCTGAATGATATCAACTCTCCAGTTAAAAGACATAGGCTGGAAGAATGGATTAAAAACAAGACCAAATTATATGTTGTTTGCAAGATATATACACTATAGGTAAAGATAACTACAGGCTAAAAATGAAAGGATGGAAATTGATATACCATGGGAATAGAGGTTAAAAACAAGTAGGCACTCACATATCAACAAGGCAGAATTCAATCTAAAGTTAATTAGAAGAGATAAAGAAGGTTACTTCATACTGGCAAAGGAAATAATTCAACAAAAAGATATAAATAACTATAGTAAATTATTATGCCTCAAACATTTGTTCACTTAGTTACATAAAAGAGATGTTATCAAATTAAAGCCTCAGATATATTCTAGTACACCTCTCTCACCAATATATGGCTCATACAGATATAAACTCACTAAAAATATTTTCAACTTGAAAAAATATTACAAATCAAATGCACTTAAAAGACATCTATAGAATATTTCATCTAAAAACAGCCGACTTTAGTGTATCAGAGGCTCATGGAACCATTTCCAAAATAGGCTATACTTGAGGTAAAAATTCTACTCTTAAAGTTATGAAAAAAGGGGGTATATAATTCCTTACATCTTATAAGATCATAATGGAATGAAGTTAGAAATCAACACCAAAAAAATCTAACAGAAACTGTATAAAGAAATGGAAATTAAACAAAATAATCTTAAATGAGGAATGGATAGTATAAGAAATAAGGGGATAAATTTAAAAATTCTTAGAATCAAATGAGAATGTGACAAAACATATCAGAGCCTCTGAGTGTCTCAGTCAGCTTTTTCACTGCTTGACTAAAGGATCTGATCAGAACAATTTTAGAGGAGGAAAAGTTTATTTGAGGGCTCAAGGTTTCAGTGGTCTTAATCCATAAAAGGCCAGCTCCATTGCTCAGGGCTTGAGATGAGGCTGAACATCATGGCAGAAGAGGGTGATGGAAGAAAGAAGCTCACATCATGGTGACTAGCAGGCAGAGAGAAACTCCACTGGCCAAATACAAATATATATACCAAAGCCATGTCCTGATTTCCACCTCCAACCACACCCTACCACTTTAGTTACCACTCAGTTAATCCCTATCAGGGGATTAAATCACTGATTGGGTTAAGACTCTTACAACCCAATCATTTCTTTTAGGAAACTTCTTGCATTGTCTCCCATGTGAGCTTTAGATGGACACCTCAAATCTAAACCATAACACTGAGGCACTATGAAGTCAGTTCTAAGAGGAAAGCTTATGGCTATGAGGGCCAACATAAGAAAATCAGAAAGGTCCTAAATAAACAACCTAACAATGCATCTTAAGTCTCTTGGAAAACCAGAACACATCAATTTCAAAATCAGTAGAAAGAAGGAAATAATTAAGATCAGAGATGAAATTAACAAAATTGAGAATAAAAGAAAATAGCAGGATTAATTCAAAGAAATTGAGAAGAACAACAACAAAACAATATGGAGGAACAATGAAACAAGGAATTGGTTCTTTGAAAAGATAAACAAGATTGATCAACCCTTAAGCAAACTAACCAAAAGAAAACTAGAGAATTAGAGATGCAAAAGGATAAATCCCCACAGACATCACAGAAATCCAGATGATGATTAGGAAGTATTTTGACAATTTGTACTTCAACAAATTGGAAAACCTAGAAGAAATGGGTATATTTCTGAACACATATGACCTGCCAAAATTTAATCATGAGGACACAGGAAACCTAAACACATCAATAACTAGCAATGAAATAAAAACAGTAATAAAAAGCCTTCCAACAAAAAAGCAAACCTTGACAGAGATGAATTCTTAGCTAAATTCTACCAGAATTTAAAAAACTAATGTCAATGCTTCTCAAATTATTCCATGCAATAGAAAGGGATAGAACACTTCCACATCCTTACCATGAAGCCGGGATCCCATTCACACCCAAACCAAGTAAGGAAACATCAAGAAAAAAAAAACTAGAGATCAATATCCTTGATGATTTTAGATGTAAAAACTTTAATAAGTATTAATAAATTATATTCAACAACATATTAAGAAGATTGAACATCATGACCAACTTGGTTTTATCGCAAGTATGCAAGGATGGCTTAACATACATTACTAAATGTAACTCATCACATAAATAAAATTAAGGACAAAAATTCATCTCAAATAGATACACAGAAATCCTTCAGTGAAATTAACACCCATTTATGATAAAAGCACTGAACAAAGTAAGGATATAAGGAACCTACCTGAACATTATAAAGGCTCCGTATGAGACAGCCAAATCAAAACCATTGTGAATAGTGAAAAACTGAAAACATTTCCTTCAAAATCTACAACAAGACAAGGAGTTCCACTCTCATTACTCCTATTAATAAGGTACTAGAAATTCTAGTAAGAGTAATTAGGCAAGAGAAAGAAATAAAAAGATTGAAATTGGGAAAGCAATAACTCAAATTATCACTGTTTGCAGATAATATGATCCTATACATAAAAGATCCAAAAAGTTCTACCACAAGAGTGCTAGAGATTTAAAAAAAAAAATTCATCAAAGTAGCAAGTTACAAAACCAACATACAAAAATCAATAGCTTTCCTATTGAATGAATTTGACAAAATCATTTATATGTATATATAAATATACCAAAGGGAATTTAATCTTTGCATATATGCAAAGAGTACCACTCAAAAATAAAGAAAGAAAGAAAGAAAAGAAAGATGAGTGGAGTAGAGGAGGGAGGAGAAGGGAGGAGGGGAAGGAAAGGGGGAAAATGGGAATTCAAATCAAATTCCTTTCACATGATTTTGTCAAAATGAACCCAACTACTATGTGTGTAATGCTTTAATTTAAAAAAATATATATTTATTTTTAAAAATTAATATCTTTCCTATACTACACTAATGAATCTGATGAGAAAGAAACCAGAAAAACAATATCATTCACAATAGCCTTAAAAAATTACCTAGGAATAAATCTAACTAAGAAGATAGAAGACATCTACAATGAAAACTATAGAACACTGAAGAAAGAAATTCAAGACTACACAAGAAGATGAAAAGACTTCCCATGTTCAAAGATATGCAAAACTATTATTGTTAAAATGGCCATTCTAACAAAAACAATGAACAGATTCAGTGTAATTCCTCTCAAGGAAATAATAACATTTCTCATAAAACTAGAATAAAATAGTCCTAAAATTCATGTGGAAGAATAAGAGACTCAGAATAGCCAAAGCAATTCTAAGCCAGAAAATAAGTAATGCTGGAGGCATTACAAGACCTCACTTCAAATTATGCTAGAGGGTTATAGTAAAAAAAACTGCAAGGCATTGACATAAAAAAAAAGATACATAAAGACCATAGACACAGAAACAAAAATAACAGAATAACCCAGAGTCATCTGATACTTGACAAAAGGTGTCAAATCATACATTGAAGAAAGACAGTCTTTTTAACAAGTGGTGCTAAAAAAACTGGTATCCATATATAGAAGAAAGTGACTAAACCCTTATCTCTCACTCTGTACAAAAGTCAAATAAAAATGGATCAGAGACCTAGGAATTAGACCAGAAACTATGCAACTCTTAGAAGAAAATGCAGAGTCAATACTCCAACATATAAGCAAAGGCAACAGATTTCTTGATGGGATACCTAAGTAATGCCAAGAGATAATAAATGGAATGACATCAATTTAAAAAAGATTCTGCACATCAAAGGAAACAATTAAACAGTTAAGAATATGAGGAGAGAACTTACCAAGTGGGAGAAAATCTTTGCAAACTACTCTCTGGTAGCAGGTTAACATCTAGAATATATAATGAACTCAAAGAACTCAACACCAAAAGCACAATAACCTAATGAATAAATGGTCAAATGAATTATCAGACACTTCTCAAAAGAAGAAATACAAATGGCCAACAAACGTGAAAACTGTTCAACATCATTAGTAATTAGGGAAATGTAAGTCAAAACTACCCTGAAATTTCATCTCACACACTAGTTAGAATTGCAGTCTTTGGGTATACAAATGATAAACGCTGAAGAGAATATGAAGAAAAACAAGACTTTTAAATGTTGGTAGGATTTTAAATTTGTACAACAACTATGGAAATCACTATCAATGTTCTTCAAAACATTAGGAATGGAAGTATCATATGACCCAGCTATACCACTCCACAGTATTTACCTAAATAATTAGTTATCATATTATAGCAATACATGCATACCCATGTTTATACCTGCACAATTCACCATAGCCAAATTATGGAACCAGACTAGATATCCATCAATGGATGACTGGATTAAAAATGTGGTATATATACACAGTGGAGTTTTATTCAAGTGTAATGAAAAAGGAAATCACATCCTTAGCAGGAAAATGGAAGGTACTTGAGAACATTATGTCAAGTGAGATAAGCCAAACTCGGAAGGTCGGGGGTCATATGTTTTATCTCAAGTGTGGATGACAGAGAGGATAAAGGAAAACAAAAGCATGTGTGTGTGTGGGGGGAAATCTCATTACAATCAAAGAGAGATCAGTGGAGTCCAAGAAATGGACAAATGGGAGGGAGAAGGGGAAGGAAAGAGGAAAAACCGGGGAATGATATTGGCCAAATCATATTGTTACATTGTGTGCATATATGCATATATAACAATAAAATCCCACTATTATGTAACACTGTAATGCATCAATAAAAAATATGGAAAAATAGAAGTGACCATATCAGTAATCATACATTTCCTTCAAATTATTCCTAATAAATCTTTCTCTACAAAGATTCTCTTTGCAACGACCATGATAATGTTTTCTCCATGGCATTATATATGAATGTAGCTTTACTGTTTGCTTCCAGAACTTAATAGTAGTAGTTCATACAAAGTATTTTATTGTGAAATATTATAAGCACATACAAAAGTAGAGAGAGTAGTGTATGTCACACTTTTGTACTTATCACTCAGTCTCCCCATTTTTCTAAATATTTGAAGACAGTAAATAACTTTATTGGTGAATTCTACAGTATGCTGGTAGGAAACCCAAGTGTATAGCATTTGCCCCAAAGTAGACAGTTACCACATTTTGTGCCCACTCTTGATGTCCTCCAAATAACAGTAGTGAAATTAAATCATCCATTGCCTATAGCTGAGCTCAGAAACTTGTTTTTTACTTTGTATACAGGGATAAGTAGACTGAAATACAGATATTCTTAGGCTCCCATCTAATGATAAATGGTTTAGATAGAACATTAAAAGGGCAAAATCAGAAGAACAGGTCCAGGAAAGGGAAGCATATGAATCAATCATATGGAATTGGATATAAAAGAAGCAGATCGTTGTGTTTCATTAGTACACATTTAAGAAATGCTCTCAGAAATCAGTGAGATAGTCAAATGCTAGTACAATTGCAGCAGAATGTCTTAACTATCAAAGTGGCAAAATAACAATAACAATGAAGAGTAGAAAAAGTTTAATTTGGCTCTCAGTTTCAGAGGATTCAATCCATCGTCAACTGGCTCCGTTCCATTGGGCCTATCATGTGACACAATATCATGGTAAAAGGGTGTGATGAAGGAAAGCTACTCACTTCATAGAATTCAGGCAGTGCACAGGTATACTTACACAGAAGTCAGATATTATCTCCAAGAATACACCCCCAGTGACCTACTTCTTCCATCCATGCCTCATGTGCCCATAGTTTCCACTGAGGAGCCCAAATTATTAATCTCTTAAATATATTAAGCCACTGATGAGGTTAAAGCACTCATAACCCAAGCTATCCACCTCTGAACATTGCTGCATTGCCTAAAAAACAATCTTTTAGGGGAACATTTCTAGATCCAAACATAACATAGCATCAGGGAAATTGTGCCCCAAATCACTTAAGGAAATCTCTTTCCAAGCAGTTATGTCAGTAATATGATATATTGTGTAGTTAATTTGGTTTATTTTGACTTTCATTTTTAGGTATTGGTCATTTATTTCAAGTTAACTTTATTTTATGAAATATGTGTGAATACTTATAAGAATCTGAAGCCTAATTATCAAAGCCAGATATATTTTAGATAAACTTATCATCTTTCTCTGTCCCTCTTAATTTGTTGTTGTTCTCCCCTGTATGATAACAGTTTTTCATGGTACTTTTTCATTTTTAAGGCAAGAAAATAATATTCATGTTTTAAAATAATTCTAAAATTTATACAGAACCACAAAAATATCTGAATAGTCAAAGTTATCTTGGGTTAAAATAACAAATCCACATGTATCATACTACCTGGTTTCAAAATATACTATACAACTGTAGTAACCAAAACAGCATGATATTGAGAAAAATGCAGAAATATTAACCAATGTAATAGAATGGCAAACCTAGAAGTAAACCTACACATCAACAGCCAACTAACTCTCAACAAAAGTGCTAGGAACACACCTTACAGAAAGAACAGTCATCTCAATAAATGGTCTTAGGAAAATTGGATATCCACATAAAACTAGATACTTAATTCTCACCAGTTACAAAAATCACCTGAAAATGGACCAGAGTCTTAAATGTAAAACATAGTGTATGATACTACCTGAAGAAATCAAAGGGAAAATGCTTCAGGTCATTGGAAAGGGCAGAGATTTTTCACAGAAGACTCCAAAGCACAGGACACAGAAAGTAAAACAGACAAATGAGACCACATCAAACTAAAAAGCTTCTATGCAGCAAAGAAAATAATCACCAGTGTGAGGAGAAACATACAGAGTCGGAAAATCTATTTGGAAATTATGTATCTAAAAAGAACTTGATACCAGAATATAAGGAACTTCAAAAACACAATAGCAAAAAAAAATCTAATTAAATATGGGCAATAGAAATTTCTCAAAAGTAAACAGACAATTGGCCAACAGGTATATAAAAATGTTTAACAGCACTAATTGTCAGTGATATGCAAATCAAAACCACAATAAAATATCACCCCTAGTAGAATGGATATTATAAAAAAATTAAAGATAATAAATCCTGGTGAGGATATGGAGAAAAGGAAACTCTTAAACACTGTTGGTGTGAGTGTAAATTAGTACAGCCATTATGGAAAACAGTATGGAAATTCCTCAAAATATTAAAAATAGAGTGATTTCACCATCCCACTATGGGACATATATCCAAAGGAAATGAAATCATTATGTTGAAGAGAATCTGTACATTTATTGAAGTTCCATTTACAAAAGCTAAGAAAACAACCTAAATGTTCATACACACAATGGAATACAATTCAGCTGCAAAAATGGAATCCTATCATTTGCAACAGCATGGATAGAAGTGGAGATCATTATGCTAAGTGAAACAATCAAGACCCAGAAAAACAAGTAGTGCATAATCTGTCTCATATATGGAATCTAAAACTTTGATCTCATGGAAGTTGAAAACAGAATGGTTGTTACCAAAGCCTGGGGGAGTAGGTAGGAGGGAGGGATAAAACATAAAACAGGTTTCAAGTTACAGTTGCATGAAAGTGAGTTCTGTGCTTTTGCACAGTGAGGTGACTGTTGACAACAATATGAACTGTAAATTTCAAAAACTAGAAGAAAGGATTTTGAGGCTTTTTACCATGTAATCTAAAATTTATTAAGAAGAGAGATAACATTTAATATGATTAAATATTATGCAATGTATACATGTATCAAAGTATTACATCACACCATAAATATGTATACTTTTATGTCTTATTCCAATTAAAGCAAATTTATTAGGAGTTTTCATATTTGTGTATATATGTGTGTCTCCAGAGAGAGAGAAAGAGACAGAAAGACAAAGTTTGTATTTCCCCCATGCCTTTCTTATATAAATGATAGAAGAGCGGTCTTATTAATGTGAATTCAGGGAATCATTTTTAAATTGTATTTTTCTTTTTACTGAAATGAGTTGGTTCAAACAATTTCATCTTAGGCTAGTGCATGTCATCTTACAACTCTTGTTTTAATAAAGAAGTCAATAGTGAGAGTTTTAGAAGCCTTATTCTTCTGGTTTAATTTAGATCTTATTTCCATTTTAAATGATAAAATATTCTGTTTTATAAAGAGAAAAACTTTGAGGTCAAAAGAATTCATTATTGGATAGAATAACTAAAATGTCCTATATATGAGATCAGTAGGTCTTTTCATACTGAGAACAGGTAAAGATTATCCCACAGTTTGCTTCAGTACTCACTATTTCTACTGGTACTGCTATTGATGCTTTAAAAATAGGTTATTTTAAAATTTTGAATCATGGTATACAAAATGATAAAGGAGATTAGAGAACACCTTAAGTTACTACATTATATAAGATATTGTGAATAGCATTGTGTAGAGTAAATGCAGGGAATAAAATAATAGTTCTTGTCTTCAAAATACAAAGTATAGACATTCATGCTGAGGAAATAATATGCACAAAGAGCATAAAGCCACTTACAATACACAGATGTATGGGCAAAATTGATAATATAAGTTCAATTAAATACAAAAAGATTCCAGTTTTATTTTTCCCCAGATATTTTTTTCAGTTGATTGTTTATAATGTTAAAAAAATGTTTTTAGTAATGATATTATATGATTTTATGTGTGTGTATCTGTATTTCATCGGGATTATATAATATACTTTATATTTTGATTGTTGCTTTGCTTTGTTATGACTAAAAAAAATTCCAATGTTATTTAAAATAATTTTAATGGTATCATAGTATTCCTTAATGTCATCTTTGTCTGTTTTTATTTTTTCACCATTATAGGTAATGCTGACAGTAATTAGCATGTAGGTAAATTTTTCTATAGATGTGTCATAATTTTTTTAAAAAAAATTCCTAGGATCAGAATTACTAGGTCACAGTTTTGAGCAACTTCTTTCATCCCTTCTCCTAGTCTTCTTCATTCTTTCCTTTTTTTCTTCTTTTTTAAGTAAAAAAGGGATTTATTGGAAGAATATTATACAGGTCGCAGAATAGTGTAATCTCCAGGCTTTGACAAAAGAAATCTCTAGGACTTCAGCAGCAGACATAAATGCAGTGCTTTTATGGTCAGCCACTGACAGACTTAGTGCCAAATGCTTTCTGCCTCTGCCTCCTCTTAGGATTCTTATTCCTAGAAAATAACTCTATAGTTGCCCTAAGTTGCATTCTGTTCATTCCATAGATAAAAAAAAAAAATATTAGAATCTTATGCTATAGATTGAGTCAGTTCTCCTAAATAAATTATACTAGTCAGACAAAAAAATTCATATTCAATAATTGATGTATATATAGACCATATAGGTATAAACACAATATATATATATACACACACACACACACACACACACACACAACACACACATACATACACATACACATAGATAGATAGATATACACTATACACACAGAAACATAAACACATGAAATATATATATATATATGCACTATGCACATGAATTATATATACATAAAAACACTATACATAGAGGCACATATATACACACATAAATATGTATATGTGTGTATATGTATATGTATATACATGTATATACATATATACATATACAAATATGTATATGTGTGTATGTGTATATGTATATACATATATATGAACAATCAAATTCTTGGCTGCTGCATATAGATTCTCTTTTTTCCTCACATATCATTTGTATAACAATCATTTCACACTTTTATCCTCTTTCTTGTGGGAGATAATGCAAAATCATATTCTGTTTACTATATCCACATGAAATGGGAGTAACTTCCCAGACTCTATCAATGGCATCCACCTCCCCTATAGATATACTAAAGGCAAAGGTGAACTAATGAAAGACAAATGGCAAAAGGTAGATAAGGTAGTTTATTTGTTTGCAGTTTCTTTATTTTGCCTCTGGCTCTCAAGGCTCCTTGACATAAAATGGCAAATAGCCTTCTAGAAATCTGGTCTAATCACAACAGGAAGGATCATGAGTGCCTGTTTCATTGCAACTTTATTGGAATGAGTATTAAAAATGCTTAGCAGACAAAAATATTGGTGCTTTAATCTAAAAATTTTAATACTAACATTACTGAACATTTTTCACAAGTATAATGCACATTTTTAAATTTCCTTTTGTAAGTGAATGTAATATTATTTGACCAATTCTTTTATTGAAGCACTCTAAAGACATTCAACATAGGTAAATAGTAGTTTCAAGAACTACTTTGATTATGACTCAGAGAATCAAATACATATACACAAAAACACACATGACACACACACACATTTGCAAACGGTTAGTAGTTCCTGAAATTTACATATTGTATCTTTACTTAACCTCTCATAGACTGCTCTAATGTGTTATATAAGATTATTACTTAATGCTATAACTGTCTTATTAAAAAGTAAGATTAGAAATATTTTAGAAACAAAGGTAAAAATAAGTTAAAATGAAGCGAGGCTACAAAATATATTGGTAAATTCAAAGGCACATAGCATAAAATCTGGTCTCTGAACTACACCTTAGAAGTACATGAAACACATTAGGGAGCTGAATCATGGTATTATGTACTATTTTCTAAATCCTGTTTGTAAGTAACCTAGATACAGCAGCTCCCAAGTGACCTGAGATGCTGTGTCCAGAGGCTGGTAAGGTTACAACCAGGGAACAGCCTGAGCTGTGGGAGAGTAACATCAGTAAATCTCAGAAGCCTTGCCTCAGGTTGGGAGGTACATGGGAGGGCAAAGAAGTATATAAATGGCTTGTCTCACTATTGCCAGGAGTGTATCCTAAAACAACAGCACACCTTTCTGGAGCTGGCAGTCCTCTCCATGGGCCTCCATGTTATCAGTGTTTAAAAACTTGGAGCCACAAGATGACATTTAATTTTTAACAATCTTTGTATTTAGTGAAGCAAGTGCTAATAAGATATGTAGCTGGCATAATCACTGTGAGAACATTAGCTAGTGTTATTTCAGTTTTCACAGAGGGTAGTGGAGTTACCAAAGGGCAAGATTCAGTATTTGATCAAAAGCTAATTGAAAGATCCCTTTGTCTTTTAAAGTAACCAAAAGTAATGGAACATGAGTCATTTAAATTGCAAAGAAAAAAATGAGAAATTTAATAACTACTAAAAATATTTTGACCTAAAACATCATTTGTAAAATATTTCTCTTTCATTGAAGTCCAACAACATGATGTTTGTACTAGTATTATGGCATCTCCCAAACACTGCCATGTATTATGTTCTAATTGCTTCCATTAGGCTGTAAGTTTGTCAAAGTATGATCCAGGATCTATGGGACATTTACCTTTATGGTTGCCATTGAATTTTGACTGTGTCTTGGTCAGCACTGAATTGACCAGCATCACATTTATTACTGGCTATAGCATTAGCAAAAACTAACAACACATGTTCTTTGTTTTTACCAGTTTAAATATTTTTATGTGCTTGTGTAAAGTACTTCATAATATTTAAGTGAAAAAATATGTTTATACTTCAGAACTCTTCATTCTTTAATACTTGAAAGATAATCTGCTGGCTCATCATTATATATATATATATATATATATATATATATAATATATAGTTATATATACACTATATATAGTGTACATATATACACATATATATACATATATATGTACACTATATAGTGTATATATAGATACACATATAAATGCAATGAAACATTTTAACAAATAGAGAATAGGATCTGATATTCTTTTATCTATGCTTCAAATTTCACAATAAATTAAAATTTTAAAAAGTATCCAAATATGCTCTTTTTAAGCTAATACTACTTAACTTTTATAGGATAATTTAGCTATAATGTTTATAGCAGCTCAATTCACAATAGTTAAACTATGGAACCATCCAAAGTACCCTTCTACATATGAATGGATAAAGAAGATGTGATGTTTGTGTGTATACACACACACACACACACACACACACACACACACATATATACACATATATAATATATATATTGTGTGTATATATATAAATATATACATGCACATTATTATATATATTTTATACCTATTCATTATATATGTGCACAATGGAATATTACTCAGCTGTAAAGAGAAATGAAATTATGGCATTTGCCAATAAATGGATGGACCATGCTCAGAGAAATAAGTCAATCCCCCCAAAACAAAGGCTGCATGTTTTCTCCAATATGCGGATGCTAACTCATAATGGTGGCGAGAGGAGTGAAGAATAGAAGTACTTTCGACTAGACAAAGGGAAATAAAGGGAAGGGAGGAGGAATGGGAATAGAAAATATAGTAGAATGAATCAGACATTAATTTCCTCTGTGCATTATATTATTACACAACCAATGTAATTCTACATCATATACAACCAGAAGAATGAAAAGTTATACTCCATATATGTACAGTATGTCAATATACATTCTAGTGTCATTATAACTAATAAGAACAAATAAAATAAATAAATAAATGCACAGCTGGCAAGGAATAAAGAATTTATCTGCAATATCTGCACTATTTTAGGTTATAAAGGAAAATAGTTTGAGATGCTGAACTAGATAATATAATCTTCATAGCAGTAATTATAAAGTAGGTTGTCATATGATTAATTTCAAAACATTTGTTACCTATTGCTTTTAATGTTCAGGGCTCGGTAGTACTTTGCAGAGGATGAAAAGATCAAATTCTGAAAAATACAATCCCAGATGTATTACAAATGCTTATTAACACTCAAGTTTTTTTATTCTTTTGCATTTTTAAAAATTATTACCCTGATAAAATTGCATGTGCAATTCACAAGAAATTTAAAGGCTATTTAATGTATTTGAATGCATTTAAAGTCTCTGAATTTCTGGACGTATTATTTCTTCATTAAATATTATAAAATTTAAAAAAATAATTTAACATTTTTGAATTATAAACTTTTATTTACACTTACCTACATCCTAATAGTAGTATTCAATATATCTTGTCCATTTTGTTGAATAAGAATCATTCTCTATATTAAATACAGTAACAGAATTTTATTTTTA
Source organism: Spermophilus citellus (assembly GCF_964194105.1). Classification (NCBI taxonomy): domain Eukaryota; kingdom Metazoa; phylum Chordata; class Mammalia; order Rodentia; family Sciuridae; genus Spermophilus; species Spermophilus citellus. The sequence continues at coordinate 214,100,002 of NC_138182.1, forward strand.
AGTCAAGCAGAATGTCTGATTTTTTTTTTTTTTTGCCTTGTTACCAGCATCTTTTTGTTCTACTTGTGTTGGTGTTTGAAATTCAAGGTCTATGCCACATTACCTCTATCAAAACAATCTTCTGCAAGCAAAGAACAGTGAAAGAGAAGGGTAAAGAAGAGGGTAACAGAAATTCAGAGGAAGCAGATTGTTCTCCCTGAGGGAAAAGTGAAAAAAAATGCAAAAGAACTGGTCTCTTTTTTTAATCTCCCAGGATGAAATGGTAACCATAGAAATCACAATAAAATTTAAGCTTCCTTGTTAAAGAATATCTTTTGGTGAATGACAGACAACCTTTATCCTCTTTTTAGATCTCTGACCCAACCGCTCTTCCTAATATTTTAGAATGTTTAGAGAGAATACACCTGTGCCATTCATGAGCTAGCAATTTGGCCTGAAAATTTAATCAGAGCTGAAAATTGGAGCTCTTTACAAAGGCAGAATATTACATATAAAGCACAACAGTCAACTTTCTGTAGCGAATGTGAAGAGAAAAAGAAAGGGTTGAGACTCATTCCTCTTTCATATATTTAACAGTTACAATCTTTCAGTTCATAGGCATAAATCCCTCTGGTGATTTAAGAGGAAACTTAGCAGAAGGACAAAACTATAGCTTTTGGAATGTAAGAAAATAGTTAGATAATCAGGACTTGGCAAGGAACTAAATTACAAGAGCAGTAGTTTAAAGGTTTTTTTTCCCTTCTGGAATGCTATTTTTATTGATAGTTTACTACAACGATATTCAGAATTAGATTTTTATATCAGAAAAATCTACTACGAGATAATCTGCTTGGATCAGTTCAAATCAGGTGAATTACACCTGCATCAATTACCTATGACCAATTCACAAGTTCAGAAAAGAAGACGAAAACCACTGAGAGGAACTTCTTACCAGTCATGGGAAGCAGTTCCCAGATAAGGGCCAAATATGATGGGAAAGCATCATTTTAAAAGTTATGCTGATGATATCCATATGTTTAGGGTCAATATTTAAAATTTCCATGCGCAGGCCATTAATTACTGAGCAGATATCAGTGTAGCAAAGGCATTGACCCCACTGCTGAAGATACACATTTGTTTATCCACTCATTATTGTATTTACACATTAATGGAGAATTTATTCTAAGATGGACACTATGCTATATAATTAGGACATGAAGATAAATAAGATGCAATTTTAGATTTTAACAGTTTATAGTTTATTAAAAGGAATACAACAGACATGTATCAAAATAAATATAAAGACCTTCAATTATAAGATATTAAGCAGTGAAATTACTGTTAAGGAGAACAGAATATATATTTTCTGTGTTTAAATTTTTCTTAGGTCAGTGAAAGCAGGGCTTGCCCAAGATCCAAATTTAAAATAGGCATAACAGGTACTGCTTCTTGGTATGCGTGTTTGTGTTCATACACTATATGTTTTCTTCCTTTTTATGTTTCACTCTTATCATGTTTGTTTGCTCAATTAAAGTTCTTAGTTCGAGGGATGAATTTCATTACCTTCCTGAAAGGCTCTCTGATTTCCATTGTATGTCTACTGACAATTCACTGGTGTGAAAACTCTCCCATCTTAGCCTCACCTGCTATCTGTAGGATGAGAACTGAATGAATGACCAAGTGATGACACAATAATCTCATTTTTTTCAGCTTTTCTTAGTTTTTTTTTTTAGGACTAAGCAAAGTAGAATGCAGAGGAGGTATTTCTGTTTCTTTATATCAAGGATTATACCTGACTGAGGCCTGTGCAGGGGATAATTAAAGTAAAAGCTGAATGAATTTTTTCATAAATATGGTGTTTTCATTTTTAAAAAAAGTTATTAGGCCTGTTTCCAGCTCCTGCAATGAGAAGTATGAATATAACATAGCAGGTTTGCATTTATGAGCCATCATTTATTCTATTTAAAGAGAAATATTCTACATATTTGAAAGCCTGTAGTTAAATACTTTCATATTCAAACACATGCATATAGCCTTATTCAGTAATAATTTTATGTCCACAAGGTAATGTCTCCCTATAATAAAAACCATATACTCCAATTAAAAAATTAAGGTTACACAAAATTATTTCAGGTCAAAATACATCCTTCTTTAATTTAAAAAAGAAAAAATAGCTCTAGACAAACTATGTATAATGATGAATAAATATGTTCAAACGAAATTAATTAAAGGTATGATAATTTTAATCTTCAGAGTGTATTTGGGGTACATCTAAAATGAGGAAGGAGTCAATAACCAATATTGTATTCTCTACCAATCAAATAAATTAGTATTTAAAAAGTTTTCTGATTGTCTTTAAATTCAGGGAAACAACTGTGATACACATATTGAGTATTTATGTAGGGAAAGGATATCCAATGTAAGGGAAAAGAGACGGCATCCTCAAGTCAGACTGCAAGGGCTCAGTTAACCTCCAATTCTGTTTCCTCATCTATAAATAAGAATAATAGTTCAAATAAATAAAAATATAAGTATTCAATAGAATACTTCCTATTCTTATTGGGATTAAATAAAATACACATTAAATGATCAAGACTGTACCTATAAAAAGTGATTGTGAATGTAAGCTGTAACTAATATATTCTATGAGGCAATATTAGTAATTTTTTAGAAAGATGAATTTTTTCAAAGACTAGAGCACAGGATCCTATTTGTGACAATTTTAAACTCTTCAATATACATTCATTTAGCAAATATTAATCTAGTACATATGTTATGACAAGTTCTTGGTTAGTCTCTGGCAACACAAAGATGGTTCCCACTGTCAAGGTTCTTCAGGACTAATGTTGTAAGGGAGTTTTGTAACAAAAGATGCAATACAATATCATAGCTGGAATGAAAGAGGACAGCATGATATGCACTAGATAGAATGATCTCTCAAATCTACCTTGTCTGTGAGTAAAAGAAAGACTTCAGAGAATAGTTGACATGAGCTAAGATTTAAAAACTGTCTGTTTACCCAAAAAGGACTTAAAGAAAAGTTGGAGTGCAAGTGGGTGAAACAGCATGTGCAAGAGAATAGAACATTTCAATAAACAATGGGAACTTTAAATAATCTTGTAAATATGAAACAATGTGCCAAAAGATGGGAATGGATAGAGTTTGATAGTCGTGCAAGAAGTCAGGTAGTCAGTTCACATGCGATTTTAAGTGCCAAGCTAAGAAATCTGAGCTTAAAGACAGTATGGACCTGACAGTGAGAATTCTTATTACTAAGTCAAATGCAGTGACAGGTATTACATTTGGTTCTGGAATGTTCCCCAGAGTTTCATGTGTTGAAGTTTGGGTCCCCAATGCAGAAATGTTCAGCAGTGAGACTTTGGGGAAGTGACTGGTTCATTAGGGCTCTGACCTCATCGCTGGATTAATCCATTGAAAGCTGAATGGACCACTGGAAGGTGGTGAAACATTAGGAGGGGCATGGTTGGAGGACATAGGTCACTGAGGGCCTGCTCTGGAGGCTATTTCTTTTCCCTGGTCCCTTCCTATCTTTTTCACCTTCTCTGTCATCCTGCTTCCTGTGCTATGAGCTGAGTAGCATTCCTCTGCCACACCTTTCCACCATGATGTTCTGCCTTGTCCCAGGTCCAAAGCAATGGAGCTAGCCAAAAGTGAACTGAAGCCTCTGAAAACATGTTCCAAAATACATTTTTCCTCCTTTAATTTTTATATCAGGTATTTGGCTCACAACAATGAAAAACTGACTAACATAGCAAGTGATGAGTCAGAAAGATGGGATTAAATAACATTTATCTTCTTTTAACATGTACACAATTTAATAATATATATTTTGTACTTCTTTTCCATGAGAACATGAGGTCAAGGAAGTCAACAACGTTCTTTTTTATCTACAGTGTCAAGATTAGTGCTTGGGGTTAGGATTGTGGTTCGGATCACTTCCTAGCATGTGTGAGGCACTGGATTTCATTCTTAGCACTGTATAAATAAATAAAATAAAGATTCAGTGAGAACTAGAACATTTTTAAAATAATTTATATTAAAAAATTAATTCCTGACAGATTATTCAATAATTATTTACTGAATAAGTCAAAATGTCTAGATAGAAGCAAAAGAAAGCACAATGGAAGCTATACTATCAGAACTAGACAAAATGGATGTTACAAAGTACAACTATAGGATTTATGATTGCTTAGAGGATGAATAGATCAGTTTCTCAGCAAACATCTAATGCCTAAATTGAATATTAAATAATTTCTTGCATAGAGAATATGAGAGAAGAGAGTTTAGGTAAAGAGGAATGTAGTCAGAGCATACAAAAGTTTAACTTTTGGTACATTGGTCTAAAAGGCCGTATCAATGCAGGACATACAGATGTCCAGAAATTACTTAAATACATTTTCCAGAAATACAGAAATATGGGCATGAATTGATATTAACAGGTTTGAGAATTTTTCAACATATTATTATGTATAGTTAACATGTAAAACATGTAATCACTTGTGAATATATTTAAATATAACCCCTGAATGTATACTCAATATCTGCAACAAGACAGTAATAATTAATTGATGTGCCATAGTATCTATTTTTTTCCTGTTTCCTCTTCCACTTTCTATTTGCATAACCTTTATCCACTCAATCTACTTATATCTTGGAGAGAGAGAGAGAGAGAGAGAGAGAGAGAGAGAGAGAGAGAGAGAGAGAGAGAGGAGAATATTGATTATTCCTGGAACATTATATGGTTGGGAGCCAGAGTGCCATGGTTAAGAGAATGAGCATCAAAATCAGAAAGATGTGAGCTCAAATCCATTTAGATATCTTCTTGGAAGAAAAGCTATTTAATCTCTCTGAATACATATTTCCCATCTGTAAAATGTAAATACCCAGCTCATAGGTTAAGTATCATTTTGTTAAATACAGTGCTTGGACACAGCTGAGTAGTCAATTAATTAGCTCCAAATATAACTTTAATCATTACTATGAAAGGTAGAAAGGCTGTATTGCTTCCAGTGGAAAATTAAAGATGGTAAGATTAAAGATTTTTAGACAATTGCCTATTACATCTGAATTTAATCTGTTGCAAATTTTTTAAATGTTTAAAAATATTTTTCACGTTGAACTACCTTTGAAAATGTTCATTTTTTAAACAAATCTTAGTTTAGAGAATATTTCTCCACCTGATTATTTGGTCAAAATAAATATTATTAATCTGGCTCTAATGGATTCTGAAAGATTGATTACATGTGTCACAGTTGAACCGTATCCTTCTAGGTCTACATGCTTTGCCATAAAATACACTGTATTCAGTAAAATGAAAAAAAGAATAACTTGCTTATATGGGAATTTAAACGGCATAATCCATTTTGAACCTCTAAACTGTTTTGTGAAACTGGAAGGCCAGGGATTATTATCTCTGTGCTATAGAAGAGAAGTTTCAGACTCACACTGGTGGTTGCAGATTCATCCAGGAAACAATAGAAGAGCAAATCTCGAAGTCAGGGTTAGCTGACTACTGGATTACTATTTTGTTTCTCCTACCTTGAACATCTTTCTATCTATCTTCAACCCAAGGACTCTGCAAAGCTGTTTGATAGGATCTATTCTGCAACAGAAAAAAAACATATTTGGACAAAATTGAACATTGATGGCAAATACTAATAAGCAATCACTAACCTTATAAAATGCAAGGTATCTGAACTTGCATAGCATTAAAGCCATACTGCTATATAGTAAAATGCCTTCCAGAATGACTTTTTAATGTTTTGTACAAAAGTTATTTCAAAAACTTACTACCTGCCTGTAATCCCAGCAGCTTGGGTGACTGAGGCAGGAGGATCTTGAGTTCAAAGCCAGTCTCAGCAAAAGCGAGGCACTAAGCAATTCAGTAAGACTGTGTCTCTAAATAAAATAAAAAATAGGGCTGAGGATGTATCTCAGTGGCTGAGTGTCCCTGAGTTCAATCCCTGTTACTAAATAATAATAACAACAACAACAACAACTTACTAGCTTAGTAATGCCTCTCTCCCTTCATCAGCCCAATTTCAATGATTTGATGGAGACCCCTGCAATAACAACTTAACCTGCCCACCAACACTTCACTCCTTCCCTAACATTTCCCAGAGAATGCTTCTTCTCCTTTACCCTATGCTAGTATTAACTTCCTTTCTGGCCTGGATTCCATCAACTTCCACCTACTCCTTGCATTATATTTTCTTAAGTGTATTCAATTTGAAATGAATAAATGAGTAAACAAAACTAAAATTCTGCTCTGTTCGTCTTTCTTTTCCACTTCCAAATTTTTCTATGCTCTAGTCATATTATAGAAAGTAGTCTATCTTTCATGTACTGTCCTCTTTATTTTCCAGGCCTCAGATTATTCTGTTTTTCCATGTTTGGTGAATAACCACCTAATTGTCAATTCTGAAAGAATATTTTTTTTAAATTTTTTATTTGTTTTAATTAGTTATACATGACAGTACAATGACCTTGACATACCATACATTTGAATCAGATGGGATATAATTTCTCATTTTTCTGAGTGTACAGGTTGCAGAATCATATTGGTCATGCAGAAAGAATGATTTCTTTAAAATTTTTTCAATAGATTTCTTTTCTGTATTCATCTTACCTGATTTTGATATCACTTGAGACAATATTTATATTCCCTATAACATTTATTGCTCTCATTACTTCCTCATTGTTCTCTTTTCGAACACTTTGGACTGTCACTTGCTTCTGTTTCTCTGGTTGTTCTTTGCCCATTGTGCTCCTCAGGGTTACATCCTTGGTTGTCTTCTCATGATCTCATTTTCCATGATAAACTTCCTTCATCTCAGTTGATGTCTTCCAAGTCCTGTTCTCAACCTACATCACTAAGCTCATCACAGCACAACATATCTCACTTTTTTTCAGGGGACTTCCTCATTAGTGTGACACTGGCATCTCAATTTCAAAATGCTCCAAATTAGTTTTATGGTTATTCATTCTCTTCCCTTCAAGTGTCCTCATGTCTTCTATTTTCTTTCAAGTTGCATGAAAATATAATCCATCTAGTTTTCCAATTCCTATGTTGGGAAATATCCTTAGTTCTACCTATACTTTTCTTTCTCATTCCCTAAACCCATGTGTCTCAAATCTTTCAATTCTACTTCCTCGATATCTCTCAAGCCCATTTAAGTCTCTCTCTTCATCTCCTAAGTCATTGCATTATTTCATATCCACATTGTTTCCCAAATGGATTATTTCACTGTTTTTTTCCAACTTTTTTACATCCTACAGTCAACAGTTTTCTAAAATGTACTCTTTTATACCACGTGTCTATAAAAAAAAAAACTTAAAAAAACCCTTCTGTTCTCTTCAAATTAAAGTACACTTTTTGTATATATATATATATATATATATATATATATATATATCTTTATTTATTTATTTTTATGTGGTGTTGAGGATCAAACCCAGTGCCTTACACATGCAAGGCAAGCGCTCTACCACTGAGCTACAATCCCAGCCCTTAAAGTACACTTTTGAAAATTGATTTCACTAGGCATTTGAAGAGTTTAGTTGCTTACCTATTCCTCCAGACATTAGCTAAGTCATCATTTATTATGGGTTATTTCCCCTTCTTGCCTCATTTTGCAGCAAGGAGATGCGTCTTCTTTGTGTTTTTCTTTCCATGTTTCTTTGTAAACCTTTCTAAGTTTACACATGGAAGCCAATAGCAGTTAAAAGAGTATTTATTAAGAATGGTAATAATGTTTTTATTTATCTCTCTCTTCATTAGATGTCAGTTCTTTTATTACAAAAAGCCTATATTTCGCTTGCTGTTCCCAGAATCTGCCATGGCATTTGGAATCCATTAAATAAAATTTTATGAAATGCCTGGATATAATACTTATTCATGAGGGCATGCTGCATGACAAGCATTGCCTAGGTAGAGTGCATACAACTGTAAAAAACATAAAGTCCCTGCCTTCATAGAGCTTGCATTCCAATGGGGGGATAAATAAATAAATATTCATTCTAAATGGTCAAAAGCTGAGTCATTTAAAAAAAAACTCTACTCAGGCATTTTTTTAACAATTCAAAATATAACTCTTCTTCAAATTGCAGATTTCATTTGCAGTACCAAAAATTTTTTAGATGAGGTGTAAAAATTATAGTAAACTAGAACTTTTATCTACAAACTTCGTGTTAAACCTCAGAATGCCTCCAAATGTGTTTGATTTAATGTTAAGTATGATGATCATCTGATAAAAGCCTTAGAAAATACTGTAAACAATTCCAATTACATCAACTTAAAGCGTTTTAAATCAAACTTTGCATATAAGATTTATTTCAGAAATCCCAAACCATAAAGTATGCAAAGAAAATGGGCTATGAATGGATGAGAGTCTAAAAAAGTGTCTAATTTCTAATTCCAGCTGCAAGGAAAAGAATGTCAACTATGTTAGACTGTGGCTGTGTCTGCATCCGCAAACTGATTTTAAAAATGATTGAATTCATTTAAATGGCCAGTTATTTTGACAAAAACCAACAACCCAAAGTGGCCAGATCTAGTCAATACCTGGTTGTTTGTGTTCAGCCTACTTGCCCCCTCAGATTGGTTCTTATGTGTGGACAGTCTGTGTGTCCAGAGCTCAGGGTGGACCACCAGTGTCATTTTGTGAAAACAGCATGTTACCAAGCAAGAGTGTTTTCAGGCCATTTGCTCTTGGCCACCCATGTGTCTGAGAGTGCAGTTCTTGGGCTCAGTACCTCAGGGCCTCACATTTTTCTCATCTTCTGAGGGTGTGGGAAAAATAGTTTGATTGGAAAATAGTCAACCCAGTGGCTATTGAGCCATCATTACCACAGAAGGTTGTTATCAATGTAATGATCAGCCAGTGGGGGCTGCTACCCACCAATGCAACAGTTCATACTTTCCTTTAATTATTAGCCCGACTGGATAATAATGATTTCTATTGGATAGAAATGTTTACTCAAAAGCATAGACATGCAAAAATAATTTTTTTTTTGAGAGGAGCAACTTTGCTTTTGAATTGTATTTGTTTCTGTAACAATTCCTCAGCTTTAGTTTCTGTCAAATAAAAGACCAACTAGTATTTTTCTAAATACAAACACCAACAAATATGCTTACTACAATTATTATAGCTGCCTTTTCACTATTGTTAGAAGATATTGAAAGACTTAATTGCTTGTATTTCTTGTAATGCTGATTAAAAATAAGAAAAAAATGCACACATTCAATTCAATGAGGACTCTGAGTAAAGCAATGTACAGCTGAGAGTATAGTGTTATATTTCCATTGGTCCATAACCAGAGTTATTATAGTATTAGTAAATACTATAATACACAATTATTATTGTGTACTATAGTACACAATTAATATTGAGGATATCACATGCCACCCTTATAGTCTATCAAAGGCTATTCCTTACACTGGATCCATCTATCTTATTTCTCTTTTATGTTCAAAAATCAAAATTAATGCTTGTGCTCAAGTACATATTTCATCTTATTACACCAGGGAGGTCAAAGTCTTTTTTAAAAACAGAAAAGAAACAGAAATGGTATTGTTATCATAATTTAGGCTGCTCTGACTAATAATTTCCTATACTTTAGAGATAGAAATATAGAGAAGGCAAGACCATCAGAGGAGGTACTAATCACTTTCCCATTCTTAGCCATTTACACTGGGAAGAAACGACTAGAAAAGCAATCATTGATTACTTTTCAGGACACCTGAGTCAGCAAAATCACCTGCCTATAGCTGAGAGAGGAGTCCCTTGTAATGCAGATTTTGTGTTTGGTTTTAAGGAGAACTCAAAAGCTAGAATACAGTAGCTGTGGATAGCATTTATATTTAGTAAGAGTGCAATATACTCGTTTGAAGTTGGGAGATGAGTATTTATTGAAACAGCTGGCAAATCAGCAGGAAAATGCTGATTTTGAAAAAACTATTCTTCTTCTGTGGAATCAGACCTACTGTATTTAGCAACACTATTATAATTGAACACAAAAACTGCATTAAAATACCATTAAGAAGGAGACAGAAATCCAGAAAAATAAGAGAATTCTAAGTTAAAGGCTGTCACAGCATTCCTGAGTCAGCTCTTTAAGTATAAATGCACAAGCGGTCTTTCAAGCATGACACGAGATGAACCGCCTGGACTCCATTTCCCCTTTACTTATGGCCACCATCAAATGCAACCAGGATTTTTTTCCCGACCAAAGTACCTTAGCTCATCTATGTACCCTGGAGCACCAATTCCACCCTTCATGGAATTAAAACCCCAGGAAATTGGATGCAGTATTAATTTCAGCATAGCAGGAACACAGTCTAACTTTTCCCTGAAAATAATCTATGTTGTTAGTAAGGGACACTCTGTAACTCCTCTGACCCCTTTGCCACCACTTGGAGACACAGAGCTGTACTTTTATATAGTCATAACAAAACCAAAGGATGACCAGGTCATTTTATTTTTTAAAAAGGGAACACTGGGAACTGCTTAATTTATGTGACTCGCTAAAGGTTACACAACTGGTTTGTGGCTAAAACCAAATCTTAGGATTTCTAATCCAGTGTCCTTTCAACCACACTTCTTGTCCTCTCTTTAGTCTGTCAGTGACTGTTTTGCTATGTCTAAAATAAAGACAGACTTTGTTCCAACTCTGGGCTTTAAAGGCAACTAGGAGAGCAGAAGCAAGTATAAACAGTAGCGCATTTTGTGAAGCACTTAATAGTTACTATTTTCACCTCTTGCATTTAATAATGACAGCAGTCAAGTAGGGCTTGTCCACCTCCCCAGTCCAGGCCAAGAAAGTCCTGTGTCAGGCCACTGTGCAGAGTTTCCAGGACAACAGACCACTTCTGTACCTTCTGCTGCCCTGGAAAATCAGGAAAACCTTTCCATATAGAAGGGCAAGGTGCAGATGCCTCCTGGTGTAGATCAGCTCTGGCCCTAGATCCACCCACAAGTCAGAAGTCCATCTGACCTTTTCTTTTTCCTTTTTGTTAGAAATATATAAGTGAAAAATGAAATAAGAGAATCTAAAGATGAACTTCAGCTTCCTTTTACTCAAACAGTCAAAGATCAATTCCATGTTGGCTTCAATAGAATCAAGCACAAGTATTGAACAAAATATATGTAGATCTGGCTCCTCATAATTTTCTGTGGAATCTTAACTGTCTGCAGGAGAACTGGCTTCCCAGGATGCTCTGGTGGAAGTCCACACGTGGCTTGGAAATTCATCTTAACTTAGATCTTTTCCATCAGCAGTAAGAAGGGAGCATAAGTGGGGCTGGTGGGGGGTGGTACAAGAAGCTCCACCTTTGCACCCAGAACTGTTCTTCAGAAATGTAATTCTTTTCCCTTCCAACATTAGAGATAGACTTGTGTAGAAAATAGCTTCACAAAGTCCAATCATTTGATACATTTAGAGAGTCTTGACTTCATTGGTTTAAGACTCACCTCATGATCCTGGGAAATTTAGTAGGTAAGAAACAGAAAATCTAAGAACTCATTCCTCTGGGTTGAGAGCCTAGTGACTGTTCTTTGTGGTTGAAATTTTAAACCTTAATTTAAACTTTTGAATATTAAACTTCATACCTTCTTGGCAAAGCATGACTTCCCTTTCTTCATGGGGAAAAATTTTCTAAAAGCTTCAAAAGTTACTTTTTAAATCATTTTAATTGCAAATGGATTAGAAACATATGAATGAAATATATCCAAAATTGCATATAGTTGCTAATACTAAAAGGAAAAAGCTTAAAACAATTTCTTTTAAGCTTCATCAAACCGTAAGTATCCCAAGTATGCATTTGGAAAATTTGGAGGGGGTAACATAAATGCTATATTGTGCCTTATTTTTTATGTATGAAGAAAGATTGAGGAGAAATTGAGTATTTTCTTTGTATGTTGTGGTGACAGTCTCCAATCTGATGAATTCCATATTCAGAGGTGTATTTTATATTTCTTTTATTTGTTTTGCTTTATGCTAACATGTTATTGTTATTCTCACCAGAAAATGCTGGCAGGAAACATGAATTTGGGTCTCCATAAGTCTGTTGATGAGTCCATGGCTTTTAACACAGACAGCCTACAACCTTTGTTGGATAAAGTTTGGTTAAAAAGTCTAAATGATCCTAAAAGATTACTATGTTAATTTTAATATTCTCATATTGGTGATATTAAACACTTCCACACTTTGGTTTCAGACTGATTGATGTGGCAGTGTCATGTTCCAATCTATCATTTAGTAATTTTTCTACCTTTATTTAATTGCATTTGTTTAGGCATTTCATTTTTCTCCTAGAAGTTATATCACGAATTATTTTTAAAGGAACATTCTTAGCACACTCTTGGCTTTAGATATATGTTACTTTTATTAACATCGATTGAGCAATTTTACTAGATACACAAAAGTCTGATATCTGTTGAGCAGCTGAACATAGAGGATTTTTATATAGAATTCTAAGACTAGTAATAAATTCTGCACTTGATCTTAGCCAAAAGGCCGAGAAGCGATGGTAGTAATAAATTCTGGACAAATATTCTATACCTTTTGTTAATCTTCCCACCTCCTCATCCCCTATTTCACCACCAATAATGTTCCACAATATTTTCTATGAATTTTTGTATTGAGCACATATCCAGTCACATACAATATGGCAGGCTAAGAGAAATGCCACCCTGAGTGATTTTTTGGCTTTCTACGAGGAACATGCTTTATACTTCATCTATTTCTAAGCTCAGAACTTGTTATGGGTAAGGATACCAGGACACAGTTATTGATCCATATACGAGTCTACTCTGCTTTTCTTGTACATGAGAGGATCATAAGACCAATTCTTCTGTCTCTCCCACACCAATATCTGCAAGACAAAAAACTTGAAGGTTAAGTAAAATCTGCATATACTGCATATATTTCTACGTGATGATTTACTTGTATAAAACAAGCTGAAGAAGAGATTTCAGAAAGTCCTATTTCTCTGATCTTTTGAGCTAAAACGAGTAAGAAAAGGTTAAGTTAAAAATCAAGTTTCTGTGCCAAACCCTTATGATACCATAGATACAATTTCAGTTTCCACTGGCACACAGCAAGTGTTATGGGTGAGTACCAGGAAGGGGTCAAAGAAATGGTTCATGGAGACAGTATTTCCATAGCAACTTCTCACTATCAAGTGGTTTGTTGGTCTTCTCAAGAAATAGTGCCATTCTGGGAATTCAGCATTGGTTTCTGTTGCTGGTGGGTTGGACATTCAGTAGCTATATCAACCTTAGAAAGTAGAATTCCATATTGTTGAACTCCTATGTCCTTCCTCTCTGTTACCATAGCAACTCCATTCATCTAACCTTTGTGACATCTCCAGTGTAACTAAAAACAAAAGATCCTGTCAGTTAGTTGGTTGTTCCATGTCTTCTGTATATTGGATTTTAGGGAAAGACAGTTTCAATGTATATAGAAAGTTCTTTCCACTCATGTCAGCTCCTATATATGTCCACTTATTCACTTCTACATATTTTTGTTTTCCAGTATTTGAGTCCCTTTTCTTCTGTGCCATCCCTGAGCATCTGTCAAGGTTATGGATATATATATATATATATATATATATATATATATATATATATATATCATATGCCTATGCTTTTTCCATTATGTAAATAATGCAACTTTTTCCATGTGCTTTTCATGTGTTTGTGTCACTATCAGTTTCAACATCCAACTAAATGTTGAGTGGGGTGGTCATTTCATCTTTGTGGGGATGATCACAATAGCACCATTGAGAAGAATTTTTCTTTCAAATGTCTGTCAAGGCCACCCTTGATGGTGACAGTAAAGCAGCTGCCATCCACTTTTGGCTTACATCTTCATATCAAGCCACCCATCTGTAAACAAAGCTCAGTCCTTTTTCTCCTTTCACTGCTGGTCAAACAGAACCTCCATATATACTCAAAGATATGAGCATAATCAGGCACTGGTGGGGATTATTAGGACCTGAGACAATTCATTTACACATCTTACTTGGTACTACTTTGACTTGATCCTAGGTGTTCATTTAAATCTCATGGTGAATTGCTGCTAGAGCTCTTTGACACTATGATTGATAGGCCAAACAGAATACAACTTCAATATGCATGGTAACTTGGTGCCTCAGAGTCATCCAATAAACTTACACCAAGGACCAATAACATATCAGGAGACACTTTTCAAAAACTGTGTAACTTGGGTACTGCTAGTAACACAGCCTTGCTCCTGAATCCCAAAGGACTCTGTTGTGATTCTTCCACTGCAGCTTTCCATAATTCTCAAATTGTATCTTTCCCCATTGCAGATGCATCCAATATCATAGGTCTACCAAATTGTAAAAGTCAAGTTGTAAAGCAGCTCACACTGCAGCTTGGACCTGCTATACAGACTTTTGCTGGGCAGCTCCTATTTCTGCTTCTAGATATGGAATGTATAGCCTCTAGAATAAAATTAAAGACCATGTTTAAAGATCATGTTTCCCTTTTTTTGTGGTAGAAATGAAAGATATAGCAATTTTCCTTTTATTTTCAAAGAAATACTTGACATGATATGAGATAATTAAGAATGTTGCTGAGTGTACATGTTTCCCCACATCCTCGCCAACACTTATTGTCTCTTCAACAAATGGTGCTGGGAAAACTGGAAAGCAATCTGCAACAAAATGAGATAAAATCCCTATCCCTCACCATGTGCCAAACTCAATTCAAAATGGACCAAGGACTTAGGAATACAACCAGAGACCCTGCATCTAATAGAAGAAAAAGTAGACCCTAATCTCCATCATGTGGGATTAGGCCCCAACTTCCTTAATAAGACTCCTATGGCACAAGAATTAAAATCAAGAATCAATAAATGGGATGGACTTGAACAAAAAAAAGTTTCTTCTCCGCAAAAGAAACAATCTGTGAGGTTAATAGAGAGCCTACATCTTGGGAGCAAATATTTACTACTGGTGGGACTGCAAATAGGTGCAGCCAATATGGAAAGCAGTATGGAGAAAATTGGGAATGGAACCACCGTTTAATCCAGCTATCCCTCTCCTTGGTCTATACCCAAAGGATTTAAAAACAGCATACTATAGGGACACAGCCACATCAGTGTTTATAGCAGCACAATTCACAATAGCTAAACTGTGGAACCAATCTAGATGCCCTTCAGTGGATGAATGGATAAAAAATTGTGGCATATATACACAATGGAATATTACTCAGCAATAAAAGAGAATAAAATCATGGCATTTGCAGGTAAATGGATGGGGTTAGTAAAGATAATGCTAAGTGAAGTTAGCCAATCCCACAAAACCAAATTCTCAATGTTGCTGAGTGTACATTGAAACTTTTTTTTTTTGTTTTCTTTGATATAAGGAGGCTGATTCATAGTGGGATAGGGAGCAGGAGCATGGGAGGAATAGATGAACACTAAATAGGGCAGATGAGTGGGAGGGGATAGGAAAGGGCATGGGGTTATTAATGATGGTGGAATGTGATGATCATTATTATCCAAAGTAAGGTATGAAGACACGAATTCGTGTGAATATACTATGTATACCACCAGAGATATGAAAAAAAAATGTGCTCTGTAATTGTAATGCATTCCACTCTCATATATAAATAAATAATAAATAATAAACAAACAAACAACTAAATAAATATATCGTTGAAGTGGCAGGTCTCAAAATCATTGGAGACCTATCTCCCACCCTCTGGAGCATTCCTGTGCTATCAGGGCCTTCTGTATTCTAACAACTTCTTTCTTTACCTACCCAATCAGTCTGTTTCATTGATGTAGCAATGAGTATGGTGTCTAGATATCTCCATATCTTTTCAATTTAACGGGAAGGAGACTGGAGAGGATGCTAGGGCAAGACTATAAATGAATGTTGCCATTCATTCAATGTGAATGTAAACTGTTTCTGATTCCCTTTTCTAGTGAGAAAGAAAAAAATTGATTTGTGAATCTATTGTAGCACACTGTGGATTCAGTGCCTTTTAAATCTATTCTGCAATGATATCATATTCAGCACAGCAGCACCAGTCAGGATAATTAGAATAGCTCTATTCTAATTGGAATAGAGCTTGTGGTAGTCTACAGTCTGAACGGGATACATATAGTCCCCATAGGGACAAGACTGAAAAATATCCTTTAGGTTTTGAATAGTAGCAATGATTACACCATACAGCCCATGATGGAAATTATTTTTTATTTCCTATCTTAGATCGAGTATGAGAAGCCATTTCAGAAGCTTCTACTCATGCTTCATCATTTTGATTATCTCTCACTTCACAGACCAGAACTCAATATAGTGATTATTTCAATTGCCAAATATGTAACTTAGGATAAAACACTGTAAACAAGGGAAATGCCCACCAATTGCATTTATAAACCCAGTGGATCCACTTTAAGCCAGTCCTTGGTCATCATTTCATTTATGACCTGGATGGCCATGTTAAGTTTTTGAATCTCTGGGTATTATTGTTCAATAACTCTCAGAATTCATAAGTACTCACCTTTCCTTAGTTTACATTTGGGGAAGAAATAGGAGTAGATAATTTCATGAGACTACATATTTGTTATCCTGGATGCTGAGTACCTTTCTAGCTAGTGGCCCAGGTCTCAAATTTGGCTTAGATTAGGAATTAGGTAAGTGATTGTAACTTTTTGTGGCATCTTCTGTGTCCCTGTTGTGTATTCTGATTTTAAGTATTAAGCCTTCATTGGCTGACCCTCTCTTTTGTTTCTAGTGACACCATACTTGAATAACTGCTTTCTCTGGTTGTCTGATGGTCAACCAGTCAGTGTCTATCAATCTTTACCTTCCTGCAGATTGAGCTGGACTGACTGCCCCTGTCATACTGCTGATGGCTTTTGGAAACTTCAGTCCTTTTGTTTCTGGCACATAAGTCATGCCACTTCTTTCTATTGTTTCAGAGATCCATCATCACCAGAGTTATTAAGCCCACCTCTGTAAATGCATCTCTGTTTTAGTCATCCAGAGCTTCTACAATAAAGTGCCACAAACTGGGTGGCCTGGTGTCTGCAGGACCATGCTCCCTCTGTGTATTAGTCAGGGTTCTCTAGAAAAAGGAGTCAACAGGAAGTATAATTATAAAAAGGGGATTTATTAGGTTGGCTTACTCTACTAGAAGCTGGATAATCCACAATGGCCATCTGTTGTCTGGAGAGCTGGGAGAACCAGTAGCTGCACAGTCCAAGAGGCTGAAGCCCCAGAAAAAGAGGGATCAATGGTGCTACCCTAGTCTGAAACCTAAGTATTCTGGAGAATCACTGTTGGAATCAGCTTTGGAGAGTCCAATATGATGATCGCAGCAATCAAGAAACCATTCAAGAAGAACCGAGCTTGCATCTGCTGCTCCTTCTTTCTTCTTCCAGTTTTTATTCCATCCAAGCCATGATCCTATTTATTGGTGCGGCCCCCACTTAGGGAGGGTCTCCATTTCAGTTGGCTATCATACATGCCAATCATTTCTAGACCCATTCACTGACACACCCATAATCCTCTTAATCCTTGACATCTCTTAATCCAATCAAGTTGATAATTCAAATTGACCATTACACTCTGAAACCTATAGGAAATTTCTTCCTTGTCTCTTCATAGTTTCTGGTAATTTGAGTCATATTTCATTAGGGATCACCCTAATAACCTCATTTAAACTTGATTATTTCTATAAAGATCCAATTTCCAAATAGACTCAAATTCTAAGGTACTAGAAGTTAAAACCTGAGCATTTGGGGGGCGGTGGGGGGTGTCGGTAGGAGAGAGACTCAGTTCAACCCATAACAGTCTACTACAGTTGTTCCTTCACTGAAAAGGGCAGCCACCACCAAATATTTAGTGATCACTGAATATCTCACAAACATACTCATGTTAAACGTGGTGAGTGGTGAATCATCTGGGACCCTTTGGAATATAATCCTCTGTTAGGGCTTCTGATCTCACAAACTATGTCCATTCAAACATAACTTCCTTTAGCCTATTTACACTTTCCCTACCATTTCCAGGACAAACTCAAATAGGAGTTTGCTCAGCATAGCCACCTCTACTAGTTAGGGTTTTATAAACAATCATAGGAAGAATTTATCCTGTTTCCTGGGTTCTTTCCCAGGGTGTTAAATATCAAATTTCAAGGGGTCTCCTAGTCTCTAAATTTTTTACCCAGTCTTACAGTTTAAAAAGCCTTGTCAAAAACTCCTAAAATTCAAACCCAGGACATACTTCTCTGGATTCTACCCATATATCTTAGCTTACTCTTAAAAAGTTTTGGGGAATGAAATATCTTATCTCCTTAAGTGACTTGGTATATTTTGAGCAAGGGTTTCACCACGGCAGTAGGAGAGTAGGTGAGAGCTGCTCCTGTGAGGCAGGGGAAGAATCCTAAGAAAGATCTTCCCTAATGGGAAATCATACCAAGATATTATCTAGGGAAAAGGTCAACCTGTATAAGCTGAGGATTCAGGAGGAGATGCAGGGCCAAAATCCTTAGGGAACATAAATGCAGAAGTCCCTAAACTGTTTCAGGGCCCCAGGTTTTCTTAATAAATCTTCCAAATTTAGCCTAGAAGTCTCACTCTTAGCCTTATAGTCTTGCAATCTTGGCTGAGCCTTTAAATCCCTCTGGAGCTCGGTGACTCTATTAAATTATCAAAAATGAGACCTCTGAGTCTCAAATTTATGCTTACATTTAACAGTTATTCATTGTGTTTGAAGGACTCAGTAACAGTAATAACTGACCAATTCTGTTCCAATAGAAATTTTCTCCTTTACATCTCTTAAATACTTGAATAATCATATCTGAAAATGTTCTTCTCTTTGGTAGTATACATTCCAGAGTCATTTCCAGTAATTCACAACTACTACATTGTGCAAGGGCCTAGCCATGCTCCACATTCTACTCAGAAGAGGGAGTCTTCAGTGTTTTCTGAGTTGTAAGGGAGCCAGTATTAGGCTCAAATTCCAGATCACTTATGTCAGCTCAGGTATTTCAAGAAGTATTCTATGATGCAATGGGTACATTTTGTGAAGGTTAAAGGGAGAAAACATGGGACAAGATCTGTATTCTAACACAGTATAAGCCTGAAATTTGGGTTTGTTTATTATTTATATATATTTTTGTATCTGGGATTGGAACTGGGGGTGCTTAGACACTGAGTAACATCTAGAGCCACATTCCCGGCTCTAGAGCCAATGGGATATCAGGCATGTGCCACCGCATCCAGCCAAGTCTGACATTTGCAGAAGAAGAATAGGAAGAAAAGAGAATTGACAGATTCAACACAGTGCTGAGGGGGTCTTGGCCAGGTTGATGAGGATCTCATAGAAAGGACTGTGTTCACTGGAGTCAAGCACTG
Source organism: Spermophilus citellus (assembly GCF_964194105.1). Lineage (NCBI taxonomy): Eukaryota > Metazoa > Chordata > Mammalia > Rodentia > Sciuridae > Spermophilus > Spermophilus citellus. The sequence continues at coordinate 214,119,400 of NC_138182.1, forward strand.
AACATGAGTGACCTGGCTTGAGGGTTCCCTTTATGTTCTGTCATTGATTGGGGGGAGCATGACCTCAGCAAGAGCAGCACAGCGGGATATGCATCTGAAGATGAGATGGATTTGGACATTATCATGCAGTGAAATAAGCCAACCTCCCCCCCCCAAAAAAAAAGGCCAAATGTTTTCTCTGATATGTTAATGCTAACCCACAATAAGCTGGGAGGGAGGAGAATAGAAGTTCAGTGGATTAGACAAATGGGACTGAAGAGAGGGTGGATAGAAATAGAAAAGACAGTGGAATGAATTTGACTATTTTTACTATGTTCCTGTATGAATACACCACAGTTAATCTCAACATGAGGTACAACCATGGACCGAGATTCTAATTAGAATAAGATATATTCCATGCTTGTGTAAACATATCAAAATAGATGATGATGTCACATATAACTAAAAGACCCAATTTTTTTGAAAATAGGAAAAAAAAAGAAGATGATATAACTGTGGAGACTCTTAGACAACTTTCCTCATAGCAGATTTTCTTGAAGGAAGAATTTAGTAATATGCTTTCATGCCAGCACACCCTTGAATATTGGTAAAACATGAGTCTTTGAGTTGAGGCTTAATGCCCACCAACTTATCTCAAGATAGATCTTCCACTGAAATACTTATTGCTCACACAACTGCATTAAATTAGATTTATCTCCCTTCTTTGTGAAAATGACTTTGATGTTAGGACTTTGAAACTTACTTTACTGGGAAACTTTCTTCTACCTCTCAAATTAATCTCAAAGTGTCTGATAAGAAATGAAGGGAAGGGAGGGGGTTGATAGGAATAGGAAAGATAATGAAATAAATCTGACATAACTTTCCTATGTACATATATGAATACAACACAATGAATCTCCATATCATGTACATCCACAAGACTGGGATCCTAATTAGAATAAGATGTACTCTATGTTTGTATAAATATGTCAAAACTGATTCTACTGTCTTGTATAACTAAAAATAACCAATAAAAGGAAATTAAATAAACAACAGTTACAAAAATATGTTCCTTTGAAACATCCTCATAGAAATGTTGTTATTCAAGATTTCAATATTTTATCTTGAATCCATACATCTCCTTGAGGACTCATCTCTCTTAGTCATGTCTTCCACTGTCTTTTCTTCTATATTGGCTTGGAAATTAAGATATAAATTTTGAGGGGGTAGTGGAAAACATACTATTGTTTCAAAAACTGCAGCTAATTCCAAAATAAGAATTTTCAATTCTCTTTACTCACAATATGTTCTCAGTTCAAGTAATCAATACTAGCTGCTACTATAGATGAACCCCCAAATCATTGTAGCTTAACACAATAAAACTAACCCAACATAGTTTAGCCGAATGATTCTTTCCATTTGACAACTCAAGAATTTAGGCTTCTTTTACTCTGTAATGTCCCCTTATTGTCGTATGATATTAAATTGGTTGCAACTTGGTAAGAGAACAACACTGGCTCTTAAATGCCCTGAACAAGAAGTGACACATTATTTCTGTTCACATTCTTAACTGCCAGAAATCACTTCTATGTCCTCATTAAAACTGCAAAGGAGTAACCCTTGCTGAGCATCTTTAGTTTTTGCACACCATGCCAATTTTTGTATCCTCACCCTTGGCTGAGGTGACTGACTCTTACATATTTTTTATTCATTTCATAATGCCTGAAAGAACTCCATATATGTATCCTCTCCTTTATTAGGAAAGAACATTTGTAGAAAGAATAAGACATGTAAAATACACAAATAAGTTTCATGTGTTTTACAATGCCAATCTCATTCTGTATGTGTTTTAGTCAGCTTTTTTGCTACTGTGACTAAAAGACTTGACCAGAACAATTATGAAGAAGGAAAAGTTTATTTGAGGGCTCACAATTTCAAAGGTATTAGTCCATAGAAGACTGGCTCCATTCCTTGGGGGTTAAGGTGAGGCGAATCAGGGGATTTATTCACTGATTGGGTTAAGAATCTCACAAAGAAATTATTTCTCCTCTGAACCTTCTTTCATTGTCTCAAATATGAGTTTTGGCAGACACCACATCTAAAACCATAACAGTATATTTTCAATGTTTTTAGCATTTCACCTTTTTATCAAATATCTTAATTGAAGAATTGCATACCTGATCCAAGATAAGCAGTATGGTAATGGTGGAAAACAACTAAATAATTCTACCAAAAACATATTGTGCAATAGCTAAAGATATGCAAATAAATAGAAAGCGTATCCAAAAATATAAGATTACTTTATCTCTGTTGTAAAATTTGAACTTAACATGAAAATTCTCTGTCTTCTCATTAGAACAACTTAAAATTTGATTATTTCACAGCAGATTAAAAATCTGCCCTATGAAATGTATTAGTTTCCATTTCTGTTTTTAACAAATTATGGCAAAACCAGTGACCTAAAACAACACAGATTTATTCCCTTAGTAGTACAGATAAATATTCTGAAGTAGTTTTATGAGTCTAAAATCAATGTGTTAACAGGAATGATTCCTTTAGGAAGGTCCAGGGGAAAATCCTTTTCCTGACTCTTATAACAACTGAAGATTGCTAGCATTCCCTGGTTCATGGTTTCATCACTATGATCTGTTTCTGTCTATACATACAGTTTTCTGTCTTTGATTCTGCTGCCTCCCTCTTATCAGAACCTTTTTGATTATATTGGGTGTACCTGGGTAGTCCAAGATAATCTCCTTAATCACAATATTCTCAATTTAATATCTGAAAAGTTCCTTTTATTATAAATAGTAATGTAGTCTCAGGTTCTAGGGATTATAAAGTGGACATCCATTGGGAACATCATTCATATAGGTATAAGTGTGCAACTACCCATATTCATATGTAAACTACCCATTATCTTTCTTACATACTTTACATACTTTTTATCAAAAGTTCATGTTTATCAACTAGTCAGAAGAAAATAGAGATAAAATCTATGATATGACAAATTCACCTTCTTGAAACTAAATGACTGATACATTAACAAAATTTTCACTATTATACAACTGTGACTTGGTTAATGAACACCTACTTATTAAGTAGTATGGATCACTTGGGAACAAAAATTGAGTTCTCCACCACCTCCCTTGTGAGGCTGAATGTTCAGTTTTCTTTGGTGATGGTGAGATAACCCGAGTCCATAGGTAGGATAGAGTCCCCGGAGAAGCATATTATAAACAATATAAATAATTTAACTTTTAGAATAATGGTTGTTTAATTTAAATCACAAGTAACTCTAGCCATGGAGATAATTTGGAGGCAAGGAAATAATCATGTAATTATAATTTCAGTAAGGTAGAACTTTCTTGATAGGTATGATTCTGTTTTGGTAATTAATCTTATGTTTTCAAAATTTTACCTGTTTTTTTTTCTTTTTTAAGTATCATATACTCTGATATTTTCTCTGATATTTCATTATTGCATCAGTCATTTAGTTTCTACCTAATTTTCAATTAAGTAATATCCTAATTGTTACCATTGTATTGGGCTTGCTGTAGGATACTCTGAAATCTTTTAACCAATATAATGGAATTATAATGGCATTATAATGGGCTCCTCGTAATTTCTTTTTACTATTGTACTGCTGTCATAATGGTATTGTAAGGGGTTCTCCATAAACATGCACTGAAATCATTTTGCCACCATCATGACAGTGAAATGAGTCCCTATAGAGTTTATTTGAAATTGTTTTGCTCTTATAATGGCATTATTAATGCAGTCTCCATAGACTTACAGGGAAATTGTTTGACCATCATAATGTGGTCTTCATAGACTTACAATAAAATCTCTTACCAGTGTAATGTGGTTTCCATTAACTTGCACTAAAATCATTTTCCTACCATAATGGCATTATAATAGGGTATTCATGAACTTGGGCTACCAAAGTTTGGTTCTCTTGATGGCATCATAGCAACATTGTTACAAAGATGGTTAAAGTAATGTTGATGCTCTGTTGTATCATAAGACTGTAAGTAACACTGATCTACTTTTCACACTTAAGAATCATATGGTTTTTCCTTTAAAAGTATTGTACTGACCACAATATACTTTATAAACCAACAACAATCACTTCTCAAATAACTAGATGAGAGGACCCTAGATTCTGAGGGCATAATCTTATCTCATGTACCCTCCATAAATTCTAATGGGTATTATAATTTGACTTTGAATAAATGTGACACATTCTTTACTCATAATTTTTCCAAAAGTAGAATTATTAGTTTTATAAATTCTCTTGTATGATACAGTTAGTGATTTTTAAAAGATGGGTATAAAGTACAAATAAGTACATTTTAGGCCCTAGTGGAAACTCTTGGAGGTATATGAAGTTTGTTCAGAGTTTGGTTTTTTTTTTTTTATATATAACATCAGTCCTTCAATTTAAAAAGACAATTCAAATGTAGATGAATCATTAGCAATAAATGCATACAACATGAAGATAAATCCAAAGCATATAATATAATGAATTCAATATTTTATCAGATATACAGGCTCGGTGTTAGGTGCATGATTAGGAGATATAGACAGAATAAAAGGTGTGATGTTAAGGGAGTTTTATGTTTGTACAAAGTGTGTTTAGTCTAGCAGTAATGTACAGTAATGTACAAAACAGCAAACAGGTTTTGGGGATCTATTTACTACAAACAGTTTGTTAGCCTGAAAAATTTTAATGAACATTCTTTGAATTAGCAATAGCATAGCATAATGAGCTATGTGTGATTTTTAAGAGACACAATTTGTTGTACTTTATGATTATAATTTTTTCTGTTTTTATTCATATGCTATGAGGTTCTTCATCTGATTTCCCTTGGGCACACCCATGAGTTCTCACATCAGAAATCAAATCTATGCAGTTAGGTATGTACTGGATTGGGACTATGACATATTATATTGATAGAAGTTTAATTATTGAAGGAAATAACAAGTGGTTGTTTTGTATGAGTCACTAGTCACAATTTTTGTCATGGGGCAAAGAGAAAATTGCTTTGGAGGAGCTCCTTTATTTATTGTAAAACACTTTCTAGGGCTATGAATGTAGTGCAATAAAAGATTGCTTGCCTGCCATAACATGAAGCCCTGGGTTATTGCCCAGTACCAGGGGTGGATTGGGGGATTCTTCTAAGTTTTAGTCTTCCATTATTAAAGTATATTAAGTATGTACCAATTGCCCTGGAAGAACATTATAGCAAAATGTCTTTTAGAAGTCAAAGCATGTCAGTCTAAGTACCAATTTAATAGGTCATATAGATCACTGGGAAGCAGGTGGAAATTTTTGTACAGGAGTCAAGGAACCTTCTTGAAACTTCAGCATATTCCTTTTGAGGTTCAAGATTATCACATACTCTGATGAATTGAGATAGGGGACAATGAAGAACCACAGTTAGGAGAGGATTAGCACATGTGCCAAGACCTATGTGGTCATGGGTTGGAGAACAAATGCAGTGAGGATTTGGTTCAAGCTAGTAGCCACTCCCAGCATTGTGTATACTTTCAGATGATGACTAATTATTAAAAGTAGTAAAATAATAATAATAATACAGTATCACAGATTTTTCTGTGTGCCTTCTACAGATCATCTCAAAACAACTATGAGGCTCATATTTTATGATACATATTCTATGCATGGGAAACTCAGGTGAATGAATGACAAGACCAAGAACACACAGATATTAAGGGATTTAGATATGAATTACTGAGGCAGTTTAACTCTTATATTTACCTATTTTTGCACTTCAACATCGGGTGGGCTCACACTTGTGGCTTCCTTGTACTGACATAGAAGGATCTTACTTCCAATGTACAGGACAGTAGGAGGGATTTGAGAACTGATGCTTTTATTACATTGATGAAGTAAATACTAAAGAAATCATCATGTTGCCTTTTAGACCTTAGAAAGTAATGCCAAAACAGAATTGGCAAAATCAGAACAGCAGATAATTTAGCATCTTCTTATACAGGTCCACAAGTGTGTTCTACATAACAAAAGTGACTGACAACCTTGATTGCAGCAGAAACTGGGGAACTTCCTTACCCAAAGTTGATCAATTTTTCTAATTCTTAACCAAAGTGTGGTAAAGAACTGTCCCCCTTGGAGTAAGAAAGTCTCCAGAGTTCTTGAAATATTCAGGGAGTTGGAGGAGTCTCAAGAGAGATACTTGAGTTGCTGCTAATGGGCTTGTGAAAGCTCTAGAGATTAATTTTAATACTAAGAATAGAAATGACCTCATTTATATCAAAAGCTCATGAAACAGGTCATTTTGCATATTGTACAAAGACCTCTGGATTAACAAGATTTCAGAAAATAAAAATGCAAGGGATGATTATCTCAGAAGTATTTAATGAAAGCCACTGCCAAGCATGGATTATAAAGTTATGAATAAAATAGAAAAACAAATCATAATGGTCAGAAGATGGTAGCAAAATAACATCAGGATAAATTTAAGAAAATAACTGTGTCCAAATTAAAATATGTCACCACTAACTGATATTGAATATGGCAAAAACAAACATTTGTGACTTCATCGTTTTACTTTTATGAAAAGATTAACATCAACACTGAAGACATCATCATTCCTTAACATTAACAAGAGGTCGTGTAGGTCAGCAGAAAGAACATGCTGAATGAGGTCAGACAGGTGAAATAACAGAACCTTCTTCCAGGGTATGCTGGGGAAATTAAATGAGATAATTCATCTACAACTTTTAAAAAAGTGCTTGACACATGGTAAGTGTTTAATGAATGTCAGCCCTCACATTTTTATTGTTGTGCTTTTATTGATCTTTGTCACCTAACTTCTTTGGATCTCACAGGCTTTATCCTTACAAGGAGAGAATCAAATTTAATGACATCCAGGCCCTTCTTAATTTTCAAGTTGTTTGAACATAGGAATAAACAAGGAATTCTAATGGCATATTTTCTGAAAATTCTGGTTAACTAAAAATTATTGAGGCACACCTAGTAGAACCATTGTGAAAATTGGAGTTGTGCCGACCAGTTACTAAAAGGCACTTAGAAGGAGCGCAGCCTCTCCACTCAGAGTATAAGTATCATTAGGCACCATAAGAAGAAAAAGGCTGGTAGCTAAATAGTAAGAATTACTGGTAAACATTGATTATTGTGGAGCAAGTTACCCAGTAAGTACTGGAATGGCAACATAATCAGCAGAATCTTACCCTTCAAATAAAAATATACTTACAACTAATAATCCAGTCACTGTATCCATGAGCTGTGGATGTCAGAACTCTTTAAATGGAAGTCTTTTGAGACTTACTGATATGAAGAGAAAATAGTTTGTTGGTCAATCAACATGATTGACTAAGATTGTCAACCAACAAGCTTGTCAAAGTTAGAAGAGCAAAAGTTAAATGTGTTCAATCAAATATTAAGACAAACATTGAGTTCAATGAAAATTAAAAATTGGGACTGATTCTAGGAATATAAAGGATATAGCATGAAATGCAAAAAGTATGGTAACTGCTGTTGACTTTGACAGCTATCAAATATCCCAGCTAAGAGTCACTATTTAAATCTTATTAAGGTGAAAGTGCATTATTCTTTCAGGCAGAGCAAGCCTTTGACAAAAGTGGGGCAATGAAAATTATGTTTGGTGTTTCTAACTAAAAAAAAGCCTCACACTTTGTTCACGAACTCTAAACAACGATACTACACTTGTGAACTAATATACTAGATTTCTCCACATAGAGGAATCTATGAAAATTACAAGACGTGGTGGGGGGCCAGGGTGTAAGCATTAGTAATATAAGTTCTCTAGTCCCAACCCTTAAATTCTCTACTGTTACTCTGAGTCCCAAAGTGTTTACTTTCCTTTTATTCACTGAGGCATCTCAGTATCTTCTCCCCAAGGCTTAAGCTGTGACTCACAACAAAATACGTTGACTAAAAATGCATCATTGGCCCACGCTGCTTTTCCTCTCAGTTCCTTTAGCCCTCTGATCTTTTCCTTCGTCAGCTCTTTTTGGACATCTCTACTATTAATACTCATTTCAAGTTTTTTTTTTCTTTCTGAACAGAATGATCCTGGAAGATTTTTAAGGAAAAACTTTTATAGCCCATGAATGGGTTATCACAATGACTCACTATTTTAGTAGAATGGGCAATTTGCTGCCGACAGCATAAATAAATAGCTTACCATCTTAAATGTCAATTTTTTAGGATAAATTCCTAGACAAATCCTTTTAATTGTGGTATAAATATACAGAGTAATGGACACAGAAAGTGTATAAGCCTGATGTCTACAGCTCATTTAATACCCCTGGGACTTGTGTGCATGTGAATGTGTGTTTCTGGGTACATGTTAAATGCACATACACACACACACACACACACACACACACACACACCACATCAGACCTAGACAAGGAGGTGTCTATCATTGAGAGAGTGATCCAAATTATCGTATGAAGCAGTGATTTGATTTTTCATGCCTGTATAAGATCCTATAATATAAATTTAATAAAAAAGTATTTATCTAGTGTACTTAAATGAATATTTGGGTTGATGTATGCATTCATGTTCAAATCTTCATAGGAATACATGTTTTAATTTCTGTTAATTCTGTGTCTTAGAATAGAATTCTGGATTATAGAGTGTTATATGTTAAACTTTAGTAGATGATGACAAATCATTTTACAAAATGGCTAAATCAGTTTTCATCATCACCAATATAGAATTCCAGCTGTTTTAAATTCTCCCCAAAATTAGGTGTTGTATTTTTTGTAACAACTATTCAAGTAGGTGTACAGTGTTGTATATTCTTATGTATACACAGTGTGCATTTTTTTATTTATGGAATTGAATTCAAAACTTCATATTGAAATTTTGTGTTCTATAGATTATTTACAAAATCGTAGCAAAATTTTACTTCATTGAATTGGTTGGGAATAAAGAACTAAATTTTAATTCTAGCTCTTCCTGAAACTAATAGGGTGATCTTGAACAATGATTTGTCTGACTCATGAGTTCCTCACCAGCAAGTTAATAGTATGACTATGCTATTGTAAGGTTGCTTGCATTCCTAGCATGTAGAATTTAGCAGATGCTTTAATCTCTGACCTAGACTAAATCTCTAAACAGGGAAGTTTCCCATGTTCAGAAGAAAGAAAGTAACAAGTAGACAAAATAAACATTTATTCCAGGTCATTTTTTCATCTAGAATTCCAATTTCTCTGGATTCATTTAGATTTTTGATCCTTTACCTTAGCTGAAGCCCAAAGGGTCTAATGACCTACTCGTTTTTATAGGATCTTTTCCTCAGATTCCCCAAGAAACTCCTCTGGGTCCCTTGACAGGGGGACTTTGCTACAGGGCCACCAGCTTTCTCTCATTTGTGCTGACACAGCTCTCCTGTCAGATTTAAATCTCAAGAAGGGTTATGCCCTCACCAAGGTGAATGACTTTCCATCTGCTTCAGGGAAACTTTAGAGCTCTGGAGTGTTGGAACACATCATGTAGTTACTGCAAGAAAAATAATTTCTTATTACACGTAGTTAGTAATGTAACGTTCTTTACTCGTACCAGTATTGAAACTAAAACCACAAAAAAGAACATCCTTTTCCCTTATGTGTCCAACCCAAACTAATGGTGATTGATGACCTAAGCAACACATTTTTTTTTCTGTTAAATTTTCTTAACTCTATATACATAAATGATTCCATTGGAGACTGTAATTTTTAGTAGTAAAATTGCTACTAAGTATAAAATCAGCTTCTTATAAAAGCTGTATTAACTCTTCGAAGCCATTAGATTTCTAGTTAGTGTAATGAAGTCATTATTTACATTGAAAGAGCCATTTAAATGCATTTCAGAGAAAGAGTGTGAAACTGGACCTTGGTTTACAAAAAGATTAGGCTTCTTGGACTTTCACTTGTTAGGTTTGCCCGTCTTACTGGTAATATGACATATAATTAGCAGTATATCACATTTCGAACTTTTTCACAATATCATTGATTTGTGAATTTAGCACATATTAAACATCTAGATCAGGTACTATGGTACTACTGATAATATGATAGGAAAAAACAATAAAGACTATCTTCTCTGCCCTTGTAAGTTTGAGAATCTTGGAGGTATCACTGTGTGAAGATCTCAAGTTTCAAATCTTAAAAATCCAATAACCTACATTAGGTAGCCCTCATGGGGTAATCAAAGTTTCAAAATCACGAAAGTTTCAAAAGTATGTTTGAAATACAGGTAAAAGAATTACTGTTAAGCATCCCCTTCTTTCTTTTAATTAATTAATTAATAGTGCTGAGAATTGAACCCAGGGCCTCGCATGTGCTAGGCAAGAGCTCTACTGCTGAGCCACAATCCCAGCCTGTCAAGCATCCCTTTATTCTACAGATATTTTTTTGCTTTTGATTTGACTGGGTTAATTCTAAACCCTGTGGAGCCAGGAGTGAGGAAGACAGATGTATCTGCTGTCCTCTGGAGCTTCTGACCCATCGTTATTTTACATTCTACTTGGAAAATCCCATGCTTAATGGCTCAGCACCTAGGTCACTACTAAATTATTAACAGCAGTTTTGATCTTCATGCATATGCTAATGTTCATGTGTATCCTCTTCCCAGGAACTGCAGGACCTACTTCTTACCCCCCTTTAAAATTATGAAGTTGAGGTGTGTATGTGTATTTTTGTATATTTAGAGTATTTTGTTAGTCAAGATTATATACTGCATGGAGGGAAAGGACATGAGAGAATTATTCTTGTGTATTTCCTTATTTACTTGGTATTTGAACCCAGGGCCTCACACATGCTAGACATGTGTTTACCACTGAAATATATCCCAGCTCCTTTAAAATTTTATTTCAAGACAAGATTTGTGTAAGCTGGCATGGCTGGCCTCAAACTTAAGATCTTTTGACCTCTGCTTTGCCCTGTAGTTAGGATTATAATATGCACCACCATACCTGGCTATTCTTACCTCTTTAAATATGCCCTATTAAGCTTGCATATTAGTTATAATTACCTCCTAATGTCTCATTCAAATCAGACTGTGGTGTGTTTACACGAGTAAACTTTAGAGTTAGTTAGAAATTTTGAATTTAGATTACACCTCTGCCATTCAGTACCCAAATGTCCTTGGTTGGTTTCTTTTCTTGTTTCTGAACTTGAACAATCTCATCAGTAAAAAGGGGATAATAATTCCCATTTCCTGTTTAATGAAATTTTTAAAAAGGAAATTGAGTTGCACCGGACAACTATTTCAATTGCATAGTAAGAGTGAATACTTGTTTAATAAAGGAGCTACTACTATACTTATGCCTCACTGTCATGGCTGCTAACAGCTGGGAGAAGAGGACAAAAGAGTGCTGCCTATTTCCCACTGTTTATACACTACAAAAGGACCACCACCTTCCCTGATCTCTGCCAATCACTGTTAGTTTGAAACAGTCTTTCTTTCTTTCTTTTTTTTTTTTTAATCTGGAATCAAATCATGCTTTCCATATAAATACAACATCTGGATGGCTAAGCACATCTGCTTCAGAAATATACCTTTTCTCATAGAGGGAGGCCTTCCACAAAGTTCCCTCACCCATGCTTAACTTTACCATCGAATATTCCTTTCCCTATGGGTCAGTTATCCCATTTCACTAATGAGGCATGGATAAGCTAAATGATATCATTCAGGCACAAATGACAATTAGATGGCAGAGCTGGAATTAGAACCCATTAGACGGCTTTACTTCCAGTTCTGTTCTCATGTCATTGAACAAGGCTTGTGCTCTATTTCAGCTCAGATTTCTTATTTACAGTTGATGTTTTGTTGTCTAGCATTTCAGATTAGCACTCTGACCCCCTAAAAACAGGTTTAAGTGATTGTAGCACTCTTGCCTCAGTGCACTTTTATTTTTGCTTAATCAATTCATCAAGACCTTCTATTGTTAGCAGGAGAGGCAGAGACCAAGAACTTTCACGACAACTCCAAATACTCAATTATTCATCTGAAATGGAAGTGTTTTATGAAAGCAAGATAGACACAACCAGCATTGTTATGATTTAACAAGTGAGCTGTTCCCGATCAGAACATGGAAAAAATAAGCATTTGCAGCAAAAGCAAAAATATACAATCTCATTCTACAACTTCTCCCATAAGAAATTTTATTTTTCACATATATCTAGTCATCTATGTTAATTAGGACTAAATTCAGTTGTATACAATAAAAAAGTCCAAAAATAGTAGTGATTAAACACACACACACACAAATTCATTTGCTCACACGAAAGGGAATCAGAAGTAGACAGTCCAGGTTTGTTAATTGGCACCATGGAGTCATCAGAAAACATCCCTCTCTCTTTTTCTGCTCCATCATCCTCATTGTAAGGCCTTAATCCTCAGTGTCACCTCGTGGTCCAAAAAGCTGCTAGTGCTCCAGTTCTTCTGTCATTATTCCTGGCAGCAGGAAGAAGAAAGCTGCCAGTCATTCTTGAAAGGGGTATTCCTGTAACACTGGGGTAACTTCTGCTTATTTGTTTGACTAGATTTTATTCTCATGAACACCCTTAGCTGTATAGAGATTAGAGCATCTATTTTATTTACTTTTGTTTGTACTGCTCTGTTTGGTTTTACTTTGAAGTTGGCCATGTAGACTCTGCAAATACTACAAGGTTTTATATAATAAAGAAAAATGGAGAATGTTATCGGATAGATAACATTCAGACCATATACAAAATAAGTATAAAAATGAGAATTATTTGGGAACCAATTATGAATGAATGGTCTCACAAAAAAAAACTCACACAAAAGATTAGTCCACATAAATGAATAATCCTACATAGAACTATAGGAAATTCTTTAAATACTTGTCCATTTTAACAACAAAACAATGCCCTTTGTTGTAACAAATAAGCAATGTAGAAATATGAAGAAAAAAGTTAATAATCTTTTTCATTCCTTTTTTGTTGTCTTGCCCCCTCCCCACCCTTGAGAAAACCAAAGCTAATAGTTTATGTGTATTTTTGCTACCTCTCCCTAGTATTATACAAATAAATATGCACATGTTATTTTTAGTAACAAAAATAGGATTGTAGCATACATTCTGCAACTTGATTTTTTTAATCTGATCTAAATGCAATTATGTATAGATGTTATTATTTTTAATGGCTATGTAAAATTTTGAAATATAGATTCACCATAACTGTTTCACAAACAAGATAACTTTTAGATTAAAACAACAAAATCAGCATGATGAAGTACTAAAGACAGCTAAAAGCTGAGTTTAAATAGTTAATAGAAAGGTAGAGGTTTGGGGTTGAGCGTGCTGAGTTCATGTAGCTAGCTAAGGACACAGAGCATGCTCAGTATGGGACTGCATGGTGCTCAGGATAGAGGAGGCACTTTTTTGCATAGCTTCTTATGCCACAAAATCCTTAAAGATGCCATTTATGCCATCTGGCTTTGTTGTTATTCTCAATCAGCATCTTTAGACATTTTATACTATTCATTTTTTTTCCCTTTTCAAAACATCTCCCCAATCAAATCACCATCTAATTTCTAAAATCTGAAAAAAATATGTTTAAAACAATTATTAAAAACTTTGCCCTTAAACTACTTTTTCTAGTTATTAGTTACACTACTGAATAAACTTTTTTCCATTTTTGGATGAGAATTATTTTTATTCTTTTCTTGGTTTTCACACATTTTTCTTATTTTTTTTTATTCTGTCCTTTTTCCTGCCCTCTTATTCTCTGCAGACACCAGAGTCCCACCTTATGCACAGGGATATGTTTTGGGAGCTCCAGAAGATGCCTGAATCTATGGAATATATTGAGTGCTTATGTATAAATGTATTCTTCCTACATGTGCAGCTATGATAACATGTAATAAATTAGGGATAATAAGAGGTTAGCAATAATAGAAATAATAAATAGAACAATAATACTAATATACTACAATGAAAAACAGTGGTTTCCTGTTTTTCCTCTTGAAATGTCTGGTTTACCTGTGCATCTTGGCAACCTCAGCACACACTTTTTTTTTCCTTTTTATTAAATGAGAACTTTTACCATTTCACTTAAAGAAAGCACTTTGTGGCTCCTCTTTGGCATATTTGAATTGCTAGTCATTACTATTGCAATGGAGGCCATTATTCTGTAACACAAGGGTTATTTGAAATCAACACTGCCATACCATGACAGTAGAGCTGAAAACTGAGATGGCTACTAAATGACTAATGGGTAGGTACTTCACAACATGGATATGCCAGACAAAAGAATGATTCACATCTCAAGCAGTACAGAATATGACAATTGGAGATTTTATCATGCTACTCAGACTGTGTGTAATTTAAAACTTATGAATTGTTGACTTCTGGGATATTCCATTTTATATTTTCAAACTAGAGGCAACTGAAACTGTGGAAGGTGAAACTGTGGGTAAGGAGGCCTACTATATTTACTTATGTAAACACAAGCCAGCAGGTATGCTTTCATCTTGAATTTACTTAAATATTTAAAGTTTAAAATGAAATGGAATTATGTTCGTGTTTACATCTCCAGGTTACAATTTTGCTATTCCATCCAGAATTTGAGCCTTATGCCAAGAACTTCTCTCCTTCCTACATATTTGGGATTTGAATCCACATCATGAACCTGGTAAATATGTGAAGGGAATAAAGAAGAAAAGGTGACTCTGTGGAAGAGAACAAAGCAATGCTTGTTCTGGAACATAGAGCTGGTTTGATAGTGCTCCCCCAAGGTCCTTCTGTTGAAAGGGTTGGTTCCCGAGGTGGCATCATTATGAGATGGGGCCTTAGAGAAGGTCCATGGGTCATTAGGTAAGTGAGAACATGCCATGAACAAGACTGTAGCACCCTGGGCTTGCTCTGTCTCTCTCTGTGGTCCTGGCTCATAATGTACATGGTTGCCTCTGCCACACACTCCAACCCTGATGTACTGCTCTCATCAGAGGCGTAAAGTGGTATGTTCATGTGATCCTGGACTGGAGTCTTCAGAGCCATGAGCCAAAATAAATCTTTACTCTTTATAATTTGATTTTCTCAGGTATTTCTTTATAATAATGTGAAACTAATACAAACACAAACACATTTTCACATACAAAGAAGACTAATGTGATCCAGGAAAGACAAATTATGGCCAAGCTGCTTGAGTTTCTTCTCCTGAACCAAGCTGGATGCATTTTCCCCTTTTTGTGTTTTGTGGAACGTGACTGGGTAAATAGAGAAGTAGTGAAGATACTCACCTGAAATGTTTCATTGTCTCACACATACTTTAATTCATTTCTTTTATCTTTCGAGTATATTTGGCACTGCAGAGTGAACCCAGGAACGCTACCACTGAGCTACATCCCCAGCCCTTTTTTATTCATTATTTTGAAACAGGTCTTGCTTAATTTCCCAGGCAGACCTCAACCTTGCAATCTTTCTGCTTGAGCCTCCTGAGCATCTGGCATTATAGGCATGTGTCACTGTGCCCTGCTAACATATTTCTTGATTTTTTTTCATTTTAAAATTAATTGAATTAAGAATGCTAGGGATGTGAGGGACTGGTTCTAAGAACAATCTAATGGAATAAGTCCATTTTTTCTTCGGTCTTTCATACCCCCTTTTCTAAGGAACATGATGTATACTTACACAAAAATAAATGACATTATTAATAAAAACATAGATCTCAGAGGATCTCACAAATGACTCACTCAAAGATCAATTATTGTTGGCAAAGCCAAATCCAAGCTTTTGCTCCATTGTGCAAGTTTCTGTTACTTTGCTCTTGGCTCCAGGCTGCTTCAGATGATGAACTGATGGATACAGCTAAATACTCAATTGTTTCTGAGAGGAAAAAAAAATCAGTTAACATTTAATGGAATGCTGATCACATATCAGATATCACTATGTGACATGTTTTGTTTTGTTTTGTTTGTTCCAGTGATTTAATCCAGGGGCACTTAACCACTGAGCCACATCTCCAGCCCTTTTCATTTTCTATTTTGAAACATGGTCTGGCTAAGTTGTTGAGGCTGGCTTTAAACTTCTGATCCTCCTGCCTCAGCCTCCCTGGCCACTGAGATTATAGTCATGCTCCACAGCACCTGTCTGGGTGTGATGTTTTATTATTCTCATATATTCCAAAAATGTTAATCAAGGGACATTTTTGTGTGACTTATATGATAGACATATCAAAGAGGAATCCTGGTCTCATGGAGCTTATCTCAGGATTCATGTATGTGTTGGCAGAGGGTAAAGATGGGGAGTGAAACAACTATAACCAGTGAATACACAAATACACACACACACGTGCAATTATATCTGGTAGTGTTTCATGTCAAATCAACATTAGAAATGGGATTTAAAAAAAGAATATGGAAGGTGAGGGCAGAAAGCTATTTTGCATTATCTCATTACATGATCCTAATGTCTCTGAGAGAGGTACGAATATTATCCACAATGAAAGAAATCAAGGTTTAGACAAATGGGTAATTTCCCCAAGTTTGCACATCTGGAGTGAGAAGCAGCTGGAATAAGCCCAGTTTTGTTTTACTCTGGTGTTGTTCTCTAGTCACTATGTCCAATTGCTGCTAAATAGGAACATTGTAGGGAAAAAAACACATTTACTTAAATTTTTCTTCAAAGCAGAAATTGTTAAATGCAAAAATACAATGGGTAAGTGCTGATGATTAAATGTGGGAACAGTTGAGCTCAGTTGTTTAATGAGGTTAAGGCTCGTGCATGAAACTGGAGTTATTTCATCTTGAGAAAGGTGGAAAAGAATCCAAATAAAAATGCATTACTGGATTCATCTGGTTCTTATTTTCAAGGATCAAAGAATCAGCTAATAGATACACAATTCTTGAAGCCATTCTGTTCAAAGCAAGGTCAGCAGCTAATAAAGACATCCACTATTTAATCATGGATCAGACCACTTGACTTTTCTGTATCACTGATACAAGCCATTATTGGCTGAGAACCAGTACTCAGTACAGCATGAAATAAGAGAGGTTTGGGGATCTGTTAATTGCATCTTGTCTCAGCTGTAGGAGGTATACTACTCCAAAATCAGTCCCTTCCAATTATTCCAGGTTGCAGCTGGCACGGTGAACCCTGGGTTGTTTTTGCCCAATGAAAGAGTCTAATTTTATCACAGAATCACAGGACTGGCAAGACCTTGGGAGGTCAGTGGAGCTTTCAGGCAAGGCTGCACTGAGTGAATATATCTAATCCTATTTTAAACTCTCTCCAGAGGGGAGATTCCATGATTTCTGTTGAAAACTAATGCCAGTATTAAACAACATTTTCTATCATCAGTCTAACATCCCTGGTGATTTATTTGAAATTCATCTTTTTTTCACAATAGTAGCTTTTTTATTTATATTTTCTTCCCTAATTTTTTAAAAGTTTCTTGAAAATTGAAATAACTCACACTTATGTGGACGCATTAATGATTTTTAATTGTTGTTTAATGTTTTTTTCAATTGATTATTCAGCTTAAAATGTGTGAACGCCTGTTCTCTCACAACTTTAAAACTCCAATGAAATAAAAATGATTTTGATAGACTTGCCAGCCAGTCCCTGCTTTCCTCCTTGTTCCTTGTGCCCTTGGGTGCACCTATGGTTTTGGAGTCCTCAAATGTCTTGAGTTTTTTCTTAGAGTTTTTGCACTTATTCACTGATCCTATCCTATCTGTGTCAGTCTGTCCCAAATCTTCCAGTGGAGGACTCCTCCTCCCTAGAAGAATCATCCTTGATCCACCTATTTAAAGTATCCTCAGAACATCAATCTGTTTCTGACGTTATCTCACTTATTCCTTGGTTGGCACATTTGTTGTTTTTTTTCTTTCCATTAAAATGGGGAATTTCAACTGACTTTTTAAAATCATTATAAACTACTCCCAGTGTCTTACATAGGCCCATTATAGGCATTCGATAAGTATTTGCTAAAGACGTCAATAAAAGAATATTTGAGTAGCAACACAGCAGTGCAAGATATTTCCTATAGTCTCTTTTTCCTCATAGAGCCCCAGGAGTGGTATGTACTTAAATGATAGACAGTTTATTTACATCAACTCTAAACTAGACCATGTGGCTTTAAACCCCAGACCCAGCATCAGCCAACTCTGAAAATGGGCAAGTGACTTATCTGTGAGATGACAACTGACAAAAATTTCCAGTCACTAAGATAAATGGGTTATCTTATTTAAAGAAGTTATTTTATGTAGTACACTACTAATTTACTTTCTGAACATTTACTGAACATCTACTGTGTGTCACATGCTGATCCAGGTGCTGATACAGCAATGACCAATGAATACAAGTCTCTAATCTCAAAGCTTACTTTTTGGTGCATCTGTACATATTTCATAATTGTGCTAAGAATGTATGTAAATTTAAACTGTTTGAGAATTAAATTTAAACTCTGGTCAGTGTGCTCATGCAGGCTGTTTCTGTTGATCTAACTGGTTCTTCACACAAGCATCAACATGTTTACTAGGTGCTTATTAAGTACCTACGCATAATTATCAAATTGATAATGGTGTATTTGGTAGATTTTAAAAAAGATCTTAGAAGAAGTTGTGGAAACCTCACCTACAGATTGCTCATATCAAACACAGTGCATAAAGAGTTCTAACAAGAGATGCAAAAACATATTTGTTTAATATTGATCATATTTATCATATTTCAGAAAGATTATCAGTAAAACAAATCAAAAACAGATGAATATCTCCTTGGTCTTTTATTGAAAAAAAATACTTATTTTCTGAAAGTGAGGATATTTCTTGATTTTAATCAGTGAACCACATATACTAGTGAAAGTTGAGGTTAGAGATAGGACCTTGAATTTCTACAAAAAGCTATTTTTCACCAGTAATCCATTCTCATTTTGAGATGTGTGTGTGTGTGTGTAGCATGCAATGTTAAACTCCTGGCCTCTCATATGCTGGACAATTGCTTAATTGCTTTAGCAATGAACTAAGCTTATGGTGATGTAGCGCCTAAAATACTTAGAGACAAAAGTAACCAAGATTGAGCATAAAATAGGTTTAAGTAAACATATATTCACACATATGTTTTTAAAATACACTCAAGTTTATATTTCTAAAGTATATCTTTTTGTTTATCAACAAAAGTGACTGAATTCTGTCAGTAAATATATAAAATCCTCATCACTATTAATAATTGCACAAGAACTGTGGATGGATATACCATAAAGTAACCAACTCTCAACTGTTGTGCATTTAAGTTTCTTCCACTTGTTTTTGCTATTCTATCAATAATTGTGTAAACATACCTGAAAAAAAATATTTGTGCAGTAATTTGATTTATCTGGGATATATTCAGAGAACATTTCTATACCAAAAATAAGGTACAAATCATTGTATTTGTATAAACCGTAATTTTTAATACATGTAATAATGATCCAAATAAAACATAATATGTGAAGTTTGGAAAACATTTACTAAGCCTACATAGTATGAAACCATGACTGCTAAAGCTAGCCTGGTAGTGTTCAACGGCCTCACTTCCTAGCTCGGTGCCCTGGGAATTACTCAAGCCAGGCTTCAGTTTCCTCATTTATAAAAATAGGGATAATGACAGCACTTACCTCTCAGGATTCTTATGAGGAATAATCACAGAGAGCCCTGAACTTACATGACACCTAGGAATTGGTACAGAGAAGTCTGTTAATACACATGTCAGTAAACAGTCACCTTCTCAATTTATCAAGAGTTTAGAGATCAGTAAGTTAATATCACCTGAGCAATAAAAATTAACTAACAATTGTAACAGAATTCCCACAAGAAACACTATAAGTAGCTAATGCATAAATATTTACTATGTTTAAAAATAAACCTGAAAGTTACATCCATTAAATACATTTTGGCCAATCTAATTAATAAATATTAAACAAAGTCAGATTTATTAATAAGTTTCCCTGCACTTGGATGGAAATATAAATTTGATCAGTTCACTTGGAAAATAATTCTGACAAATATGTTTAGAGCCTTAGAAATAACTCACCCCATCATTCTACAATTCTCTTTTCTCAGAATAAAATCTAAAATGTGTTGAATGCCTATACCACAAAGAATTTTATCAATATGATACAAAAATATGGAGTCAAAAGAGCAAAGCAGTTAGCAGGCTGAGCTTGGGAGTTAGTTTGATTAGAAACTGCAGAAATTCTGACTCCACATTGAGCTAGGAGGGTAGTTTGAGGCAAAAATTTAGCTTCTTTAATTCAATTCTTTCGCTTGAAATTGAAGATAAAATTTTGAACAACATATTTGTTATAAAGAATGCATGATGGCTGTACATGATGATGCACAATTGCAATTCCATCAACTTGGGAGGCTGAGGCAGGAGAATCACAAGTTCAAGGACAGTCTGAGCAATTTAAGGGACCCTGTTGCAAAATAAAGAACAAAAATACTGGGTATGTAAAATACCTCTGGGTTTTATCCCCAGTACCTCCAATGAAAAGAAAGAATACACAATGCCCAGCACAGAGCAAATTATCCAATAATGGTTGCACTTGCTACTTTTAGTAATAGCCCCAATTTTAGATAACTGGAATAATTGCATTCACAAGATTGCCATATGTATTTTTTCAACTATTTTAAAGGTATACACAAAGAATACCATGTACATTCTAATGAATATAATATGTAGTTAAAAATTAGGTTTTGTCAATAAGAGAGGTAAATAGGGAGCCTACATCATGGGAACAAATCTTTACTCCTCACACTTCAGATAGAGCCCTAATATCCAGAGTATATAAAGAACTCAAAAAATTGTCTAATTTTTTGATAAGATAACAAATAACCCAATCAACAAATGGGCCAAGGACCTAAACAGACACTTCTCAGAGGAGGACATACAATCAATCAACAAGTACATGAAAAAATGCTCACCATCGCTAGCAGTCAGAGAAATGCAAATCAAAACCACCCTAAGATATCATCTCACTCCAGTAAGATTGGCAGCCATTATGAAGTCAAACAACAACAAGTGCTGGCGAGGATGTGGGGAAAACGGTACACTTGTACATTGTTGGTGGGACTGCAAATTGGTGCAACCAATTTGGAAAGCAGTATGGAGATTTCTTGGAAAGCTGGGAATGGAACCACCATTTGATCCAGCTATTCCCCTTCTGGGTCTATTCCCTAAAGACCTAAAAACAGCATGCTACAGGGACACTGCTACATCGATGTTCATAGCAGTACAATTCACAATAGCAAGACTGTGGAAGCAACCTAGATGCCCTTCAATAGACGAATGGATAAAAAAAAAAAAAATGTGGCATTTATACACAATGGAGTATTATTCTGCATTAAAAAATGACAAAATTATAGAATTTGGAGGGAAATGGATGGCATTAGAGCAGATTATGCTAAGTGAAGCTAGCCAATCCCTAAAAAACAAATGCCAAATGTCTTCTTTGATATAAGGAGAGTAACTAAGAACAGAGTAGGGAAGAAGAGCATGAGAAGATGACTAACATTAAACAGGGATGAGAGGTGGGAGGGACAGGGAGAGAGAAGGGAAATTGCTTGGAAATGGAAGGAGACCCTTAGGGTTATAGAAAATTACATACAAGAGGAAGTGAGGGGAAAGGGAAAAATAATACAAGGGGGAGAAATGAATTACAGTAGAGGGGGTAGAGAGAGAAGAGGGAGGGGGGAGGGGAGGGGGGATAGTAGAGGATAGGAAAGGCAGCAGAATACAGCAGACATTAGTATGTCAATATGTAAATCAGTGAAAGTGTAACTGATATGACTCTGCAATCTGTATACGGGGTAAAAATGGGAGTTCATAACCCACTTGAATCAAAGTGTGAAATATGATATATCAAGAACTATGTAATGTTTTGAACAACCAATAAAAAAAATAAAAATAAAATAAATTAGGTTTTGTAGGCTGGGGATGTGGCTAAAGCGGTAGTGCGCTCGCCTAGCATGCGTGCGACCCGGGTTGGATCCTCAGCACCACATACAAACAAAGATGTTATGTCCGCCGAAAACTAAGAAATAAATATTAAAAATTCTCTCTCTCTCTCTCTCTCTCTCTCTCTCTCTCTCTCTCTCTCTCTCTCTTTAAAAAAAAAAATAGGTTTTGTTTGTTTTGTACTCAGGATTGAACCAAGGATGATTTTCATATCACTGATCCTTTTTTAAAATTTTATTTTGAGACAGGGTCTAAGTTACTTAGGGTCTCACTAAGTGACTGAAGCCAGCCTCAAATTTATGATCTTCCTGTCACTGGGATTATAGGATTGTGCCACCATGCCTGGCTAAAAAAGAGAGTTTTGAAAGTAGGTCTATGGAAACCTTACTGTAAAACTTTTCATATAGAAGGTAAATAACATCAAATTCAGTTATTTCTATTTATTAGAATAAGAATTTTGTTTTCCCTACATATAAATAAATATGTATTTCTGATATTTCTAAGTTTTCTCATTACACATGTGGCACTCAAACAGAAAACAAGTATCTGTATTAAGAAAACAAGTCAACCCCTAAGTAAAATAAATTTTTATACTTATAATGATCTACAAATAAGAACATAAGAATAAAATTTCTTTGAGTAGGACTCTGGGTTATCCTCTTATCTTAACTTCTTCCTAGCATCAAACACTTATCATGTGTTCCAGGAACTTAGCACTTGCAAGAGGTGAGCATCCATAAGTTCTTGTCTTCACAGTAGCAACACTCAAGGGGCTGTCTCACCAGTAACATCGCTCAGGTATGAGAAATGGACACATGTGCAAGATGGCTCATGAATAAATTTAAAATGACAGTACACATTTCAAAGTCCATTGTTATGCCCATTGGTCTACATGGATAAAATGTGTTCACAATTTAACATTTCAAAGGGGTAACAGATTAGAAGCTCATATTTTCTTTAATTATATAAAAACCCCAATCTTTCCAGCTTCTGTAAAGTCTTGGTTATGTAGTTAAGAAGTGTACATATTAAGCAAAGCAAGAGTTTTTATCAATTGTCAGTGCAGGCACAATGAGCAATTAAGATTTTCCCATGAATTTAGAAGACTCACCACATGCACCCTGTGTGATTTACTTCCTTCACTTGGCCATACTTCCAAGTCAGCTAAAGTACGCAGAGTGTGCTAAGCAAAGCTCAATTCTATTGTTAACATTGATTCTTACTAGTCAATTGACCAGGATCAGCCCAGAAAATCTATTATAGCAAGAAGTTTAATATAATATTAAACTTTATCATATTTAAAATAAATAAATAAATAATGAAATAAACGGGTTGAATTATATTCTGCAATGAAAATGTGTGCCCTGTCTCTACTGCAATCTCTGTGAGGGCAGGATCATACTGCTTGTGTCCACCTTCTTTTTTTGTGTGTGTCTCATGTATAGTGGTGGGCTTACTTCAAAACAATCAAAACACAGTAAGAGAAAATGCCATTATAACCAGGCTTTAAGTGTAATATTTGTAAAATCAACTTCCTGATTAAAATACAAATGACTATGAAAGTATGTGGAAGCATAAGTGGCCTGATGTTCCCTGCCATGTGCAGGATCCGATAAAAAGTATTTGGGAGTCTTCTTTGAGTCAGTCCTCATCACAGTGTGGGCTGGTCACACATCCTACAATCCAGTCTGGTAAAAGAAGTGAGTTAGGGCACAGTTGTTTGTCACAGTGGTAGATAAATATTTATGAAAGTGGGATTTTAGCATTTAAACCTCTTTCAAATTCAATATTTCAAATACATAAGTAATGTACATTCACTACAGAAAATTGGAAAATATGGAAATGAGAGACAAGAAAACCTTCCACATTCTCCAGTACCCACACGCAGCTCCTTGGACAATTTGGTGAAGTCTCATTCCATTTTTAAGCAATTCCCCCTTCCCTCACATCCATAGACGCACAACCATATTTATTCTTCATGTGAAGGTGATCTAAAGAAAACACCTTCATTCTGTGCTTCAGTTTCTTCATTTATGAATTTCTTATATCAGAAGAGTTTTAAATATTTATATTAACCCTCTGGGCTTTTCCCCCATCTCTCCTAATAGACCCACAAGCTTTGTATCTAATTTCATTAGCAGGTTGAAATTATATTTAACTCCCCAAATGGAAGTAATCATAATACAATTGTATTTCACTGCTTCTGCCCTATTGCAGACAAGAATCTTCTGCTTTCTTTAAAATAGGTAATAAATAACACCTATTTCCAAAGTTTTATGATGAGTATTAAATAAATTTATTGATGTGAAAGAGTTAGAGCAATAACAAGACTATAGTATGAATTCAACAAATATTAGACACTATTATTTTTGTTGTCATTGTTACTATTATCTTTCACATTGCCCTTGTGATTTTTTTTTCTTTTTTACACCTTACCAGGACAAAGAAAGGAGGGAGAATGGAAACCGCATTCATATCAGAGAAAGCAAATGGTATAGGAAAAGAGTGGTGTTTATTTCACTGTAATTTCATCAGAGTAGGAGGGAAAAAATGTTGCATACAGACATCAAGAAACAAGCCCTAGTTGTGAGCATGAACAGAAGTATTAGGCTCTAAGATATTTTAAAATATCATGTAAATGCAAGATTACAAATTATCATAATAAATATTGTGAAACCTCTCAGTGTTCATTGTGTAACCAAAGCTAACATTTTCTATTCAACTCAAGAGTAAAATAAATAACTTCATGGAATTTTCAGCATCTTAATTAATCTAATTTCATCCATAAAATATATGAGTCAACTTGGCGAGGATCAAATGCAATTTTATTTATCAATTAAAAATTTAAAAATCCAGTTGACTATTTTTAAATCATGTAAGAGTAAAAAGAAAGAAAAAAAAGAATTATTGCTTTCAAAGGCATCCTTTCTGCTTTTCCTACTCAAAAATGGCTCTGATTAAAATTTTTAGCTTTGGCAAGCAGTTATCCAAAAATATGATCAAACGATAAATAGATGAGAGATTCATGACTAAAACCCAGCTTTCTGCTGTGCTTTCTAAGTAATATTTTTTAACCAAATTTGAGTAATTATTTTTTACAATGCTGACTGATGTGACTAATGTTTGAGCACTCTTAAAAAAAGAAAAAACAAGTGAAGGAGGAAATGCTTATATTATAGGGATCCAATGGACAAAAATACACTCATAATTAAACAACTTACCATTTCTCTTATTAATATATTGTCACTGGTTGGGTTTCCCAGGAAGCCGACTCAAAGACAAAGGTGAGGGATACTCTTGCATGGAAGGGAAAGAAAAGAAGCAGCATGAGAAACTGAACTGCATTATAGGCCAGACTTCAGCCTTGGCTGATCCCACATTGAGCTTTGAACCTAAAATGGCCTTCAGTGTTTCCCCATGTCTTTATACTTACAACCCCAATCAGTCACAGGATATTGGTCCTCCCTATAAAAGTGACTTTGGATGCGGCAGCTCTGTCTAACCGAGTCAACTTCTTGAAGGCACTGAGAGCTAAAGGTTAGTAGCTAATAGCAAACCCGGTATCTATCTGAACAGGCCTTTTCTTGAAGAAGAACCTGGTATTTTACCAGCTTCATGATCTGAGCAAAGTGTCCATCACATACTCTCTTATGTTTATTTAGACAAGTTGGGTAATTTCAGAGCAAGCTTTCAAGGAAAAGGTTCATGAATGAACTTTTCCACTCCTCTCTCGTACATGATAATTGTCTTAAGGCCAAACTTTAGCATCTTTCAGAGAACCTTCACCTCCTAACCAGACTTATACACATTTACTTTTAAATTTCGTTTTAGACTTGCCTTTTTGTGTGCCAGTTTCCTCCTTTAGAGCAGGGGTGGTGTCTTTATAATCTTTACGTCCTTATTATCTACCACAGAAAGAACATTTTAATAGTCACTCAAATGGATATCTATTAAAGAATGAATGAACAAATGGATAAAATTCTTGCCTCTTTAACTTATCATCTTAAACCTTAGATGTGTGGTATTTCCCAAAAGTTCACATGTGAGACAACACAAGAAAGTTTCGAGTTGAAATGATTAGATGATGAGAGTTGTAACCTGATCAGTGGATGAATTCACTGATGAGGTTAACAGGATGGTAACGAGACAGATTGGGTGTAGCTGGAGGTAGTGGGTTCTTGGGGGCATGAATTTGGGGTATATATTTTGTCCCTGGTGAGTGGAGCTCTATCTGCTTCCTGATTGCCATATCCTGAGCTGTTTTCTTCTGCTACACCCTTCTGCCATGATGTTCTGCCTCACCTCTGCCCCAAAGCAATGGATTTGGCCATTTATGTACTAAGACCTCTGAAAGTCTGAGTGCCAAATAAACATTTCCTCCTCTAAAATTGTTCATGCTTTTGATCACAGCAGCATGAAAACTGACTAAAACATGGATTAACACAACTCCTACAATTTATAAATTTTGTTTAAAAAAAAAAGACTCAGTCTTTATTGTCCATGTCTGTTACCAGGGACTGGTTTACAAAAGTTTTACAAATAGTCATTGAATGGATGAATGTCAATTTAATACTACTAGATGGGGTAATGACATAGGCTGCATATAAGGGACTGCATGATTTTCAGATTCACCATACTACTAGAGACTTCAGGAAATCTCAGAAAAACTAACATCAACATTTTAATATTGCTAAGTATTAAAATAGACACTTTTATTATTTTACAATATTAGCTACAAATTGTACCAATACAATACTTTTATTGAATCTTATGTAGAAACATATGGATTCCTATTTCCATAGTCACAGACAATGCCTACACTCACATAGACATTCAGCAATTTTTATAGCCTGAAAATTATGTGGCTTAAATGTAATATATCATTCATCTCTAATAAGAAGCATGTGTTATTTTCATCATCATTATTTGTAGGTGAAAAATATTTTTGAGGCTCCAGGGATTTTAGAGATTTACCCATGCCTACATGCAAAACTAGAATTCAAACTGATTCATTAGTACAATTTACTGCTTCAAACATTCACCAGTACTTTAAAAACTGACAGATATTTACAGATTTGCTTATGATATTACATGTACATATTTTTATATTCAGAATTTTTAGGAGTACATTATGGGGCTGGGGATGTGGCTCAAGCAGTAGCGCCCTCGCCTGGCATGCATGCCGCCCGGGGTTCAATCCTCAGCACCACATACAAAGATGTTGTGTCCGCTGAAAACTGAAAAATAAATATTAAAAAATTCTCTCTCTCTCTGTCTCCCCCTCCCTCTCTCTCTCTCTCTCTCTCTCTCTCTCTCTCTCTCTCTCTCTCTCTCTCTCTCTCTCTCTCTCTCTCTCTCTTTTAAAAAAAAAGAGTACATTATGTCTTAACTTAAAGGACCAGTAACTACATTTTGTACAAATGACACCTTGCTCACTGCATTTCCCAAAGACATCTGCAATTCTGGTTCCCTATCTCATGCTCTTCTGCAATGTGAACTTGACTCTTCCCCATCAAGTGTAGAGTCTTTTTCTCTTGATCTGTAAGACCTTACAGAGCAATCTCTTGAGACAAATAAAATATGCCTGAAAGGGTAACACATGACTGCTAAGGATGGGTCAGAAGGAGCCTTATAATTTCTCTCTTGATGTCTTGGACTATTTGCCCCTCTGAGTATTCCCTTGCCAGCTGCTTTTTCTGCATTCCTTTTTGAAAGACCAAGATTGCATGGAAAGGCCACGTGGGATACTTTGTTGATAGTTACAGCAAGCCTGGAAGTTGACGTTTTCCTCCCAGGCAACACATAGGTGAGTGAAGCAGTAACCTCCAGATTATGTTGATTTTAGCAACACTATATCTCTAGCATAGAATTTCTTCAGGCCCAGATATAACTGAGAACAGAGAAATCATCTCAATTCTTTCCTGTATTGATAGATACTTTATGTTTCCAAAATTAGGGTAAATATTTAAATTGCAGATACCAGATATCTCAGCAATAACAGCTTCATCTTCCATTACTCAAGTATCAGTAAGCTTCCTAAATCTACTGGCCAACAATCAATTGGGAAAAAGTACTAGTTTCAAAATATTCCCTAAAATACAAACTATCCCCTATTGCATATATACCACCACATAAATTTAACTCCAGAGTGCATAGATTCCAAAATTATTTAAATAAATAATGGAAAAATTCCACAGTGATTAAGTGACTCAAATTACTGTATCTCATATTGTTGATATTAAACAATTCTCCTATTTCCCATTGTATTAGCTCAAAAATAGGAGATTTAACTTTAAAATAAAAAGTCTTGTTTATTTTTTGAATAACTACCTAGCTGGCTAGGGACTTTATTGCTTTATAGAAACAACAATATAGACATAAATCTATGGGACTTG
Source organism: Spermophilus citellus (assembly GCF_964194105.1). Classification (NCBI taxonomy): domain Eukaryota; kingdom Metazoa; phylum Chordata; class Mammalia; order Rodentia; family Sciuridae; genus Spermophilus; species Spermophilus citellus. Next base: position 214,147,751 of record NC_138182.1, read on the forward strand.
ATTTAAATTAGATTTATGATAATGTTAGTAGTAGTATTTGACTTAATTGCTACTATTTAAATTTGAAGATCCAAATTGGTGAGCACAAAAAAGTTTTTTAGTCAGTTTTTTTTTAATAAGGTAGAAAAGTCTTCTCATTCTTATTTTGCTATTTATTGTATCTTCTTATCAAACCGGCGGTTCCCTAAAAATCTAGTCATAATATAGTCCAAGTAAACACAAGTTAGAAGTTAACATCTATGGTTTTCTAATGTCTTTTTTGTCTAGAATGAAACATGGATAGATTTTATTCCCCGTTTAATTCTAATTCAAATTGATTTAGTGGAATAAATGTATTGGGTTCTGGAGAAAAGAGGCTAAAATTTCTAGAGTTTGACAATCCAATTCTTCATGTATAATATTCCTTGAAATATTTTTGGCCATAGTTATCTTCATCTGTTTTATCAACATTTCAGGATTATGATTTGTTTATTACATTGGATGGACTTTTGGATTCTATCTATCCTTCCTCACACAGAATGTGTTATGTGCATGTATGTGTGCTTATGTATATGTGTGTGCAAATATGTATGAATAATTATGCAAATGATATAGTACAGTATATAATTTATCTCTATTTCTATCTTCTAGAATTTCATAAAACATGTTAAAATGGATATTAAAAATCAGAACTGAGAGTAGTCTGCATAGATCAATTAAAATTAAAGTACATTTTAATTTTAAAGTGATATAAACCTTTGTTTAATCAACATTTTCTTTATTATTTCATTGCCTAGCACAAAGTCAAAGAACACCTTGAAATATGTAATTCTTCAAATGATAAAACAATTATTAATTAAATACTATTCATATAAAGCCATATATATATATGGCTTCTTGGTTCTAAAAGCAGGCTAAAATGAAATTCTTGATACATCTTTTTTCTTTCTTTTTGTTTTAACCACAAAGTATTCAGGTTAGTGAGAACCATAAACTGATGGGAAATAAGTCAAGCCCTGGATATAGTTGACGTTCAAATTAAAAGAACAATTTGGCAATTGATCTGCCATCAGGAAAAGAAAGAAGAAGACAGGAGAAAGCCCAGAGTCTGGAAACAAATTTGTCTTTCTTAAATGCTCACTTTCAAGTGTCTCTGGTTTCTAGCCCAGTTTGTATCAGAAGGGATCAATTTTTTCCCCTTTTCCCTGTTCTACTTTTGCACTGGTATTGTCTGAATCCCAGAGTGAGCAGCAATACATCATCTTGCTTCAACATCTGCTAGAGCCCCCTCTCCTCCTAATCTGCCCAGATCCCCAAAGCCTTTTCCACCTGCTATAGCGCCAAATGCTCATTATAGCATACAGCTACGCCCTTCACTGTCCTTCCTTCCAGATCCTCAAGGTTAACGTGGAACAATGACTATTATTAAGTGGGGGCTTTAGGAATATGAAAGCAGACTGGGCAAGGAGAAAGGGGGAGGGGCAGTGGAAGCACTGGGGAAAATGCCAGGAGAGCTGGCAGGAAAGAGCTGCTAGAAAGCTGTGGCCAATTTTCCAGTCGAAACATGAGTCACTGAACAGAGATGCCCTAGAAATAAATAGCTTCCCTGTTCATTGCCTAGTACAGGTTGAGACCACACCCTTTAGTGGTTTGTGTCAAGGCACTTTTGGGTATGACTTTGAACAACTAGTGGAGAAAGCAAGATAAAAATGGCCAGTTTGAGAAGTCTGGCAAGTCTAGAAGTTGTGTTTACTGCTTGGCCAACTGCAACTTGTAAGCAATTGGAAGTTGTTTGGCTTCTTTTTTTCTTCATACCAACAACCTGTTCCTTCTGTTTCTATGATCAGACCAACAACCAATGGAAAATTTGAGGCACATTGGATTAGACTGCTTAGAAAACAGGGAAAGTGGAGAATCTCTCTGATTTTCTGTATTCATCTTGGATTATCAAGAAACTTGAAACTTTTTTTTTTTTTTAAGATTCTAATTGAGGGTAGAGGTGGGGGTGGGGAAGGAATTTAATTTAAATTTCCTCCTTTGGTGACTGTGCACCTCACTTCCAGATGCCATGCTTGGTGCAACCAATTTCCTTTTAGTTTGTAAGAGACATTTTAAGAAGTTAAATGTTTTCCTCAGTGACATTCATTGGGATGATTTTGATAAACCACAAGAATACTGGCTGGCCTCTAACTGAGCTGGCCAGCTCTGTCTGGACATCCTCTCCTATTAGCAGACCACTGGGCCATATCCCCAGCAGGATCCAGTTACCCCCTGTAGCTTTTCATCTCCTGGAGGAAGCATAAAACCACAGGTTTCCCCAAAGGCCACTAGTAAAATTCTACTTGCTTCTACTATCCAGAAACCCAAGGAAGTGAGTCACTATTCTGTAGCCACACAATGTGAAGATCTAAATAATGCCCAGGCCACCTAGCTCAGTCACTGCTCTAGCCAACATACTGGAGCATAGATGAACTCTCATGAAGAAAGTCTGCTGAGAGTAAAACTGCATGGGCTAGATAAGTCGGAGCTTATCACTTGCTCTATTAAATGATAACACACCTAAAGTGTTGGACTTCCACTAAGAGGATTGTAATACTTCCTTTTCCTTTTCCTTTTTTTTTTTTTTTAATTCCAAGTTTGAAAGTTACAACCAATTTTGGACAGAAAGATTTTTGCTTTGTTTGTTTTAATTTGCCATTAAGAAACAAGAAAGGCACTTTGAGGGATAAAAGTTCCTCATTCTAAGTTGAATTGCAAAGATACTAGACTTTTTCTGTGGCTTTGTGAAGGATACAAAAGTAACTAGACTAATTAAATCACAGACATTTCAGGAACATTAATTGAAACTCCTGCTGGTTTATGATCTTCATTTTGAGATTGAGGAGGGGGAATTAAATGCTATATGAAGTATTTTATGTGGGAGTGGCTTTATAACTTATAAATGAAGGGTAGTAATGATACTTGATACTTTACCTTCCTCATAAAATTATTCTAAAGATAAATGATAGAGGTTGGGAAAATACTTAAAACATAGTACCAATTTCATTTGCTATTGTCCTTTAGTCTATTCAACTTGAAAACCATTTAATTTTTTTCCAAAGGACTCCTTATTTTTTCTCCTTCCTTTCTTTCTTCTTCTACTTCTTTTTCCTGTTATTATTATTATTATTATTATTATTATTATTATTATTATTTTCATCATCATCATCATCATCATCATCATCATCATTATTTTGTTATCTTTTATTTTCATTATATTTCTATCCAGAATTTACAAAGAATAAGATTATTTTCTATTTATTTAATAAACTTTCATAATTTTAACATAGGCTATAATAGAATATAAATACTCTAAATTAGGGGGAAAATCAATGACTAAGTCTTATTCAGCTTAGGCTGCCATTTTTTTAATGCTATAGACTGAGTAGCTTAAACAACTTAAAATTTATTTTCTTACACTTTGGGAGAGTGGAAGTGGCTGATGAAGTCCCTCTTTTTGTTTGCAAAGTATGGCATTCTCTCTGTGTTCTTACATGAGGAAAAGGAACAAGCTCTCTGGTGTGTCTTCTTCTTCTTCTTTTTTTTTTTTTTTCTTGGTTCTTCTTAGTCATACACAATAGTTGTATTCATTTTGACATAAAAGCATGGAATATAATTTGCTTTAATTCAGTCCCCAGTACTTCCTTTTCCCCTCTCCCACATCCCTCCCCATATCCCCTTCCCTCTACTGTACTGATCTTTCTGCTATTTAATTATAGTTTTTTTTTTTTTTTCTAATAGTGTCTTATGGATGTACTCTATGGTGAGATTCAATGTGGTACATTCATATATGTACATAGGAAAGTCAGGTCAGATTTCTTCCACTGTCTTTCCTATTCCTGTCCCCACTCCGTTCCCTTTATTCCCCTTCACCTACTCCACTGACTTTTCTTCTATTTTTTTGTGTGTGTCTGTTCTGTGTATCACCCCTCACCTTATTTAGGATTAGCTTCTGCATCAGAGAAAACATTCCACCATTGAATTTTGGGGACTGGTTAATATTACAAGGGCACTAACCCTGCATGCTCATGATCTCATTTGAATCTAATTACTTCCCAAAGGTCTCATTTCCTAATACTACCTTATTGTCAGTTAGGGCTTTAAAATGTGAGTTTAGGAGGACACAATTGAGTCAATAACAATCAGTTTTTTTTTTTTAAATCTGAGGCTTGATTCCATCAGCTTGATAGCAAACATTTCAATAACTAGAAAATATGATCATCAAGATTCCAAATCGTCAGGCATTTTGACATTACAACTGTACTCTGATTAGCAATACCCACCATAAGTAAAAAAAAAAAAAAAAAAAAATACTTCATCTCTAAAAACTTCCTGCAGATAACTTCTCCAACTAAATGTTATTCGAAATTACCAGTTTGGCATGAGTTCTGATCCTTTCTCTCTACTCTTCTTATTGTTTCTGTCTCCCTTTGGTCAGTTTTATTCTATCCAGATTTACTCCCCACCTGGCAATCACTGTGTCCTACTCAGCCTTAATCAGAATAGTTACTTTATCACCATTTAATTACCCTGCAAATCTTACCTTCAATTCAATCCAAAATCAAAACATTTTTCTTGGACGCTTTCTGTCTGCATGATCTCATCAAAGTCTTCAGGACTTTTTTTACCACTTCTTTCCGCTTTCCAGGAAAGTCAACTTTCCCTAAATCTTCTCCTCAGATTCTTCTCCAAAGCCTCTCAACATGCCTTCTCTGGTTTGTCTTGCTCCTCTTATTAACCTGAATCCAGGCATTCCTCTAAAACCCTTTGCCATCCCTGCTTCCTCATCCAACTCTCTTCATTCATAGGTCACAGCTCAGGCCATCTTAGAAGCCAAGGTCTGGGAGAGGGTCAGGCCTGGGAGAGAAAAGTACAAAGAAAGTTTTTAACTGGTGACAATGAGAACACTTCAATAATAAGGACAGTTACCTTTGGCAGCCTATTCTAGTGATTCATGGTCTAGCCTTTCATTTCAATTAGCACTTTCTTTTTATACTGCTTCTCCCAGTATAAAAAGGCTCAGGCTCCCCCTGCACTGCCTTATCACAATCACACTGCTGCAGCTAACCCACTTTCCCAGTGCCATTTGCATGTCTCCTAAATAACATATGCATAAAGTTGACTTTGTTAAGCTTTCCTCTTTTCTTACCATCTCCATGGATGTCATTATATTAGTAGTTTTATCACTCTTCTGGAAATATGAGCTCAAATCTCTTTGATATTCCTAAATTCTCCCTTATAGTATGGACACATATTTAACACTCATGATCTCCGATTCTCCTAGAATATTTTTTGTAACCAATAGCTTCATTTCATTCCTATCAAGCATATTTTGTTCAAACTTTTATTTTACTTTATGAACAATAGTGTATTCTCTCCCTAAATGATTCTCTCTGGACTACTCATTCCTATCTCCAAATTCATTATTGTAAACCACTTATTTTCTCATCTTTTATCCATTTCTATGGAGCCTCACAACTTATCAAACAAAACCTAAGGCTCTACCCAGGCTTTCATGGCCTACCACAAATCAATTTGTGCTTCATTTTTATGATGCACCATCTAATAGGTTACCTTTAAAAATCCTGCAGTAACACAGCCAAATCCTACCTACCATTCTTGAAGGAATTCACTTAAATCACATGCTGGCAAAGCTGCTGCCGTCACATGGTCAACAGGCTTCCCAACTTTTCCATTTATTGAAATTTTCTTTTCTTCAAAGGGTAACAAGGATGCCAATCATCTTTGAAATCTTCCATTTCTCCCTGCCAAAGCTTTCATAGTCACACACACACACACACACACACACACACACACACACACACACACTCACACACACACACAAACACAGATACATGCACACTTTTAGACTTACATTCCTTACCACATTGTACAAAAATTACTTCTGCCCCTTCTTTATTTCCTTTATTTCAGGGGTAACTTTCTGACCCCTCTGTGGAGCCAAATCTTAAGTATTTTCTCCCTTCTCTAGCACAAAATAAAATGTCTAGTTTTGTGAATATTTGTTCAAATAATGTGTGTTGTCTTCTTAAATATCCTTAGAACAAATATAAAATAAAATAAAGTATTACTGTGAGAACTTCTATACTTTTAATACTAGTTGTCATTTCTTAGGGTATTGACTACTTAAAATAATCATAATATTGCTAATGTTTAGAGGAAAGAGCCTTTAGTTTTTTGTTTTGTTCTGGTTTCTTAAATATATATTTTGTTTGTAGCATGAAATAATATGGGCAGTTGCATCCTTCTATTCTCTAAAAGTACCTATATTTGCATGTAAAATGTGAAACTATAGTTTTTTTGCATAATTATATTTGTGCCTGTATTAGAAGGAATAAAATTTTAAGAGAATACTTTTTTTTGGTTAAGAAAATATGACTGGGCTGGGGATGTGGCTCAAGCGGTAGCGCGCTCGCCGGGTTCGATCCTCAGCACCACATACCAACAAAGATGTTGTGTCCGCCGAGAACTAAAAAATAAATATTAAAAAAATAAATATAAAAATAAATATTAAAATATAAAAATAAATATTAAAAAAAAAAGAAAATATGACTAACATTTCTCATTTAATCTAAAAAGGCATTAGTCCAGGTAATAAATATTACATCAATGAAAACAATTATATTCATGAATATAATAAAAATTGAAGAGTCAATAGTGATTAATTATTTTTGGTAAGAAATAAGATTAAGGTTTTAAAAGAACTATCAATTAATAAAAGCTTCTATTTCCCCTTTTAAGACTTTAATATATTACACATAAGACAAAGTTTAGAGATGGGAAATACATTACTACTACCAGAAACTAGTTATCATTTTTTGCTTGGCACAAGCAAGGTGATCACCTATAATCCAAGTTACTCTGGAAGTTGAGGCAGGAAGATCACAAGTTCAAAAAATTCTCTAGGTAGAAATGACAAAATCTTTCTTTCCTTTAGTTCCACAAAAGTCCAAGAAATTTCAAGTGCTATGAAGAAAAAATTTTGTAAAAGGTTTTGGTTAAAAAAATGCACTAAGGCCTTATAAGAGGAGTTATTTGAAGGAATTCAGAAGATACATCAAAGGACACACATGTCACAAAAACCTATATTTAATAATCTTTTGAAAGAGAAAAGAGAAGCTTGATGCCGCAATGGCAGCCGTGGGTGGCCATGCTTGGGGGATCCCATGAAAGGCCTCGGTTGGCTGCAGCAGGTTTCAGTGAGGCTGACAGGATATTTCCATGTCTGTTTCCTCTCAGTTGACACCTTCTGGTAAAGCTTCCTGTGTGTGGCTAGAGTTCTCAAATATACCACCCACAACAAAGTTCCTTGATTTGAATTAGGTTTCTTGGAGTGGGGGTAGTAGGAGTTGGACTCAACACCCAGGCATTCAAGAGGGTAGTGACAGCCACAGCTATTTGGTTTAGAGAGTCTCATCATTGTCTAAAACAGCAGAGGGACAAACAAACAGTATTAAAGAGAAAAATACAAATCCATGAAAAATAAATAGAGAACCTAGAGTTGGAAGGCACTTTTTTCCCCCAACTCTGTTATTTTGCAGATGAGGAAACAGAAGCTGAGAAAAAGTGAATAATTAGCTCTAGGAAGAATCACAAGGTGAATGTAGGCTTCCTGACTTTTAGTCATACAACCTCATAGGCTGACTTCTCTGGAGAAAAATCATCACACCAGTGTTATGATATTTGATGCAGTTAGTAAAAACTGCTTTTTCCCCTTCACAGATTCTTTTCAAAAGAGCAGATTGAAAGAACAAGAAAGTATGTGTCAAATTAAAAGGGGCTATAATTTGGTTACATATAATTGAATTCTTAGAAGTCTGAAAAGAATGTGCATATATATACATATATATAATTTTATATATATATATACATATATATATTATAATTTCTGAGCATTAAAAAATTATAAATTATGGAGTGAAATAAAATATATTTGAATTGTCATTTGAGGGCATTAGGGTAAGACTCACACATTTAATAAAATGTCCTCTGTCTAAAAATTAGCAGTTTGTTTTTCCTTATGTGGTATTTTCCTAATGAGTGCATGTGGAATAAAAAAGAGTTGGTAGAAATTATCTTTGGCATATGCTTGAAAAATCAGCTTTGCCATGCACTTGAAAAAATGAAGGGGAAAATAGAAAGAGTATGATGTAAATTATCTTCATGGCTGTGTCCTATGTGGCTTTGTTTAAACACCTTCAGGCCAACTAAGACCAGTCATTAAATAAACTTATATGTTAATACAATAAAGGCAAAATTATTTTAAACTTTAATGTTACATTGATTTTTCATAAATATTATTTTCTCACATTTCAAAGGAAATTATAAACCAACAGTAGAATCTGTAATTAAAATTCATTTTGAATAAGTAACTAAAAGCAAGATTCAAATAATCTTAGCAATAACACTTACTTTAGTTGTCCCATCACCAATTGTTTAGAAATTGGTGATTTCTGTATTATGATAGTAGCTAGTCACCATAATGATAACCTAGTTGGAGGGTCTAAGTTTTTGTTTAGTAAAAATATGTGGTGTAGGGAAAGGAAAAGACTCTCAAACTGAAGCACAGGAATTTGTGAAAAGTTATAATCAAATATCTGACTAGTCAAATGAGATAGGGTGAACCATTCTAGAACAGATATTTGATATAAATATTGGAATGGGCAGAGATTGGAAGGAGGAGAAATATTATCATGATAAGACATATGAGTCTGATAATTGAACATTTGGAAAAGAAAGAACAAACCATTTTTGTGAAATTACAGTTAATAGAAGGTAGAACAGTATGCAGAAAGAATAATTAAACACCTAGCAAGTGGAGACCCAGAAAATAATAAAGCAAAAATTCTCTATGATTTAAAAATATTAGGGAATTCAATCTTTTCCTAAATATCATGGTATAAATGATAAAGATAAAAAGAGTTCACAGGTGTTCACAATAAAATTTCACAGGCCTCATTCAACTAATTCATAAAACTCAGTAATCCTCACACACTTTTAGCTATGCCTCCTTCATCCTGGTCAATTCACACCCACACACACACCTGCTGCCACTAATTTAATTCCAGGCATCCACAAAGGTAAATTAAATCCTAAACCTTTTGACATCTCGAGACAATCAAACTACTGCCTAAGACATGTGAAATGATATTATGAGGAGAAGCATTAAAAATCTTAAATACTTAATTCAGTCTCCAAATGGTATAAAGTACCATTTAATAAATTATGCCTCAGGTATATATTAAAATATTTGAGATACTACAAAACTAAAAAAAAAAAAAAAAACTACTGTTTTACATTTAGTTGTGCAAATGATGGATGGATAGATATAAAATAGATCCTTAGACACGAGAATTCTTTTACTAAGATGGGACTAAATGAAATTTCACATCACTGATATCTACTAACAAAAGTCATGTTATTATTGTCCACAATAAGCATGTATCAGCAGCCATAAGATCAATACCAAATGTGTTTTGCCTGGCCAATATTTAGCCTTTCTAAGTCTAGTCTCCTTTGTTGAACAAGGCAAGATTTCCACCCCACACTTCTTTCAACTTCAGCTATATATGGGCCCATCAAAATAATTTTCTAAAGAAAAACAATTCTCTATATATGGTACAATTGTAAAATTCATTGTGCTTAGGGATTAGATTTGTTAAATTCAGAAGAAGAGGGGCGCTTGGCACTTGCACATTACTGGAAATTCCCCAAACAGACAACAAAAGCTCAGTCAGTTTAATCAAATTATCAGCTTTTCCTCAGTCTGTGTTTAGTCTGTGTTTGTCTAATGTCCGGGTGCATATTTTCTACTTAAGAAAATCAATAAATCTGCTGCTTTTTAAAAAAGGCACATTTCAAATGCAGTATACAGCTTATTGCACTATCTGATCCAGCAATCTGTCTGCCTCTGCCCCACAGAAGGAGTGAACAAGAAATATGCCTGGTGGGCTGATGAGATGGTTTAGACTCCTATTAGAAGGGGGCAGAAAATGGTGCCATTGAGATGAACACACCACTCACTTCAACAAAGAAGTGAGGCATCACTGCACACCTGAAATTTCTTTATATTCTCTTGAACAGTTATAAGCATCATGGGCAGGTTTATGACATCTTAGCAAAGAAGCAGCTAAATTTGATTTCTTGGGTAGAACACTTATCCTTATAACGTTATTTCATTGACATACTCTTACTTATTGTATGTATTTTGTGGACCAACAGCAGTTTTCCCTTTATTAGTTTTGTTCTGTAAATATTTGAGTTGTCAGTCAAATAGATAATATTTAATTTCTCAACCATGAGAAATTATCATTTTGCTTCAATAACACTTTTTCATATCTAAGTTGCTCTCCAGTTCTCTGCTGTTGCCTTTTTATTTGCAGAAATACTTTATACAAAAATAAGCACTTGTTTATGTAAATTATCTTACATAATTAATAACTTTGATATGTAAAGTAAGTTTATATTTGTTTTACAAAGATTATTAATTTAAAAAAAAACAAAGTGCAGTTTTATTTTTTTCCTCAGGCCTAACCAGGGAAAATTTAGAACTTTAGTGGTAAAAATTTTGTTTATTTATTTGCATAGATTAACACTGACTATTTGAATTAGTAAAGGTTCCCATCCAGAAGGGTGGATCTATATTAAATAAAATTCAAAAGGTATTAAGAAGAAAAACTCTTTAGAATAATCTAAATCCCCCCTGTTGATTGAAACATACATACTTATCAAATAATAGATGCGATTTTCTTAACTATCAATAAATGATTCACTGATAGAGATAAGTTCTTGCATTAGAGTTTTTAGAACTTAAGTTTGCTCACTAGTGATCCTTGGAAATGAGCTTGTCCTACATGTCTTTAATCTCAAAATCAGCATTGATGTCTCTAAATAAATTGGTTTGAACAATGACTGTACACCAGATTTGGTTGCAAGAGAGATGTTATTTATTCTTTCTCCTTCTGTGCTTTGGCAATGAAAAGATAGGAAGAAATAGCAAATTCATGAACCCAATGAATATGTCAAATATTAATAATTGCCCAAGTAATTTAAGAGACTTTCATTGATGTATGTGTTTATGTTTATAGGGGATAATGACTGAACAAGTTCTGTGACAGAAACAGACACACCACTTAGAACAGCATCCTGAATCAGTTTTCCCGAATTCACAAATTTTGATTAGCTAACTCTCTCCCTGCCCCCAACAATAAAGGGCAAATGTTTCCTTTGTTTATTATAAAAATGCAAAAGTCACTGTCATGAAATAAATTTCTTGCTTATTTCTAAGGACTTGGGGGGAACATTTCATTTTTAGTGTGCAACTCTTCCTGGATTTGTTCTGCTTTTTCCCTACTGTTTATGCGAAGAATTTCTAGTCAGAGTAAAAAAAAAAAAAAAAAAAGGTGTTGCTTGTGCAGAGAATCCGTTTAGTAGAGCAGGCTAATAGGCTGACCAGTCATTAACTAAAACACAGCTGGGAAGAGGCTATAATCCCCCAATTTCCTTCACAAATGCAGTAAATAAATATTCAAATGAAGCAGTGCACAAATTTGCATATGTGTTAAACAAAAGCCCAGCTGAAGATTTGATTTTAAAGCTCTGCTAATGTTTCTCCCTTTTCTACCTACAATTCCTCTACCTGGAGAGTTTGTGCTTCACAAAAGTCCCCATGTTTCTCCCCAAATAGAATTTCCTTTTACTTCAAGAATTACCTTAGAAATTTCTTTTTTTGACCCTCATTAGCTGGTTCATTGAACCCCAGTTTTTAAAAGAGAATAAAAGCCACCTATTATTTTAATTTTATCCCCCCCCCTTTTTTAGATGTTTTCACCTTGAATATCTTTAAGTATAATATTTCATTGGCACACCATTCTGCAGGTTCATGGGCAGTACTCTCTTTTTGGACCCCAGAGCAAGACATACTTAGGAAAGAAAACTCAAAGGCTTTACTATGGGTACAACTGATTTGTTAGCCCCATGGCTTTTAGGAAGGAGATAAAGATCAGCTTGCTGAATTCCTCAGTCTGTCCTTTGAGATTTCAACCAAATGATGTAACATAGGATGCCTTTCCGGTTAATTATTCCTTAGAATGAGCCTCAATATCGTTACAAATTCCCCATTCTGCCTCTGCTTTCCCTCTTCTGCTCTTATTCCGTGATTGTAATTTCTAGAGTTAGATTCTAGGGCACACCTGACCTTAGGCTCTGCTGGGTTGCTTATCCTGAAGCGGTGTGAGTCCCTCCCAAGGTGAAGAAATATAATTAGAAGAAAAAGAGATCATTCAGTGAGGAGCCTAAGGTAGGACACAAGGGGTTACTTTCTCAGGGAAAAAATAGATTGCAAAAAAAAAAAAAAAAATTAACTGATTCTAAAAAGGAAAAAAAAAAAGAGTTCTACAGTTAAAGAAAGCACTATGTCAAAAATTAGCAAGGTAAATTGACTTTCACTTGTTTTCAACACTGCTTGTGATTCTTAGCAAGTCTGACTCTCCTCTCCCTAAGTGGAGAAAGAAAAACAGGAAGACAGTAGCCAGAGACCCAGAGAGTTCTAGGTTAAACTGAATTTGTCTTTTTTTTTTTTTTCTTCTTGTTTTAAGAACTGGGCTTTCATTTTACACACACACACACACACACACACACACACATCTATCTATCTGCATATAAATATAACCATTTTCTATATATTTTTTCATGCTACATATAAACATTTTCTTACATTTAAGCTCTCAGTAAAGTGAGTTGCATAGATTTGAGGTTTGGATCTCATCATAAAGAAACAGGTTAATTATGGAAACACTAAATCAGAATTGGGTCTTTAATATATTTTCACATAAGTAATAGAGGAATTATTTTTGCCAAGCTGTACTTAAAAGCATGAGAGGAATCTTTATTAGTGTCTTGTTAGTTACTTGCTAAACAACATACTAACTGTGATATTTAAAAGCAAGTGTAGCTTAAGCAATAAAGCTTTTTAGATCTGAGATAATAATAGACTGTTTTCTTTCGTATTCAGTCACATTTTAAAAGTATACTTTTAGGGAGCAAATCTCTACCACATTAATGGACATGCTTTGTATTTGAACAAGACCATGTCAGTATAGTTTGTTACCCTTTTATACAAGTAATTGTTTTTTCTTGAAGTAAATAAAAGGTTTAATACCATAAAGCTAGTTCAAGCATATCTTCTCATTAATGTAAAACTCAAGTTGTGTGACTTGTGTTGTATATCTAGGAGACTATTTTGAAATGAATCTTCAAAGCTATGTATATTAAATGGCAAAGTAACAGTATGGGATCTCTGGTTTTTCTCTTGAGTCCTATTTTTCGCTCATTTCTTTAACAGGTCATTAAACTATGTTTTCCTGGTCAGCCATAGTAGACTATCCCCAAGGTTACCTTATTTGATCACACTAGGCTTGATGAGAATAAGGACCCAGGGAACACCTGTTGAGTTGAGATGCAGTTCCTTTGCACCTGCCTGCTCTCCCTGCTGAACTTTTCATGAAAAGTGGCTTAAAAGTAGAAAAGTGGCCTGAGCACTTCTGATGATGTACCTAAAAGATTGTAGTGAATCCAGTGGCACGAGTTCATCCACAGTCACTTTGTAGTTTCTACAAAAATTGTACTAGAGATGCTATTTGAAAAAGAATTATAATGCTATTTTCTATTTGCATAGGATGGCAAGCTACATTTTTCAGATAAAGCCAAATGAATTATCTGTTTTGATTTTCACCCATTCCCTTTTCTTGCTTTTATTATTGTTTTGATTGTTTTAAACAAACAAAAAAGTTTTTCATAATTTCTTTTTCCTTATTTTACCTTTTTTTTCCCTCTATTGTGAGTGGCCATAAGTTACATGGAATTATGCTGCTGTGTGTTACATTGGACCTTTTTAATCAGCTGCGTGTCAATGACTCTGGAATTCATTTAGGTAATCATAAGTTGTGAAGTGACAAAAAACTACCAGAGAGGGAACATTTTAGTCTGTGTGGCAGGGAGATTTTCATCAAACATTCTGTCTGAACAAACGTATGTCCAACAGTCCAGTCTGAGGTCACAGCTGCCCCAGAATTTGAGTGGTTGGAGATATTTTGGGATGCTTTCATTAGAAGGTACAAAGTACAGTTAAGAAACAGGCTTGGGGCGCCAGCATGTGATTATGGCAAGACGGGGCTGACCACTGGGAAATTTCTGAGCCAACAAGCCCGGAGTCAGGCTGACCTCCCTGGAGCCAAGTCCACAGAGAGCACCACCCAGCACACCTTCTTAGGGGCAATCTGAAGCTCTTGGTGTTCAAAATACTCATCTGAGCAACAGATGTTTTTGTAAGACAAAAGTATTGTACATTTGTAAATGTTCTGTTTATGAATCTTGTTGCCATTCTATTTTTAAAGGTGATTGTATCCCCCCCAAAATACCCTTATATTTAGAGTCTTGCTGCCTGTCTCATGGTGTTGGTGGAGGGGGTGTGTGTGGGGGGGTAGTTGTTGCTATAGAGCTCTAACCACTATGCAAGAGTGACTTTCTTAGCCGACAACACATTACCAAGAGCTTACTCAGGGAACCATTATATAAAGTAGGTATTTTTAGAATTCTTACGTTTAATGCCATTTAAAGCTTCTGAGTAAAATTTTAATTTCAATTTCTGATTAACAAACTATTTCTTTCCTTCTTAACTCGTGATTTTTGCTTCTTTTGCTACTTGTAACACCCAAACTTAATTTCTCTCTTCCGATTTTTAAGCACTCTGTTTATACAAAGCATGGAATAGTTAAAATGAAAAATAATTTAAAGAAGGTGTCATTTGATAACCATGACAACTCAGAAGGCAATAAGAAGAAATTTGGAATCTAATATTTGCTTTATGAGCAGAAGAAAACCTGGCAATTGAAGTAATAATCCTCAGTTATCTGGCAGAGTTAGAGCATGGTTAAAATAGAATAAATATTAAGAAAATAGGAAATATCAATATGATAACTTGAAAATAAAAAAAAGATGAGAAATCTGCTATCTTTCACTTTTTATCATCTTAAAACTTCTTACAAAGTCTTTCTACCTGAAAACACAATATTATCCTCTGAAACTCCTATAGTCATCTGTTCTCTGCCCTTTCTACCACTCCCATCCCAAATACACACAAAAATACCCCTCCAAGATGTTTGGATTAAGCAACAGTGCGTATGTTTTCTTAAAATTACAGAAAAATAAAAGAGGAATAAAATGCTAAACAGGTAAATTCATTATGAATAAATTATATTAAAACATTGACTCAGGGTGTAAGGGATTTCAATTTAATTCGACTTGACTTAAGTAAAGCCCTTGAGCTTTTACAATTCAAAATTAACATTTCAAGTTTGGATGCTATTAATAAGAAGAAGGTGAATTACACATCAACCAGGACAGACTAAGCTCAGAACAGTAGTGACTGTAATTGTCAGATTTCTGCGAATGAGACAACATACCAATGATAATGAAAACTAAGATTTCTCCAGAAAAGACAAATCTATATAAATAAAGTCCTATTTACTGTTTCTTAGTCTGTCTTCATGTGGGGACATGTGCCTGTGTGTGTGTTTATGTGCATGTGCCACACATTTGCCTCTTCTCTAACTTATTTCCTCTTTTATTGTTTTTTTTTTTTTTTCCTTTCCTCTTTTAAATATATCTTAAGGTCTTCTCCAGCAATTCCAGGCCATCTGTCCTCACGGTACCAAATAAGCATTCATGGACACATGGCTGCCTCCTCCAGACTGACAAAGGCTCTTTAGTACAGCGAAGAGAAATGACCCAGCAGCAGTGGTGAAGAGGCCTAAAAATATTTAAAGTAAAAAAATAACAAGACCCACCAACTTTCTCTTTTCTTGACACCCCCTTTTATCTTAAGTTTATTTCATGTTTTATCATTGGAATCTGCCCTTACAGAATGCATTTGCATAATTGCCTACCAAATTAGATATAAGCTTATTTTTAAAGGTGAAGAATCCTTATATCAGAAAAAGAAATTAAAAATGTTTAATTTCCTTATAAGAAATGGCTGCATATATTCTCATATAGTACAATAGGAAAGAATTTAAAAGACAGAAAGGTGATAGATAATGTATATGAAGAAACTCCTAAAATTTCTACTTCTATAGCAGATACAAGAGGTTTAAGAGATATGTTTTTTTTTCTTAGCAGTTTAATAAGAATGCTTCCAATGAGAAGATATGCTTTTAAATAACTTACATAAATTCTAAGATAGTTAAGACACAGATTTTTTTTAAAAGTCACAGGATTAAAATTTTACATAAAAGAGGTTGACTCATTTTACAGTTGACCAGTCTTTGATTTTTTGCATGCTCTATAGAAAATCAACTTGTTTTATTCCCAATGAATATTGTTTTCTTTTATAAATTTGTTGATTTATTAAAGCATTTTATCTAATGAAAAATATTTTAATTGGATGTAAATTATCACTTTATTTTTTCACAACAGATGCTGTGTGAATTACATGAACTTATATGAATTTCTGAGCTACTCATAAGTATTCAGAAAACTGCTGAAACCTGTTAGCTGAATAGAAGATAAGATATCCCTATTCTCTTTATGAACCAAACCTTGCATATGTAAAAATCATTAGGCATTTTTTCCCTTGAAACTTAAGAAATATATTTATAAGCAAATGTTTCTTCACTTTTATACCTACACTATATAGGCTTCCACCTATATTGCAAATTGATATCTTCTGTGACTTGAGTTTTTCTTTTTTTTTTTAATAATGGCTAAATACTACCTATCATGTATCTTATGTTAAAAGAAAAGAATCCTACTCATAGTTCTTATTATAAATAGATAAGACCTTCATAAATATTTCCTTAGTGTGCTTTTGGCTTTCCTTTAGTTAGCTATAGTTAACTTTCTAGAAGGTAAAAATATTCTTTAAAATGGCCATAATAAAGAATTTCAATAAATTTTAGAAAGAAAATAATATCTTTTAAAATGGACCTTGAATTATGACACCAAAATTACATTATCCTATTGGTATAACAAAACGGTAATCTGGCTTCTAGAGAAATTATCATCTCACCTATCTGAAACACAAACCAGGATTTCTAGTTTCACAAAATGTATATCATGGTGGATACACTAGTAAATTGGACTTGTAAGGACTCTGTCATTAGTGTGTAGAGTGGGTGGAGGAGATAAGATGGGGAAGAAGGAACTGAATTTAGGTGGTGCTGAATTTCATTAAGAAGCAAGTGTTCATCAGTGTGTGTCTTACATTGTTCAATGGTTTTTATAGAATGTTTTCCCCACTTTAAAAAAGTCTAGTGGGTGTTCAGTAGGTTCTTTTGTTGTTCAATCTGTCAATTAGAATTCTGCAACAAATCTTAAAAAGAGGAACAAAGTATGATAGAAAGTTCTTACTTTAAAACTTAGAAAATGTGAATGCCACATTTGTGGCATTGTGTATAAACAAAAGAGGAAAAATAACCACAGATTTTATATAAGTTTAAAAAGAAGAAGCATGGCGCTCTCTGAGAGCCTTAAGGCTGGAATTAGAGACAGGTCAAGGACCTATGTGAGAAGAAGGCAAGATCAAAGCAGCAGAACTCCACAGATAGTAGATAAAATGTCTATACATTTATGGTTTCATTTTGGCTGACAAACCAAAAGAGAGAATAAATTAAAGCTCTAACTCAGACTTTTCCCAAAACCTAGATAAATGGGTAGGGATCAAGGGCCTGCTTCATCTCTAATATATCAAACCATTTAAAAGAAAAGAAAAGGATATGGGAAGAAAGACCAGGAAATGCACACATTTGCTTTTGAGGATCAGTTCAATCCTTCCTACCTATGATATAAGCCCAAACCAGCTGTCCAGCATGTAGGGCATTTCTTGTAATTATTTTTCTCATTGATTTTTTTCCTTATTATTTCTTTTCTCATTCTTTTTAGTTTATCATGAAAATTTTCTAATGATTTTGAGTGGGTGAAGATTTGGAACCATACATCTTTTTTTCTTAATTTCATAGAAAGAAAGCAATTGACCAATTACTTGAAGACAACCTGGTGAACTGGACTGTAAATCAGTGAAGCAGCAATTTCACCCTTTGGAAAATGACATAGGAAAACAGAGTAACAACAGGCATCAAAGCTAAACAGATCTACACTATAAATTCTTACTCCATTTGTTACCCTCATGACATCCGCACTTCTCAGAGTCTCAGCCTCCTTTCTGATCAGGGAATAATAACTGCTTTATTATTGGATGATAATGAAAACTAAACATGATACTAATATAAAATGCCAAAAGAGGTTTGGGGCAGAGTGGGTGCTCAGAAAATATATAGCCCCCACTTCTGCCTACCTCCACTTGGACTCCCTAGAAGCACATGACCAATGTAATCACCAGAAGAAATGAGTGCTCAGAAACTTTCTGGAACAATCAGAAATGGTTTGAGATATTTTTAGTATTGAAGTCAACATCTTAATTAAGAATCTGAACAATGAGAAGATAATTTCCATGTTTAAAAGGTGCATGTGGGCAACACTGGTAAGGGGGTTTTTCTTTTAAAAATCCCCTGCTCAAAGATGCAACCATCATGAGTTCTACAAAGGTATCAAAATTATTGTTTTCTTTAAAAATTCCCCTCAATTCGTGTATATTCAATACCAAGGTATGGAATCACACAGAAGAAAGTATGAATTTGGAATATGAATCTGTTCACTTAAAATTCTAACACGATTATAAATAAAATTTATAAGTACATGGATTTGAGTAATAAGGAAATTTTTATTATTTAACAAAATAACACTGAATATATCATTATTTGACAGTGAAAATGAATTTATATTATTTTCAATTAAGGAAATTATGTCATCTATGGCAATAAATTAATAAATAATTTTAAAACTAAAAATAATTTTCAAATTACTACATGTATTTAATATGTGATATTACCTTATTTTAGCCAATTATTTCATTTTTGTGTGATTAAACATTTTTTTAATTTTAAATTTCTAATAGGAATCTCCGTATTAATATATGTGATGAGAATGAAGATAAACAATTACTGAATCTAGTGTAAAGCCATTATTTAATAGAAAATGTGATATTCTTTAAATGAGAATACATTTCTGGAAAAACAATCACACCATACCATAAAACTTCATAAAATTTTTAAATATCATTTTTGTAGTTTGAGAAAAAAGAATTTACTTCTGATGAATAATATAAAAACATGCTTTGTCTCTATTTGGATTTTTCTGGAAGTCATAATGGTCTTATTCCAAATAAGTCTATAAATGTAGAATTTCATTGTGGTTAAATCTGGACAAAGTATGAGCAAATATAATTTTGTCATTTGTCATAATTTATAAATTGAATAGCTCAATTTCTAACCAATCCAGGAATTTTTTTTTACACAAAAAACATTCACCATGTTTTTGTGCATTTCACCAAGTTCTCAGAACCACCACTAGAGTCGTGGTCCTGCCTTGATCACAGAACTAAGCAGAGAAACACAGAAGCCTGCTTTGAAGTGGCATGTGTTCCATTTTACCTGTATTACAAATGGTCCAGATATTCTTTGGAGCTTAGATGTTCTTGAGGGTACTGATATCACTTACACTAAAAATTCCAGGAGATCAACACATAACTTTGCTTTTCCCATAGAGGAGAAGGAGTCCAAATTACTGTGGAGAAAGAAGCACAAATACTTCCTCAGAATCTCTTAGGTCACGTACTAATTATCACGTTCTCTTGTCCTCAGACCAATAAGTGGAAGGTATATGATGGTATGTGAAAGAAAATGGCTAACACAAAGGAAAGGCCAAGGGTTTAGCTGGCTGCTGGTGAAAACAGTTTCATAAAACTTTGGTTTGGTTTACATGATAGTAAGTGGAAATAGTTTTTCTGGCTAGTTCAGGCAATAAGACAGGACTGGTAAAGTATGAATTTGAGTTTCTGTCTGAAGAACATATAATCTGACCATAAATCAATCCATAGGCATTTTATCTAACTCTAGCCTAGACAGAAACCATCTACCCTTTTCTGAGATTTGAAGTATTATCTACATTTTAACATCAGATCTAAGAAAAGATAAAGAAAATCATTCTTTGAATCTCTAAAAATCACATTAACAATGTAATCAGAATAGGCTGGATTATACTGAGATGTTGTCACCAAAATTGGAGTAGATGAGTACAACAACAGCACATCTCTTGTTGGTGTTACATGTTCATCACAGTAGAACTCGAGAACTCTGTTTCACTGCAAGCTGATGAAACTTCATTGTCTGGAATATTGTTGGTGGCTTCAGCTATGGAAATGAACAGAGAAGTGAATTTTCTCTTGAAGATCCCTTCTCAAAGTGACACCTGTATCCTCTCTGTACATTTCACTAACCAAAGCAAGTCATTAGGAACATGAAATGTGTTTCATTGCCTGAGGACAGGGAAGTGCAATTTAACCTGAAAGATGAGTTAGTAGTAGATATCAGAAGAGAGAGAGAGAGAGATTAGAGGGAAAGTTATAATGGCTTTTGTCTTTTTCCCTTGTTGTTTACAATTTCTTTCATTTTAATGATTATGTAAACACACCATATTAATGTGATTAAAATATCCTTTGAAGTTCATTTCAGACAAAAGGTAGCCCCCTGTTCCCAGACATCCATCTTCTGAAATGATTTTTCACAAAAGAACAGCACCAGAGAATAGTTGAGCTTGCAAAATTATATATATATTTTTTGCAATAAAAATTCTACAGTCTCAGTGTATGAGTAATACTATAGGACACCACCTTCCCAGTTTATTTTTTATGTTCTTTCAGTCTTCAGTTGAAAGTTAGGGCTCCTGTTTATCCAAAAATGTCCTTGGATTGACATAGCCATTATGGCCCCAGTTGTTATTGCTGTGCTGTTGCCAAGGCAGCCAAAATATAGACCTAGGTTCAAAGTAGTAACTGGGTGTGTAAGAGCATAGCCACTTCCACTCTCATGAATACAGCTGCTTGAATGTGACAAATGCCATTATCATCATGGGTCTTATTACCTCAAGCCACAAGGTGCTCTCTGAACAAATGCTCCATTTTAACTGTCAGATTCTGGAATGTGTCACATTTTTCTTTGGATCTTTGGGTGATTGTAACAGCTGTTTGTAAACATTGTAAAGCCCACATTAGCTAAAGAATGGATAAGAATATTTTGTCCCAAATGTCTGCCCCCTGAACTGTGATAAGGAATCCAGCCTGTATACTGACACTTAAGCAGTAGGTTTAAATAGCAACCAGTATCAACTTCCAGTTGAATAAGTTAATAGGCATTTTCAGTTTCTGACTCAATCTGGGTCAGTTTTCTTTCATCTGTGGCCTAAGAACATTCAAGGGTATTCAGATCTTTAATGGGGGAAAAAAAAAAGTGACATACCAGCAGGTATTTCCAACAAGATTTTGGCTGAGCAATATTTTCACTAAGAATCTAATATATCCTTATTGACAGTTAAAAGTTACTAGTGCTTGTTTAAGAGCAGTCCTTTCCTTTAGAAACAGGCACATGAACAGCTTTAGAATTTGTCATGCTCTGATCTCTTTCATTCTGAAAATACCCCATGCTATTTTATGTGGTGGTAATGAGTTAGATATTTCTAGTGCTTGCCTGGGTAAGCAGTCATGAGGGCTGTTGTAATAAATAAATAGTAAGAGTACATTACTCTGATAATAGCAACTTTCATTGAAGGATGTGAATATGCTTTGCAAAAAAAGTGATATAGAATCCTTAGAAAGGCTTTTATTAGTAGAAATGTAATACAGCAACTTTTAAATGGAACAGTAAAGCAGACTGCAGAAAGAATTTCTGACATTGTGTTTCTAATATCATTGCACTTTCGGACATCCAGGCTCTCAACCCAAGCAGTTGAATGCTAAGAAAATTCCAGTAAGCAAATGAACTTGTACCATATTAAATATTATGGGAAAACTAGTCCTTCAAATTTTTAGATTTTTTTTTAGGTGAACATACCTGCCAATAAATTGCATTAGTTTCCCTTTTAAAAAGCCAGGTGATATATATTCAGTTCAGATTTTACCTAGGATTGAAAACAACATTCTTGCATTAATTATCCAATTCACTTGTCTGCTTTTACGGAGTAAGTTATGGTAGCCATTACCTTCAAAAGTTAAAGATATTTCCCATAAGTTTGCTTAAATAGAGCTCACTACTATTTTATATATAATGATTATGACAGTGAAGATAAAACTCAAATATTTGTTTATCAAACAATTGCTTTTCTTGAGAAAGTCAATCTTTTTTTGTTTTTTCATGTTTTTTTGGTACTGGGGATTGAACCCAGGGATACTTAATCACTGAGCAACAAAAATCAGTCTTTTTATTTATCAAAATACTTAGATAATAATTAAAATTAGGATTAAAGGCATTACTACCAAGGTGACTTATATACATAGTGAATAACAGGACAAAGTCAGACTGAGATTTTGCCATGGCTAATACAGACTTGACGGTGTGGGACGTATATTTTCATTTTAAATATGCAGACAAGTTTTTAAATGTTTTCTTTTAGTGTGATGTTTAGACAAATTGAGGTTCTAGTCTCAACACACACACATATACAAATTCACTTTCTGTCTTTCTTTCTCTCTAAGGGAGAATCTTAAAATGAAACTGGCAAAGCTGTGTTCCACTCTTTTATAGTGTGATGTTTGTGAGGTTTCTCACATTGTTCACATGTTTCCTTGAAATAAAGATGGCACTTTCATTCGGGCATGCATCCTGAATTTCCTTGTGAAATCAAAATTGAAATTGGAGCCTAGGAATAGTGCCTGAGATCTTTTATGTCTATTTTGTCATGAAAACTATTCTTTGTTAAGGCTGTCCCTACATAAGTGGGAGGAAAGAATAGATATTTTTTTGTTCTATTGTCTTCTGCATCTCTTAGCATTATTCTAACATATTCTTGTATGTTTTAAGTTTTACTCTTATTCTTATGTCCCCAAGAGAATACAACTCAGTGCCCCTGAGAAGGTAAGAATTTTAGAAAGTGTCCAATTTATAGATTTTGCAAACCCTCATCTATCATTCCATGTTTTCTGGAGTACAGTTCTGAGATTTAGGAATGATAAACATAACAATATATTATGCATCCTACATCACATGCAAATACTATCCATCCTATCAAGGGATTTTGTTCAGAGAATTCTCTATAGAAATATTGTTATAAATGGTCACCATATTTCTAAGTTCATAGAAAAGAAGTAAAAACAAACTTTAAACTTCATTTGGTACTTAGTAACTCTGCTCCCTTCCAGACTGCCCCATTTCCTAGTATCCTCCCACAAAAATGCCAGACTCTACAATAGTAGATCTCAGCTTTGTTAATAACAATCTGAGAGCACAAATTTTCACTAATTCATGAAAGTGTGAATAGCTGTTAATCCCTTAAACTCCCAAAGGTCTAAAGTGGTTAAAATAGCTGTTACTCAAAGAAATCATGAATCTGTAGGATTTTCTTTCTTTTTTTTTTAGTTGAAGATGAACTCTTCCCTCTTCCTTTATCTTATTTATTTATTTTTTTTTCAATGTGATGCTGAGGATCCAACCCAGTGCCTCACACATGCTAAGTAAGTGCTGTACCACTGATTTACACCTACAGCCCCAACCTGTAGGATCTTAACACAACATAATAAAGAGAGCTAAAAGTGTCCAGATGATATCCAAAATTTATTTTCAGTTGACACGTACGGAGATCATATCACTCCAGACTTTTATCTATCTCTGGATCTTTGTATCTACAATTCTCATAATTTGGGAAATCTTTTCATTCCTAACTTTTTGCACCATAGAATCCCTAAAAAGTCCAATTTTTCTTCATTATGGTTCTCATTTCAGCAGCTATGAGGCACTGGTGTGTGGGGAAAGTGTGCCAGGAAAGAAAATATTGTGCACATTGTTATTGGGCAAATCAGAAACTGTATTTGCATTCAATTAGGGACTTTCTGGTGATAGTGCCTTACCTGAAACTGTTAGGAGTGCATGATTTGGGGAAGGCTATCGAAGACATATTGAAGTTCCTCAAATCACACCATTGGTGTAGCCTTTTCTACTCCTAACTCAAATATTCATTTTACTAATTTCTAAGTTAAATAGATGAGGTTTATAAATCATAAACCTGTCTTTCCAGTCATGGTCCTAACATTCACTAGCCCTGTATTTTTTGGGGAAAATTACTTCATCTCTTTCAGTTTTTTATTTTCCTTCTAAAACAAATAAAATTTTGCTCTAGTTGTGTCTTAGAAAGATGCTGGTGGAGACATGATATATGAATAAACGTGAACAGTCTCAAAGTTAGGAGCACTGTGTACATTTCACCTGTTTTAATTGCAAAATATTATGAGATGGAACAAAATGCAGTCTTAAAAATTGTGGATGTGTAACCGACGTGATTCTGCAATCTGCATTTGGGGTAAAATTGGGGGTTCATAACCCACTTCAATCTAATGTATGAAATATGATATGTCAAGAGCTTTGTAATGTTGTGAACAACCAATAAAAAAAATTTAAAAAAAAAATTTCCTCTGGTTTTAAATTAGTTCTAATGTAGAAATCAGGCACAAAATTTAAGAAAGTAAAAATGTCAACCACTTTTTTTTTTTCCCCTGTAGTGGGAGATTGAACCCAGGAGTGTTTAACCACTGAGACAGTCAGAAACATTTTTATATTTTATTTAGAGACAGAGTCTGGATGAGTTGCTTATGGCCTTGCTAAGCTGCTGAGGCTGGCTTTGAAGTCATGATCCTTCTCTCTCAGCCTCTGGAACAGTTGTGATTACAGGCATGTGCCACTGCATACAGCTCAACCACATTCTTAAAAACTGAAATCAACATGAAGTTTCTGATTTTATAAGGTATTTGCTGGGATATTGTTTTAGTCAGCTTTTTCATTGTTGTAACAAAAACACCTGATATGAACATTTTAGAGGATGAAAAGTTTAATTGAGGGTCACAATTTCAGAGGCCCCAAATCATAGACAGCCGATTCCTTTGCTCTGTGCCTGAGGTAAGACAGAACATCATGGTGTAATGGTTTGGCAGAGGAAAGCCACTGGGTACGTGCCGCCAAGAAGAAGAGGGAGAGTTCTTCACCAGGAACAAAAAATATAAAGCCCAAAGTGATGTCCTGAATGACCTACCTCCTTCAGCCACACCCTATTTGTCTAAGGTCACCACCCAGTGAATCCATTCAAGTGGATTAATGTGGTGGTTATGCCACAGCTCTCATAATCCAATCACTTTGCTTCTGAACTTTCTTGCATTGTCTAACACATGAGCTTTTGGGGGACACTTTGTATCTTAAAATATAACAGATATCTCTATAAAATCATGATTTAGAATGCCAGGAATGCAGCAAACATCATCAATGAGAAGGTAATTTTTTCTCCCTTTTATGTCCTGTGTCTTTTACACTTGAGGTCCCAGTATTGATGTTCATTGAAAGATATTTGAACATATGTGTTAAACTAAAATTAAATTGAACTGAAATTAAATAGACCATATAAGCATTTATTACAGCACATGGTTTTGTTTTGAAACCTAAGAAACACGCTTTGAGAAATTTAAGATGTAAATAAGGAAATATTTGAAGATATTGTGTCCTGCATGGATAGAAAAGGGGACAAGAAAAAGTGAACTTTCTATGTTATTGTCATTGGGGTCCGTTAACATCAACAGTTTATGAAGCTAGGAAACAGCCACAATGTGATCCATTCAGTCAGATATTTGCACTTCACCCTCACAAGATGATGTATATACAAACTCAACCATCATACATCTCATTTCCTCAGACTGCAACTCCCCAGACTTGGGTGTATAGTATTCATCATAATATATGCCTAATCAATAGCTCCATTTGGTAAAAATCTGAATTATAGTTATCAATACTAATGTTCCAAAAGATATCACAATTGATCTTATTCTTTCTAAAATGTAAAATATCATATTGCTCCACCAATTAGGAAAATATTTTAGTAATCTTTACAATATATATTCATTGAGTATATTAATATATACATATGTATATATAAATAACAATCTTAAGTTATATTAATATTATCCTATCCTAAAACCAGTTTTGTTTTGTTCAAATTATTTTGGTACTTTAAATTTATCCTTATTTTCTTTATGAAGAGACCTGTGTGTCACAGCATGCAAATTAAAAACCACATGTGAGATAGTAGAGGATAGGAAAGGCAGCAGAATACAACAGACATGAGTATGTCAATATGTAAATCAGTGGAAGTGTAACTGATGTGACTCTGCAATCTGTATACGGGATAAAAATGGGAGTTCATAACCCACTTGAATCAAAGTGTGAAATATGATATATCAAGAACTATGTAATGTTTTTAACAACCAATTAAAAAAAATAAAAATAAAAATAAAACATAAAAAAACCCACATGTGAATTTAACAGACTAAGGAAATTTTTTAATCAGTGTATTGTTCTTAGCTTAGGTGAGAACAGATTGAACAAGGTGGCCTCCATTATGTAACTTGCTAAATAATTTGGCCCAGAGAGTCAGAGAAGAACCCATTGACCTCCAAAATGAAAACGATAGTGAAAAGGTAAGTCAGAAATCTGAGTGTCACCTCAACTACTGACTCTCCCTTACTCCAAACTTTATCTTTTAAATATCTTTTACATTTCTGAATTTCATCTAGCACAACTCTCCAGTCACCACTCTTTCCCTTGAATCACTGAAACACTCTCCTACTCTTCTAATGGTCCTTCCTTCCTCCCTCCCTCCCTCCCTCCCTTTCTCTCTCTCTCTCTCTCTCTCTCTCTCTCTCTCTCTCTCTCTCTCTCTCTCTCTCTTTCTCTCTTTCTTTCTTTCTTTCTTTCTTTTCCCATTTTTTGAGACAGGTTCTAAGTTGCTCAGTTTGGCCTGAAACTTGTAATCCTCCTGCCTCATCTTCCCAAGTCCCTAGGATTACAGCTGTGCACTGCTGCACTTGGCTCCTAATGGTTTATTATGATCCGGTTTTTTGAAATCAATTTCCCCTGTTTTAGTCAAATAATTTTCTAGTAATATCAAACCTCTTCCCTCAAGAAAAGTCTCTCATATGATTTCCCTTAGTCCTAAGGACACAGGGATCCATTTATTTTATTTGTTCATATTAGACCTTGCCTTTTATGTGGGTGATTTTCCTCAACTTCCTCAAGATTCTTGGATGTCTATTCGTGCAAGTGATAAGACTATACTAAAGGGTAAGAAGATAGCTGACATAACACTGTGTTTGCTTTTGTTCAGTACTATATTTCCCCGCAAGGCCTCTCACCTGAATGAGAAGGCTGACTAAAGGTTCTGTGTAAGTGGGGAAAGTCAAGGGAATGTTTTGATAGCTAGTCTCTTTGAAGTACCCATGGGAAAAAAGCAAGTTACAGAGCAGGAGCCTCCCACAGTCTCCTGTATTCTACAACCAAAGGGAAGTGTTCTTCTGCCTTTTATTTTAAATTTACCTTTTATGTGTGCGGGTCTAGAGTTATGCTAAGATGTGCTTCAATTCTCTCTGACTCCAGCACCTTGGAAATGTGACTTTGTTATGTATATCAGTCACTTGCCCACTGGATTTCATTGATGATACATTATTTGCTTTCCCTGGTATCCTAGTGTTATTCATTTTACTGTATCATTCTGTCAATTCAAAGAGACTTTGAGACAAAGAAAATACAGGCAGATTTGAGAATAGTTCTTAGGTATAGGCCTTGGCTGGCAAATTGTAGCTTTTGTATTTTTACTTGTCTGAAGGAAGAGTTCTACTCTGTCTGCTTTTTGAGAAGTGGCTTCCTAAGTAAGGACACAGGAATATGTCCTAGCCTTTTGCTGCTGCTATATCTGCTGATTGATCTTGGAGGTCTTTGATGACTGTTGTTAAATTTTATCTTCTTTCATTTCCATATTAATCATATTTTATTCTTTTGCTGCCTCCTGAAATTTCTTATAATATTTTGATTCACTGATGAAATGTTTTTTTTTCCCTTTCCATAGTGTCATTGGTATGATTCATTTTAATTTGTCATTTCTGGAAATTCAAAGAAATCCTGAGAAAAAAGAAATATATTAATATATTTGAGCTTACTAAATCATCAGAAGCTTAATTTGCCTTTTTTTTTGTTTTGTAAAAAATGTTCTGAATAAATTAATCATTAAAATTTTAAATTGTAAAAGACATAATTTTAATATCTAAGAGATCTCATTTTTTTCCTCCGTCTGTACTGGGGATTGAACCTAGGACTTCACACATGCTAGGTAAGCACTCCACCACTGAACTATATGCTCAGCTCAAGCTTACTATTATTACCCTTAAGAAACTTTAAAAAAAAAAAATTTCTATTAGCTTACAAATAACTTTATCCATTTAAAAAAAAAGTAACTCAAGAATCAATTCATAAAACTTAATTGTTTGACTATACTATAATCAATAAATTTAATGTCTTTATAAAGATTCTGTTTTGAAACTGAGACATTATTTTAACAAATTTCAATTGATTAATTATAAACTATCAATATTCAATAATATGAAAATCAGTCAAATGATGCAAAAACATACAATTTTGATGCAAAATATATAATGGGTAATATTTTGAAAATTTTCAGCTATTTAAACAAAACCTTATTTGTTATGCAATCTTCAGTCAATCTTCCTGCTGATTATTTCCATCATAGTATATTTTCGATAATCACATTTTTAAGTCAATTGAAATTATAGTAACTAATGAGGATTAACTAAATTATATACCTTTCTAAATTCTCTTAGCAAGTAACAGATGACCAATAAATGATTCAATGAAGACTTGAAACCCATCATAATGTTCTCATAGGAACTGATTTTTATAAAGAATTCATGGTGGTAAAGAGGAGAAGCAAAAATAATAAAATATATGGTGTCTCTCTTCTCAAAATGGATACAAATATTATTGGTGGATACAAAATATTTAATCATCACTGAAATCTAACCTTAAAAATTAGTCTCCAGTTCATACATATATTTACATATATTTCACACAGAAATTCCATTAAATATGTCTTCAGAGAACTCAGAGGATCAGCCAAAAAAAAAAAAATGTTTGTGCTGGGGTTGTGGCTCAGTGGTAGAGCACTTGCTTAGCATTTATGAGGCACTATATTTGATTCTCAGCAACACATAAAAATGAATAAATAAAGGTACTTCCATCTACAACTAAAAAATGTTTTAAAAAATGGTTCTGTGTTAAGAAATGACTTTTAACTAAAGGTGGAGTAAAATTATACTAATGTTATTTTCAACTATTTGTTCAAGACACTGATTCCTTTAAAATGGCCCTTAGTCCAATTTGCTATTTCTTTCTGCTGTTTTTCATCGTCAGTACCCCTATATTTCTCAGATGCTCATATTTTCATCTCTGTCTACTTCTGTCTCCCCAACCTCCAAATGAGCCCTTCTTTCCAGGACTTATCTTGTCCTTCAAAGAGATCTATATGTTCAGAAAACCATTGTATTATTTTAACCCTCCTTCCTAAGGTTATCTTTTCTTCCTTCACCATTAGTTTATCCAATGTGTTTCTTTCTTTTTTTTATTTTTTATTTTTTAGTTGTTGTTGTCAATACCTCTATTTATTTATTTATTTATTTATTTATTTATTTATTTTATGTGGTGCTGAGGATTGAACCCAGGGCCTCACATGCACAAGATGAGTGCTCTACCACTGAGCCACAACCCCAGCCCCTCCAATGTGTTTCTTTTTCTAGCAATTCATCAGGGCACAGCATAAATTTCCACTGCTGATTCCACTGGATTACAGTTTTTGAAAAGGCAATTACAGATTTGGTTGCATGTCTCTTTCAGGTATTCTAACTCTGTAGACTAAAATTCTGCATGGTTGATGATAATTTAACTTACTCAGGACTAAAATTCCCTGAAGATAATTAGAATTTTTATTACTAATCTGTATATGCAAATATATTGTAAATTATTTATCCTCTTGTATATTTATCTTGAAAAAAAACTTATCTCTAAACACTAACAAATGGTACATAAAACAAATATTTAAACATTTTCTATTCAATATCTTCATGCAAATATTCATTTTAAATTAAACATACACCTGATAATGCATTTCCATTGAGTCATAATTAAAATTTAGCTGTGAATTTATTGATATTTAATTTTAATCTCTGCTAATATTTATAACATTTATCACATGTTTTTGTGTTCCTAAAAACTAGACTTATTTCCCAGTATACTGTTATTATATATTTTCAGAAATCATTAAAACAGTTAGTAAGCACTTTAAGGAAAATGGGTATCTCTAACATAAATTCAAGAGAGTGTACATGATAGCTGAATTTAAACAAGGCCAGGCAAAAAGATGGAAAAGATAAATTTTTGTTTCATTCATTCTGAAACTCTTCAAAATGGGATTTATTTTGTCTCATTGGTGCAAGCTATAGTTCCAGATACTTGGGAGGCTGAGGCAGCCTCAGTAACTTACTGAGACCCTGTTTCAAATTAAAAGGAAAACATGGAATTTAATTTTAAAAATAGGCTGACTGATTCCCGCGGCCTGCCCCGCGGCCACAGAAGGCGGGAAGCTGCAGAGAAGCGATTAATTAGCAAGCAGGGAGAAAAGTGGCTGCCATTCGGTGGAACCCCGCCGGCCAAGCCCGCACTGACCCCCAGGCTGAGTATGGGATTTCAGACGGGGAAGGAAGCCATACAGTCCTATCCCCCACAACGGAAACTCCACCAAGGCAATCAGCAGCCACCATCTTGGAGAGCTGAAGTATCCACCAACACTCTCCGACAGACTGCAACAATAAAACAGGTCTGTGTCACTCAGCCCATCCCCCATACATCGGGGAATTCGCATAAAATCTCTCCTAGGCTTTCTGGGGGAGGGAGTATCAGAGCGAGCCTGCATAAAGACTAGGGGAAAACTAGAGACACCTGACCTTCAACTCCCCCTCCCATCAGCAGCCAAAACGAAACCTGTCTAGCCTGCGCTGGGGGAGGGGCAAGCAGAAAAAATCAAAACGATAGAGTGCCAGGGATCCCAATAGCCAACTGTGCGACCCCAGAGATCCGGGCTGACTGATACGCCCGGCCTTCCCTGAGGCTACAGAAGGCGGGGT
Organism: Spermophilus citellus; assembly: GCF_964194105.1. Lineage (NCBI taxonomy): Eukaryota > Metazoa > Chordata > Mammalia > Rodentia > Sciuridae > Spermophilus > Spermophilus citellus. Next base: position 214,178,952 of record NC_138182.1, read on the forward strand.
GCCGCAGAGAAGCGATTAATTAGCAAGCAGGGAGAAAAGTGGCTGCGATTCTGTGGAATCCTGCCGGACGAGCCCGCACTGACCCCCGGGCTGAGTACGAGATTTCAGAGGAGGAAGGAAGCGGTACAGTTCTATCCCCCACAATGGAAACAAAACAATAGAGTGCCGGGGTCCCCAATAGCCACCCTCCACACCCAACTAACGGCAGGCCCAGAGTACAGTTTGAACTGCAGAGAGCCATCACTCAGGGGAAATCTGGTCTAGCAGGAGAAACCAAGACTAGCAGGAGAAACCAGGGGACTAGAGGCCAGGCCCTCGCGACTGGGCAGCTGGAAACCGCAGGCCTGCCAGCGACAGTTCACCCACTGCCCGCATAACTGGGCATAGGAGAACGCCCGCCCGCCGGCTACCAACCGCAGGACTGGGTGCCTAGAGATCACCCGCCCACCGGCGACAGCCGGCCCACTGCCTGCGCTACTGGGCAGCTGGAGTCCACCTCCCCGCCGGCGAACGATCACCCGCCCGCTGCCTGAGATACTGGGCAGCTGGAGACTGCCCGCCTGCCTCGACCGGGAGCTGAAACCAAACAGAGACAGTCCAGTCACACAGCCCCATTAGGACACCCCAGCAAGGAGCCTGGGGCCCATCACAGCAGAGCAGTGACGTCACTGGAGCTCGGCCGTCGGAATTCCTTCCCAGCAGAATCCACGTTAGCAGGCACAGTTTAACAACACAAAGAAGACACAACAGAGTAATACAGAACCAAAACAAATCAAAAGAAGAGAGCAGAAACATGGCAATCAAATAGAGCTGGAAAGTAACGTGGACAACATGAAAAAACAAGGGAAAAAAGGAGTACAAACAATGCAGGACAACTTAATTCTACAGGAGGACATAGAAACATCAGAAGCAGGGATAGGGAAAGAACTCAAGGCATACCTAACTCGAATGGAAAGGAATATTAGAGAAGACATGAGACAGCAAGTCCAAGCAATGAAAGTATATTTTGAAAATGAATTAAACAAACAAATTCAAATGGCAAAGAACGAGCTCTACCAGGAGATAGAGATCTTAAAAAAAAAGTCAAACAATAATCCTAGAATTGCAGGAAAATATAAACCAAATTAAAAACTCAAATGAGAATATTACAAATAGACTTGATCAAGTAGAAGTCAGAACATCAGATAATGAAGACAAGGTTTATCAACTTGAAAAGAATACAGTCAACACAGAAAAGATGCTTAAATCCCATGAGCAATCTATTCAAGAGATATGGGATGTCATAAAAAAACCAAATTTGAGGGTCATCAGGATAGAAGAAGGCACAGTGACTCAAACCAAAGGAATGGACAGCATATTAAATGAAATAATTCTAGAAAACTTCCCAGAGATGAAAGATGAAATGGATTGCCAAATCCTGGAAACCTACAGGACCCCAAACATTCAAAACCATAATAGACCAACTCCAAGACATATAATTATGAGGATAGCCAACATACAGAACAAGGAGAGAATATTAAAAGCTACGAGAGAAAGGAGGCAGATTACATTCAGGGGTAAACCAATTAGGTTAACAACTCATTTCTCATCACAGACTTTGAAAGTGAGAAGATCCTGGAACAATGTATTTCAAATGCTGAAAAATAATGGATTCCAACCAAGAATACTGTATCCAGCAAAATTAAGCTTCAGATTTGACAATGAAATTAAAATCTTTCACGATAAACAAAAGCTAAAAGAATTCGCAGCAAGAAAACCAGCTCTGCAAAGCATTTTGAACAAAACACTACAAGAAGAGGATGTGAAAAATAGTGCCCAAAACTAACAGCAGGAGGTATCTCAGTAAAGGGGGAGGAAAATAACCAAAAAGTAAAACTAGCCAAACTAAAATAAATAAATAAAGAAGCATGACTGGAAGTACAAATCATATCTCAATTGTAACCTTAAATGTTAATGGCCTAAACTCACCAATCAAGAGACATAGGCTAGTAACCTGGATCAAAAAAACAAATCCAACAATATGCTACCTTCAAGAGACTGATATGATAGGAAAAGACATACACAGGCTGAAGGTAAAAGTTTGGGAAAAATCATACCACTCACATGGCCCTCGGAAGCAAGTAGGAGTGGCCATACTCATATCGAATAAAATCAACTTTAAACCTAAGTTAATCAAGAAGGATAAAGAAGGACACTATATACTGTTAAAAGGAACCATCCACCAACAAGACATAACAATTATCAATTTGTATGCACCAAACAATGGAGCTGCAACGTTCATAAAACAAACTCTCCTCAAGTTCAAGAGTCTAATAGACCACAACACAATAATTATGGGTGACTTCAACACACCGCTCTCACCATTAGACAGATCCTCTAGACAAAAACTGAATAAAGAAACTATAGAACTCAACAGCACAATCAATAACCTAGACTTAACCAACATATATAGAATATATCAACCATCATCAAGTGGATACACGTTCTTCTCAGCAGCACATGGATCCTACTCAAAGATAGACCATATATTATGCCATAAGGCAACTCTTAGTAAGTATAAAGGCATGGAGATAATATCATGCACCATATCTGATCACAATGGAATGAAATTGGAAATCAATGATAAAAGAAGGAAGGAAAAATCCTACATCACATGGAAAATGAACAATATGTTACTAAATGATCAATGGGTTACAGAAGACATAAAGGAGGAGATGAAAAAATTCTTAGAGACAAATGATAATACAGACACAACATACCAGAATCTATGGGACACAATGAAAGCAGTTTTAAGAGGAAAATTCATTTCTTGGAGTTCTTTCCTCAAAAAAAGAAAAAACCAACAAATAAATGAACTCACACTACACCTCAAAAACCTAGAAAAGGAAGAGCAAAACAACAGCAAATGTAGTAGAAGACAAGAAATAATTAAAATTTGAGCAGAAATCAACGAAATTGAAACAAAAAAAATTGAAAAAAATTGATAAAACTAAAAGTCGGTTCTTTGAAAAAATAAATAAGATAGACAGGCCCTTAGCCATGCTAACGAAGAGAAGAAGAGAGAGAACTCAAATTACCAACATACGGATGAAAAAGGCAATATCACAACAGACACTACAGAAATAGAGAAGATAATTAGAAAGTATTTTGAAACCCTATATTGCAATAAAATAGAAGATAGTGAAGATATCGATAAATTTCTTAAGGCATATGATCTGCCCAGATTGAGACAGGAAGACACACACAATTTAAACAGACCAATAACAAAGGAAGAAATAGAAGAAGCCATCAAAAGACTACCAACCAAGAAAAGCCCTGGACCGGATGAGTATACAGCGGAGTTCTACAAAACCTTCAAAGAAGAATTAATACCAATACTTTTCAAGATATTTCAAGAAATAGAAAAAGAAGGAGCTCTTCCAAATTCATTCTATGAGGCCAACATCACTCTGATCTCGAAACCAGAAAGAAAACTACAGACCAATATCTCTAATGAACTTGGATGCAAAAATTCTCAATAAAATTCTGGCAAATCGAACACAAAAACATATCAAAAAACTTGTGCACCATGATCAAGTAGGATTCATCCCTGGGATGCAAGGCTGGTTCAATATATGGAAATCAATAAATGCTATTCACCACATCAATAGACTTAAAGACAAGAACCATATGATCATCTTGATAGATGCAGAAAAGGCATTTGACAAAGTACAGCATCCCTTTATGTTCAAAACACTAGAAAAACTAGGGATAACAGGAACTTACCTCAACATTGTAAAAGCTATATATGCTAAACCTCAGGCTAGCATCATCCTAAATGGAGAAAAACTGAAGGCATTTCCTCTAAAATCTGGAACAAGACAGGGATGCCCTCTATCACCACTTCTATTAAATTTAGTTCTCGAAGTACTAGCCAGAGCAATTAGACAGACAAAAGAAATTAAAGGCATAAAAATAGGAAAAGAAGAAATTAAATTATCGCTATTTGTGGATGACATGATAATGTACTTAAGAGACCCAAAAGGGTCTACAAAGAAGCTGCTAGAGTTAATAAATGAATTCAGCAAAGTAGCAGGTTATAAAATCAACATGCATAAATCAAAGGCATTCCTGTATATCAGCAACAAAACCTCTGAAATGGAAATAAGGAAAACCACTCCATTCACAATATCCTCAAAGAAAATAAGATACTTGGGAATCAACCTAACAAAAGAGGTGAAAGGTTTATACTATGAAAACTACAGAACCCTAAAGAGAGAGATAGAAGAAGATCTCAGAAGATGGAAAAATGTACCCTGTTCATGGATAGGCAGAACTAACATCAAAATGGCGATATTACCCAAAGTTCTCTACAGGTTTAATGCGATGCCAATCAAAATCCCAATGCCATTTCTTGTAGAAATAGATAAAGCAATCATGAAATTCATATGGAAAAACAAAAGACCCAGAATAGCAAAAGCAATTCTAAGCAGGAAGTGTGAATCTGGAGGTATAGCGATACCAGAGGTCAAACTGTACTACAAAGCAATAGTAACAAAAACAGCATGGTACTGGTACCAAAACAGGCAGTGGACCAATGGTACAGAATAGAGGACACAGAGACTAATCCACAAAGTTACAACTATCTTATATTTGATAAAGGGGCTAAAAACATGCAATGGAGGAAGGATAGCATCTTCAACAAATGGTGCTGGGAAAATTGGAAATCCATATGCAACAAAATGAAATTGAATCCCTTTCTCTCACCATCCACAAAAGTTAACTCAAAATGGATCAAGGAGCTAGATATCAAATCAGAGACACTGCGTCTGATAGAAGAAAAAGTTGGCTCCAATCTACATATAGTGGGGTCAGGCTCCAAATTCCTTAATAGGATGCCCATAGCCCAAGAGTTAATAACAAGAATAAACAAATGGGACTTACTTAAACTAAAAAGTTTTTTCTCAGCAAGAGAAACAATAAAAGAGGTAAATAGAGAGCCTACATCCTGGGAACAAATTTTTACCCCTCACACCCTGAGATAGAGCCCTAATATCCAGAATGTACAAAGAACTCAAAAAATTAAACAATAAGATAACAAATAACCCAATCAACAAATGGGCCAAGGACCTGAACAGACACTTCTCAGAGGAGGACATACAATCAATCAACAAGTACATGAAAAAATGCTCACCATCTCTAGCAATCAGAGAAATGCAAATCAAAACCACCCTAAGATACCATCTCACTCCAGTAAGATTGGCAGCCATTATGAAGTCAAACAACAAGAAGTGTTGGTGGGGATGTGGGGAAAAGGGTACACTTGTACACTGCTGGTGGGACTGCAAAACGGTGAGGCCAATTTGGAAAGCAGTATGGAGATTCCTGGGAAAGCTGGGAATGGATCCACCATTTGACCCAGCTATCACCCTTCTCGGACTGTTCCCTGAGGACCTTAAAAGAGCGCACTATAGGGATATGGCCACATCAATGATTATAGCAGCACAATTCACAATAGCTAGACTGTGGAACCAACCTAGATGCCCTTCAATAGATGAATTGATTTAAAAAATGTGGCATCTATACACAATGGAGTATTATGCAGCACTAAGAAATGACAAAATCATAGAATTTGCAGGGAAATGGATGGCATTAGAGCAGATTATGCTAAGTGAAGCTAGCCAAGCCCTACAAAACAAATGCCAAATGTCTTCTTTGATATAAAGAGAGCAACTAAGAAGAGAACAGTAAGGAAGAGCATGAGGAAAAGACTAACAGTAAACAAAGACAAATGGGGGGAGAGAAAGGGAGAGAGAAGGGAAAGCATATGGAAATTGTAGGAGACCTTCAATGATACACAAAATTATAAGAGTTTATGAGGGGCAAGGGGGAGGGGGAAAAAGGGGAGAGAATTGAACAACAGCAGAGGAGGTAGAGAGGGAAGATGGGAGGGGAGGGGAGGGGAGGGGGGATAGTAGGGGATAGGAAAGGTAGCAGAATACAACAGTCACTAATATGCCATTATGCAATAATGTGAGTATGTAACAGATGTGATTCTGCAATCTGTATTTGGGGTAAAAATGGGAGCTCAAAACCCAATTGAGTCTAATGTATGAAAGATGATATATCATGAGCTCTGTAATGTTTTGAACAATCAATAAAAAAAAGAAAAAAATAATTTTAAAAATAAGGTCACTTTTTATAACAAAATGTAACTCTATTTCAAACTCATTCATGAGAAGTTAGTCATCAATACTATTTGAATTTCTCTATAATTTGATTTCAGGGACTTCACATAGCTTGACAGTTTAAGATACCTTGGAACTGGAAAAATTAAAGTTTGCTCAAAGACATGAGGTAAGTAGAAAAATAGGAATTTTGATATATTAACAAAAATTCATCAGGACCATACTTGGTAATATTCTTGAAAGTCATAGTCACAAATCTTAGAGTCAGTATTTGTATACTGCACTTTTATAAGTAAAGCATTATATAAGGTTCTGGATAAAGATTCAGAGGAATCCTTAATTCTGAGAGGTTAGAATTTAAAAATGAAAACCAGAATTCTGTTATTAATCAAATGAAGGGTCAGAAGGAAATTTTATGGTGTCGATAATTTTTTATTTATTCCCAGTTTGAATATTTCTACAAATATGTTTTCATTTATTCAAAACATTTAACTATACAATGAAAAAATACAGATTATTTTAAAAATTTTACCTATAACCTAAGTAAAACTGAGTATTTTGCCTACCACCTCAGTCCTAATCACAGTTTAGAATAAAATTGAAAAGACTACAAATCTGAGGAAAACAAAGATATTAATTAATGCCCTTAATACCTTAAGAAGGAAATGAAACCCAATAGATTGTATGGACACCATAGAACTTCTTTAAACCACCCAGGTCTTTTCCCAGAGTCTCACACATTAAATAATTGTTCATATTTTTATTAAAAAACATTTTACCAGGTGCTTTCTAAAATATTTTTTATTTTGAAATAATTTTAGATTTCAGAATTTTGCAAAAATAATTCAGTGAATTCCCTGCCCCCTTATTCAGTTTCTCAAATGTGAACATCTTACCTTGCCATGACACAGTTGAGAAAATTAAGACGCTGCCACTGGTACTTAAGGGAAACTTAAGACTTCCTTTAGATTTCTCCAGTTTTTACAGTAATGTAAATGGTACATGATGTTAACCTCAATCATTGGATAAAAACTATGCTTGGTAGTCATTCCCCATGTAAGGCTGTTACTTTACTCTTTTCAATATTCTATTGTTTTAGATAGACATCAGTAAATTCAGCTCATGTTCAAGGTGTGTGTGTGTGTGTGTGTGTGTGTGTGTGTGTGTGTATGCTCAGCTGGGAGGAGGATTAGGGAATTAAGCTCCACCTTCCAGAGGGGGTAATACCTATGTTTGAGTAGTGCTCCCCACATATTCATGTCCACAGGGAACCTGTAAAAGTGAACTTTGGAAATAGGATCCAACATCACTGGTGTCCTTATAGGAAGAGGGAAATTTGGAAACCAAAACTGACACACTCACAAGGGAGAATTTTTTGTGTAAAGACTGAGGCATAGCTTGAAATGTGTATCTGCAGATTGCTGGAAACTACCAGAAGCTATGGAGAAGCAAGGGAGGATCTTCCTCTAAAGACTGCAGAGAAAGGGTTGCCATACCTTGATTTTAGATATCTCTACTCCATAAATGGGCAGAGAATACATTACTATTGTTTAAGTCACCCATGATCTGGTAAGTTGTTAAAGCAGCCCCAGGAAACTAACACAGTCTTTTTATGTTGTTGGTCAGGTTTTTTTCAAATCTTGCTTTGGGGAGATCTTTCAGGTTGGCTTTGACATATCTCCATCAAGTACAGCATTTTTATGCCCCCTTTTCTTTTATTGCTTCTGCCAATCTCCTCTAATTTAATTATTCTCTCCCTCTCTCCCTACCTTCCCCCCCTCTCTCTCTCTCTCTCTCTCTCTCTCTCTCTCTCTCTCTCTCTCTCTCTCTATATATATATATATATATATATATATATATATATATATATATTTGTTTTCTTCCAAGTGTATGTTATCTTCTTCCGTCTTGGTATTTGGGTAGATTTGGGTAGCTTGGGTAGCTATAGACTTTATTAGCTTCATTCTATAAGTTTTCCTCTTCCCTGACATTAGTCCAGAGACATCTTAATTAACTAAATAAACTTCTTTCTAGGGAAATAGAAATGGGGAGGAGGCAGTAAGAAATGTTGTAAGTGGGGGGTCTTTCAGGGCCTTTTTTTCTATATCTGTCATTTAATCAATAGGTCCATGCATTTAGCTGTTTACCTTCCAAAAATATAATAGATAAACATTGACATGTATTTTTATTTTTTTCCAATTTTCTTCTTTCTTATAAGGACAGCAGTGATATTAGGTTTAGGATCCATCCTAATCCTACATGACCTCATCTTAATTTGATTAAATCTGTCAAGACCTTATTTCCAAAGAAGGTCACATTCACAGTTGTCTTGTGGACAGTAACATTTTGGGGCACTATTAAAACAAACACAATGATTACAACCCCAAATATCAAACAGATCTAGATGAGCACACAATGATTAAATGAATATTTAGATAAAGTAAATTCATGGGAAAGAAGGACAAACATTTCTTATAGAAAGTCTCAATATACATGTAGATGTTACACTCTAGGAGGCATAGTTTAATTCTCAAATCCTCCTCCCACGCACTACATACATGTAATAATTCAATAGTTGGAGGTTTACAGAATTTGTAGTTATTGCATATCTTGAAAGCAAACAACAAAAATACATAGTAAAATTAGTATGGGGCACAGACAGAGTTATCAAATAGAAATGAAGTGAAATAAAGTCTTTCATTTCTTTAAGACTATTATCTTTTCCAATAATTTCAATCACCAATTTATTTTAAAATTTTTATTACCACAACTTTCTTGTAGGAAAATGAATAGATGAAATATTTACTTATTTTTTTATGGCTGCCCAATTAAAAGCACGATAAATGGATTTCCCTCAGTCTGCAGGAAATTAGCAAATTAGGCATCAGGGGAGTATTCCACAAACTAGATAATTACATAAATTGACTTAAAAACCCCTCCATACTGAGATTCTCCTTGATAAGTGAATAAGTAAATAATTCTCCAAGTTTCACCTTCCTGATAAAGGAACTAAACATTATGATAGCAGTTTCACTCATAAGCTTATGCATATGTCATTTTATGATGTGAGCAGATCAATGATGAAATAGGAGGATAACATGTTACAGGAAACAAATTTCAAATTGGGATCAAAGAAGGACTTTATTTCTCACTGTTTGATGCAACTCCTACACTCAACAATTATTCCCAATTTTTTGCTCATTTGCCTCAAATCTGTATTCACAATATTATTAATGATAAATTAATACCTGTAAAGAATATTTATATAGATCAAATAAAATATGTATAAAGGATGAAATTTGTTTGAGCTAGAAGAACAAGTAAGACTTCTAAAATATTATGTAGAAACAATAAATTGATCAGTGAATGTTATATTCACCTTTTCTACCAACTGGCAGCCTTGCATATAGAGAAAGAAATAATTATTGAATATATTTTAATATAGAGAAATGAAGAAGTATGCACCAAAGCAATTGCAGAATAGAATACAAGAAAATACTTTATAAATGGTATAAAAATGTCTGTAAAGTTTAGATTGTGCTCCAATAATCCAAGACATAATTGAAGCATACAAATGACTATAAAACATAAATATATATTGCTTGAAAGTTATAACTTATTTTCTTATAGCTGATTACTTAATATCAGAACCTCACCCATATGATGCCAGATATTTAAGTTAAACCAAATAAACACTGAATGTACACAACTTAAACAAGTGTACTGACTTAAGCAATAAATTGCAATAGATGTATGGGGGAAAATCAGAAGGTATAGCACTTTGATATCTGTGAAAGATGTTATTTTTTTTAAAGAGAGAGTGAGAGAGGAGAGAGAGAGAGAGAGAGAGAGAGAGAGAGAGAGAGAGAGAGAGAGAGAGAATTTTTAATATTTATTTTTTTAATTCTCGGCGGACACAACATCTTTGTTGGTATGTGGTGCTGAGGATCGAACCCGGGCCGCACGCATGCCAGGCGAGCGCGCTACCGCTTGAGCCACATCCCCAGCCCCTGTGAAAGATGTTATTGTTCCTATTTGTGTGCTATCTCCCCCCCCCCAGAATATAATTCACCCCCTTTCTTACCATGCCTCTCAAAAGATAGATTTTTTTTTTTTAACCAGCAATGAGGCGAGTTTTTCCAATGGATGGACACATATTCTCTCTGAGCATATGCTTTAAATGTGGGCTTTCTGTTTCTTTTCTCTATCAGGACAGTATACCATAGACAGGGGCTACTTATTCTGCTGAAATATGGAATGAGAACATGTGAAGAAACACAGAGCTAACACGCTGACCTAAAAGTAAGAAATTAAAGTTTGCTTCCATAAGTCAGTAGAATCTCAGAGATACTTGTTAAAGCAAAACAATTTGATGAACACAAATGCAAGAGCTAATTTTACACTCATTCTTGATCTTTTAATCATCCAGTACTCCTGTCACCTTACTATTTCTCTGAATAAATTTAAGTGGAATGAAGGTGGTTGGTTTTAGGCTTAAGATACTAATGCCTCCTATTTGTTCCCATAGATGAATCCATTAGACTCCATTGCCATAGGTTATCTGTTCTGTTGAACCATCTAGACTTCCTCTGCCTTTGTGTCATCTTCTCTCAAATGTGGTGAAATTTAAGGCTTCTAGGCTAAACTGCTTGGTTTGTGGGCTTCCTATTTGAATTTGTTTTTATTCATCACTTGTTCTTGAAGGATAACATCACAGCTAAGTTTCGATGTTAAACTTCTGCTTCTGCCAAATACAAAAACCAGAATTCTATTGGTGCTATACAGAAGGGTCTCTCAGACTATAAATGAAACCATCTAGCTAAAAGCTTGATACAGATTGTAAAAGCTTTCTACATCAAACTAAGTAGCTGATGTGTTATAGGAAGCTAGTTAGGACTTTTAAGGAAAGGAGTGATATAATCCCTTTTTGCTATTTATATGTATAAATGTAGTAGCAAATAGTGAAAAAATGTAGGGTAGGAAGAAAATAGTGTTAGGAAAATTAGATAAGAAGCTTTTGCAAATGTTAAAATTCTGACAAGTAGAAAGTCTGAAAGCATAGAATAAAATGTCAATAGTGGACGAAGGAAAGCACAGACTTGGGCCATTTGTAATATAATCTCAACAAACAGTATGTTTTGCTTTAGTTAGTTTCATTCTTGACTATAACAAATGATAAAGTGATTCAAGAGATACTCTTCAGGTGAAATGATGTTATTCATCAACCATTTGAAAATGTGTGTGAAGTAAAGTCTGTGAGAGAAGAAAGAAAAAATATTCCAATCACCAAGGAGAAGAAAGTGCAAAAATGGAAAGAAAAGGCAACTAGAGGGTGGCTTCAACTATGTAGAAACACACATGCAGATGCAGTCCTTAATGTGATCTAATGTTTAAAACTTTGGGATTCAAACATTATATTTCCCTTCACTTAAAAGGGATTACCGAATATGACTTATTTATTATTGACAGTGTGAGTTTGAGTGTGGAACTTTGAGTGTGGAATTTTGATTAAATAAAATTGTTATTATCACCATTTTAGGACTAGGCATCCAAACATTTATAAGTCAGTCCGATAACTCCACCAGGAGAGTTTAGCAGCAGTGAATAAATAATATTCTTATTCCTCTTTAGTGATACACAGAAACAGAAGAGACTGGTATTGAAGTCATTTATGTTAGGATCAAATCCTTTGGGTTCAACATTTGTGATATGAACACTAGTACTAAAGATCAAGATCTTAAGGTTGAGAAAATACCGAGTCAGACTAATAATCACAGTCAGCAAAGGTTAACATCCCATCTCTCTACTTAAGGGAGATGATGACTCATTAATTATACAGAACAAATCTGAATACAGTTTCACACATTTCTTTATTCTAACCCATCTTTTTTCCAAGTGAGGAATGAACACAAAATATATGGTTAAAGTTCTTTTCTTACAAAGAAAGAAACTGGGGGAAGGGGGTATCTATCTATCTATCTATCTATCTATCTATCTATCTATCTATCTATAATTATATGGTAAATATATAGTCTTCTTATTAATAATCTTATGCTAAAAGTGCTCTTTTGATCCCTTAATTATTTAAAATATCCTTTTTCACAAAATCAAAATGAAAACCTCAAATGTGACTGGGCAGTAAATGGAAGAACTATGTTTTATACAAAATAAGAAGGATATTCATTGTATTCTATGCATTGTTTCCAATTAACTATTTGTTGATAATTCGGATGCATGCCTTGAAGAAGAGAGGTAGAATTTATCATGAACAGATCTACTCTAATGTTCTGAAACACCTGCTATTCTTTAGAACTTCTCAAAATTGAAGCCTGCCATAGTGAAACACAGAGTCATTTTCTTGAATGATTGACTCCAAAGGGATCAAATGTATCAAATTAGAGTGAGAAAAAAAATGTAGATATTTTGTGTTATTATTACAAAGTAAAAAGTATAATGGATGGATGTTAAATTAAGGGATTTTATTAATAAATATAAAACTCAACTTAGAAGTACAAATATAACAAAATTTCTCATTTCTTGCTTCCCTTTACTGTAATCATGGAAAAAAATACCCTAAAGAGAAACTAATCCTCATATATTGCTTAAAAGAATTCCAGGGACCAAAAATTTTCTAATTATGACAATAGGTCAATAATCAATAATCCCACTAGGATCCAGGAAGGGTATCTGCTGTCAATCAGACCCCTAGGTATAAATTTTCTGGACAGGCATTCTGCAAGAATCTTGTGTAGAATGAATGGCAACTACTGAAACTACATCTTAGATTCACAGAAATTAGCTCAATAGGATCACTTTATTGTGTGCAGCATAAGAAATATTATATTGAGAATGGCCTCAATAGGACAGCCCCCGATATTATCAATGATATCAGGAGTGAAGGATAAAAATAGATGCAAAAATAAGCCTGAACCCTAAATCTAGTTCTGAGTATCTAAGGAAGAAAGCAGGAGTAAGATGTTCATCTTCTGAGGGCATACTCTATTTTTGCAGGTAGAAAATACATTAAGTAGAACATTATTTACTATGCAGAGTGGGAAGGAGAAAGAAGGAATATATTCAAGTTATTGTGTCACAAAATTCTAAATTTATATGCTATCCCATCCTGATAATTCTGCTGGGTATCGAAAAAACACACAAATTTCAGCATCACAGATATAAAAAAGAACATTTATTTTGTCCCACACTAAGCCCTCCTTTCAATGAACAGCTGAATCTTGGAATTTTCTTTTGAGACATAAAATCAATAGAACTTCCCTCTCAAATCAAATGGAGCCAAGTACTGAGCAAATTGCCACAAAACCTCAAATCTGTCCACCATTAGGCTGATCTCTAAAGATTAACCAAATAACCAAAAGAAAGATGATGAACACTAAGAATAACTGGACTTGGAAAAATTTTAAAGAAGCAAGTCAAACAAAAATTTGAAAAAAGTATACCTGTGATATCCTTAATATAGAACAGTAACAGGAAAGTAGATTTTTGAAAACAGAACTCCTACACTCTTATAAAGGAGAAAATTAAGCATAGTAGGCATGCAACAAAAGTGAACTGATTAAATGCTGTTGAACGCAAGTTATTATAAAAAATAATTAGTAAAAATTAATGGCTTTGACAAATCAGTTAACCAAACAAAAATCAAAATTGAGAAACTTGCAAATTGTGTAGATAATTAGTTTTCTGAAATTAAAATAAAAGAGAGAGAAAAAGATGACAGATATAGAATATATTAGAAGAATATCATCATTTTAAAAATGTCTAAGGAAATTTTATACCTGGGCAATGATTATCAGTGCCAATTAGCATAACAAATTTGGGATATCCAGAAATTACATGTCTCATGAAGGAAGCAACCAACACCACTATTGTGAATTCTTGCCCCAAATGCAAATTTAAATCTAATTGAGCCTGGTATGATCTAATTTTCAATATGCTGAATCCAATGGAACATATATCATAGCGATGCTGTAAGAACCATCTAATCATGGGAAATTCTACAATGGAAGTGTGCAGTTTCTACAACAGATCAACTGAAGGGGAGTGAAGAGAAGAATAATCCAGAAAATAGATTAGAAAAGATTTGAGAAGTATAGCAAGCAAATCTAAATCTAACCTGAATCTAAACTTGGTATAAAATCAGTGCTATGGAGAGTTATCCTCATAATGTTTAAAGCAATATAATAATACATAAATGTCTCGCAAATCCAAATTTTTCATTTATGTAAATTTTTGCTTATTGCTAGACTGAGAGCAAGAGAAAACTTTTTTTCTTTTAGGAGCATGAGTTCTATTTGCCTATTATTTTTGACCTCTTTCTATTCCACAACTCACATCCAAGGGGAAGCAACTGAGGCAAAGATTAAACTAGAAGGTAAAGAGGGCTATGGAGGGTGAACTGGCAGGTTCTTATGGCAATAGGCAAGAATAATATCACTGTTTTCCAACCTAAAATCTAATGAGTTTTACGGCCCCTAATGAAGTTCTAATTTAAATCATGAGCTCCATTTCTAGGCATACACAGGGATAGCTCAGTTTCTCAAAATCTGTATTTCATTCAGTACCAAGACAGAAAAGGCAAAGGGAGTACCTAAAATTAACATAACTTGCACAAGGCTCAAGAATTATCTCCCACTTGTGAGTGAGTACACATTGGTTCTAAATTGGCCAATTAAAAATGAAAAAGAAACATCCTTGCTAGGTGTATTTCCAAGACCCAGGCAATTCCATAGTTAAGGCAGTAGAAATAGTTACACAACACCAGAGATATGGAAATGCCTGCTCATGGAGTGAGCTTTGTGACTTGAAAGTCAGTGGGTTCAATTCTGCAATTCAGACACATAGTACTAAGGCAGCCATGGGCATTCAGATGTTTGTAATATACTATGCAGGAAAGAAAGAACTCATTAAAGACTCACAATGGTGATGATACCAAGGCAAATTTGTAAATATATGGAAGAATCTAATGACGGCTTTGATGGAAATCCTTGAAAGAGGAAGCATTTTACATAGAAGGATTATAGGCCCTGTGGTATGCTGAATGCCTAGTGCTGAAGTTAACCTTTCCACTGGGAGAGTCTTTCCAGTTGAATGTGCTTACATTACTTTCTTTAAACTTTAATTCATAAGGGCAATATAATTTAATTCATGCTTTTTTGGCTGTTCCAGAACTTTCACTGGGGGCGAGGTTAGTATGTCTAATTCTGAAGTTTGGCATTAGAAAACTAGAATACAGATAGAAGCCAATTCTTTCATAAAGATTTCCCATCAGGATATTATTTTGATTGCCATTTCTTTTTCCATTTTTCTCATTTGGTTTACACACATTGCAGAGAAAAGAGATGCTAATTACTGGTCTCCTCAAACACGAACCTATGTGAATGCAAAAGAAAGATTTTTCTTATTTAAGTACACTTTTGGGAAATTTACTACACTAAAATAAACTGTTTCAACAAGATAATTAAGGGCATTGTCCAGAATGTCATTCAACAAAGGTAACTCATAAAAGAGAATGTTGCTAATTACAATTGAAACCAATAAAATAATCAAAAATAAGAAATAATAAAAAGAATTAAGGATTCTTAGTAATTAAGAGACTTTATTCACTAAACATATATTTATTGATTATATACCATAGTAGGCAGAGGAAATACTGTGTTGAGCAGACACACAGGTACATGCTTTCACAGTTTAAATTTCAAATAAACAGAAATAGCCAAATAAAAATAAAACAAAAATATAAAGAGGATATGTTTTCTTATTTTATATGTTTAAATGAAGTAACAAAAAACTATCAAAATTAGCTACAAGCAATATTGTGTTGAAGAAATAGAGGAATTGATCTTTGTTGTACTGAAGCTATGTGGTATATAAACTCTGAAGCTTTCTTTGAAAAAAATTTTTTTTCCTCTTTCTTCTCTCTAGGTTTTCCCAATTTCAGTATTCATGTTGTAGACAATGAGTATCCTAGTCTTTGTTCTGAATTCCAGCCCTTATTGCATAGTATATTTTTAAATTCCCAGTTGACAAATAAGAAAATCTTTTGACTCAATTTTAGTGATCTACTACACAACCAATCTGGGGGGGGTGGGGGGAGACAGGGGCCAGAATCATGTGACACCAACATGGAGTTTGGCAGACTTTGTTACTTGCTTATGCAATATGTATTCTTTATAAATTGATGGTCGTAATAGAATTCTAATTGTATATAAGACAACAAGTTCTCAGGCAAAATACAATATTCCTTAGCATATTTTGTGAATAAAAATTGTCATTTGTCAGGGTTCTGGTTCAATGAAACATAGCAGGAATTCTCCTGAGGAGGCTTTGGAGAAAACGTTTTTAAAGGGAAAGATGTAGAAGACACAAGCCCTGGGTCTTTGGTGTTGATATTCTTCTTCCTCAGAATCTAGATACAATCCTGTTTGTGGCTAGCCATCTTGTAAGCACAGAATGGCATGGCCAATGGCAAAAGTTTATGCCAAAGTCAGCTGAGTGAAAAGCTAAACAGATACTGCATCTTTAACATCATAAAAAAAGCTACCGTATGAGTCAAGAACTTCTTCCAGAATTTTGTGATGTGACAAAAATGAATTTTCTGCTTAGTTAAGCCACTGTAAATTGAGTTTTCAGTCTTTGTGATTGTTTTTGATGCCTATTACAGTGGATTTTGACTGGTTAGCAACAAAAAGACTTACTTTATCAGCTAATGTTTATGACAACAGTAATCAAAATACAAAAAGAAAAAAAAAACTTTATGAAAAAATGCAGCAAGGTTGGGAATATAGCTTTGTGGTACAGCACTTGCCTAGCATGCCTGAGGCCCCAGATCCCTGAGTCCTCAGTACAAAACAAACAAACAATAACAACAACAACAAAAACTAATTGAAGTCAGTGCAAAGCATGAAGAAGGACTGTACAAAAGTACAGTACTCTTCATACTTCATAAAAGTTTAGAGTATAAGCCATTGTAGAATAATAATATTTATGGAATTGCTTGAACTAGTAAACATAATCTAAACATTAAACCCATGGTATAAAAGGAATATGAGTTAAGCCTAACTAATAAAAGTATGTAGTAGAGAAAATATTTATAAAATTAAGTGCAAATATTAGGAAAAAAAAGAATATTTCAGTTTGAAGTGAAAAAATGCTACATACTTATAAAATACGAATCATATTCCAAAAAGAATTCAGAAAGTTGACAATAATGAGAAATTTATTAATAAACTTTATATAAAAGCAACGCATATTAGGATTAATATTAAACAACCTGAATATTAACAACAACAACAACAACAACAACAACAAAAAACTCTACGTAAACTAGTCTAGTTTTTATTATTTAGGCTTAAAAATGACAAAAACTAAATATTAATAAACATCCATGCACCAAACAATATAGTATCCAAAAATATAAGGCAAATATTGTTAGAAATGTAGCATTCATCAGAGAAAAAAAAAGTAGAAAATTTTATTGCTCTTATTATCAATCTGTAATAGGTTCATTATACAAAAACCAGTTAAACCCTAGAGGAGGTAGGTTAGCAAGAAGGTTGGGTTTGGAATGATGGAGGTTTGCATTGGAATCTTGGGTTCAAGTCAAATACTATAAAGCTCCAAATACTCAAAAAATTCTCATTTTGGAGTTAAAAAGATGAAGGAGGAACAGAAAGAAGGGAAATGAGAGGAAGAGATTAAAAAGAAAAGGAAAAGGAAGAAAGGAGAGGCAGAGAAGGAAGAGAAAGAGAAGGAGAAGAAAAATCTAACACAGGTTCTGTTTTTGTGGCCATTACATGCATTATTACAGTTCCTTGCATGAGCCTATCCCCATTTTACAGAAGAAGGAACATAACTTGAGAGGTAAATGATTTTCCCAGTCAGACAAAGGGTCTTTTTTTTGTTGTTGTTGTTGTTGTTTATTTGTTTGGTTGGTTTTTCATATTATTCTATTTTCTTTTTTTTTTTTTTTTTTTTGATACTGGAAAGTTACTTTTAGATATCTTCTACATTGAAAAGTTTGAAAAATAAAGAGTGATTTTCTCGTTTGGGAAAGATAAAATTTTAAATTGTATGGTTAATTTTCTTGACAGAAGAGTCAAAATGTTATCATTTGTGTAAAACTTTTGACATGCACTAACAATTAGTTTACACCTTAATAATCATATAATTGTGTTTTGAGAGAAATTATTTCTAAAATTATTCACATTTGTTTTCCAACCTCAGAAGCATGAAACACAGAAAGGGATATAGCTTGAAATAAATAAAAGGTTGTGTGGTTTACACGCAAATTAAATAATTTCAGTCAAAATGTATTCCAAGATAGAAATCTTTTCACTTTTATAAAGTAACTATTTGAAAGCCTTTAAAACACTATTCTCTTCAAACATTTTGAAACAACAAAAAAAAAAATCTTTTGCCTTTTGATTGGAACTATGTGTTTCATTATAAAGATGGAACACGATGTTCTGGCTTACATATTCTCTGCAGAAGGAGGTCCTTTTTTGTACTGAATTTTTAGCATATAGTAAAGATCCAGATTGTAAAAAATTAATTTCAGGCATGACAGACTGGAAGTATATATTGAACAGATCTGGGAACAGAAATGATGCAAATGCCTTTCTCCCAGCTTCTGAAAATTATGTAATGGACCAGAATTTCAGGATAGACTTCTGTTTGAGTGAATCATGGACTCTTGATCAGAGGATGGTCCCAAAAATGACTTTTGGAAAGCAAAAGTATAAGGCAGTTTCCTACAAATGGATGTTCCATGAACATGATCCTAGAGATCTGGTTATGTCTAAGAGTCATGATATTCACATACATTTTAATTATTAGTGATGTAACAGATCTAAGATGAAAAACATGTCTCCTGAATGAGCATGAGAGGTAAAACAAATTCACTCAAGAAAGGAAGGAGACCAGCAATGCATTAAGAGCTAGAAATAAAAATCAATGAAATTGTTTTAACTCTGCAGTATGTTGCTATTATATTTAAAGCATTACACAGTTTATTCAGGCTGAAAGATGAGGGCAACATTTACATTGCCTGTACACTGCTGTATATATATTATTTAGTGTTTCTACCCCCACAGCAAATAAGAATACTGATGAAAAAAATACTCGAAAGATTTCCATATTTCTATCACTAAACTATTTAAAATATAGCAGCTGCAAAGAGTGCAACAGAATAGTGCTAGACACTTGTTATTAGGAAACTTTTACCATAATGTTTTTGATAAATGCCATATAAATCCTCAGAAGAATTAACAAATATTGGTGATTCAAATACATGAAGGAATGAGTTCATTTATATTTGTGTATATATAACTAAAATTAGGAATCTTCCTAATAAAACATAATGACCATCAACACAGCAGATGGATGGACATTTAGAAAGTTTCTGTTAAACCAACCCATTTATAAATTATCTGCAAATTCAATGCAATGCAATGCAACTCCACAATGTTCGTCAAGAGCCTGGTATGTGCAATTTTTCCCTTAAAGAGTTTCTGGGGAAGTGAGGAAGGAGTGAAAAATACATACATCCAATAAAAATGTTAAGGGCATGGCATATCACATTATTCAAAAAGCATGGATAAAAGTGGGAATTTCCAGGTTTCTTAAATGTCTGAATCCTCAGCAGAGACTTCATGGGGGTTGGCATTTTAGATAGTGCTATAAGAAAAGGCAAGAATGCAATATGGAGAGCAATGGAGCAGGGCATAATTTAAGGGTGAAAGCCAGCGTAAGTCACAAAATTTCCTAAAATAAAGCTCAATAAAGTCATTAGCTCATTTTGACTCAATAATAGAAGACAAAGGATCTTATAAGAGAGAGTGAATGATAGTCTGCTATCCACTCAGGATACCCAAAGTAGCCAGGGGTCATCTAAAATCAGCTTGTGCAAAGTGGATTTTCATTTCTATATCTATCTCTAAGTAATCACCTTTTTATCTATATATTCCTATTCTTCAATTACCATGTATTTAAAATACCCTTACCTAATTTTTTGATAACAAAGTAGACAGTTACGCACACATGCACAAACATACACTGTGTGTATTTACTATTCTCAAATATCACTTCCCAATGATATAGCCAAAGAATTTATAATCCTTCAAAACTCATTCTGTGAAATGCTTTTATAGAAAATTTTCAGATTGACTTCACTTCCCATGTCTTTAAGATAAAGTATAGGTGAAATTTTATGCCACAAAGTCTCCTTATTTAATTATAAATTCTCATCTCTATAATTATCTGAAAGAAAGGTCATTGTTATATGAAAAGGATAAGATTTGATTTATGGAAAAAACAATTCAAAAGAAGAAAGATAAATGTGCAGAAATGTGATATATTGGTAAAATAGAAAAGAGAATACACATGTATTTAGCTAAATTGCTTCTATGATGAATTAAAACCAAAATATTTTCAATATTTTTAATCACAAAATTATATATTTTTTTAAATTTGAAATTTAAAAAAATTGAATATACCTTAAGTTCCTATTGTTGCCTTATCTTGGTACATTTTTTCCTGAATAAATATCTTACCAATTTTATTTCTCTAGTGTTTTTAAGTAGATCCAAGCTCATACCTTTACTTCAAACTAAACATTTCAATTTCTACTTTTTAAAAACACTTTTTTGCTTTTATAATTTTTACAGTGAATGGAATATTAAACTGCAATACAATATTTGGAGGTGATAGAAGTTTATACCTATTCTTGAATCACTTTCTCTATTTACAATCAGGTTAACTTCCTTTTCTAATAGTACTTCTTTATTATATTCTCATTTCTCAGTGTCAGACTACGTGTTGCCCCTCCAAGAAGTCTCTCAAAATAAACCAAATAGATGCTGTGCATCTGTTACCCCTTTAATACTCTTAAAAAACCGCATAAGAGATGTGCTGTCAACCCTATTTGCATTCAAGTATATTGAGTCCCAGCCTGGTTCAAGTAACATTCCGGCATGTTGGATTCTAAAGCACAGGATGCTTTGCATGTTTTTTACTTTTTCTCATGAATATGTGCCTGTGTGTGTGTGTGTGTGTGTGTGTGTGTGTATCTGCGTGCACAAGTATATATGTGTATATGAACATGAACATGTATATGTGCAAATGTGTATATATGTGTGTGTATGTTCCTATTGATTTTGTTGAATATTATAACTAGTCTTTTTATATCTGCCTGCAGATTGGAGCATAAAATAGTGAAATGAAATGAAAGTTGTATTCATAGCCTTTCCAGAGTCTCCATGGTCTTTGCATTTCCTTCATTATCTAACATGGTAACTGACAGATAGTAGTTACTCAATAAATTCTTATTGATTGAATTTTAAAAAACTTCTAAGTTTATTCAGAGAATTTTTTGAATAGAGTTACAAATGCCTTATATTCTTGTATTTTCACTCATTAATCCCCACATAGCTGCTTTAATAATATTTTTATTCATTTAATTTTCCCCATTTTAAAGCATGTTTTAAGAAAATTTGCCTAGTGCTAAGAATAATATGTTCTGAAAGTCTCAAATTTGATTTTGTACAGCAAAAAATGATTAAAGATCAACAATTTTGTCACAAATCACCTTTTGTAGTAGGAAAAGTAAGAAAGAAATTTCTATAGGGATCTTATTTTTCAGTTGATACTAATTAGATTTTTTTAAAATCAAGTTTAAAGCTCACACTGTTCTAGCTTGAACAGTGCCAAATGATAATCCAATGTGACATACATTTCCTATAGCAATAACATTTTGGCAGATAAACTCCCCAATGAGAAACAACGATTTCTATGCTTAGATGAAATTTGTGATAGAACGCAAATGAAAAAAAAAAAGTAACAGAGTTTTTTAAAAAATTCCACGGTATAATGAATCCATTTTCCATGTTTACTGAAAGTGCCTAAATCTATAGAGAGTAAAGACATTGAGTATATAATAAACAATATATCAGAGATTCCTCATTGTCCTTGGAAGGTTGATAGAATAACTGATTATTATTTACACTGAAATTCATTCCTAGAAATCTTGTATCCCTTCCCTTCATTATGCAACGCTGTCTTGGACCTGGGAGTCTAGAAATGTGGAAATTATAACACTTTGACACACCATGTAAATGAGGTATCGCTGTAACATGCTATTTAAATAAGGTTTGGAACAAACATTCAGTAGGGAAGTTTGGAAAACTTATAACGAGATTACCTCATAACTTTTTTTATAAGAGTATTCTTGTATTTCCCCCCAGCCATCTTTTAATTCCAACAAGATGGCACAGTGTGCCAATTTAGCTTTCCAGCAGCAAAGCTTCACATTGTCTTATTGTGGCAATTAGTCAGGAGCTGAGCTTGTCGTTTGAGCTGCTCCTTCTTTTCTTTAGATAATATTTGACTTGGAGGCTCCTTGTCAAATGGAAGTACCTGCAATGGATAGTATCAGTCTCAATCAACAAAATATTTCCCATCATCAGTTCTGAAATTGAGGCTAGAATTGGATGGCTAGTAAATATGTGTAGACTCAGTAGTCTGTGCACTTTATTCATTACCTACATTTTATTTTCAAGATTAACTACAACACCTGGAACAACTGTATGCTCATGGAAACCCTTAGGAGAGATTCAATTTAGGAACAATTTTTTTTCCAAAATGAAATATTTATTTTTAAATTATCATAGCTATAGCAGCACAACTGACTGTCCATAGGGATGACACCTATAGATATAGAAGGGGAAAAAAAAGAATCAATGAAAATACTTCATTCTTGTAACATAAGTTTATTATTTTTAGAATTGTTCTCTTTTTAGGGGAGTTTATTTACTTCTATGTTAGAAACTTCAAAAAATTAGAAATAAATAAGATGTAGGTTACAGGGTAATTAAAAATTCCAACTTCCTTTTATATTTATAAATCTCTATCAGATAGGGTGGATACAAAAAATATTTATTAAAATTAAAATATATCTTCATCTTTCTATAATTCAAGAGCTCTCATAGGTGACACAGTAACCATTTCTACTATGTCTTATGTTCAGTTGGTGGCACCTCCTTCAATTTCTATACTTGATGAATTCCAATCTTATTCCATCTTTCCAGTTTTACCCTGTTAGTTATTTTTTCAAACACTTTACTGTAAATAAGCATTTCATGTGAAATCTCTTTCTCTTAAAAAAGAAAAAAAAATTTTATATATATGAAAAAAAAATCAAGTTTCAACAGGCTGAAGACCAAAGAGAGCAAAGAGCTATCCATGGAAGAATCCAGCCAGGGAGGCCCAGACAGTTCCTCCCTCAAGAAAAGCCAATGCATCTCCCCAAGAACTATTTCAGTCACCGTGTGCTCTCTAAATAGCCTTCTGAAGAAGTTCCCAAGGAGATTTCTTCCCAGGGCACTTGGGAAAGGTTCCTTCAATTAGGGTGGGCTTTTGGGGAGGAGTGGATGAAGGAGACCATTAGGTCAGGTTACTAAAGATAGCCTGCAGAATACTTTAATTCTGACAGTGAATAAAATGAGAACAAAAAACATTGAAATACAACAGCAGAGAGCTTTCTGAATAACACTGTGTGGTTTTCAGCTTCAAGTCTGGCTATCTCAATGCCAATACATATTTACATCGGAATACAGAAAGCTATAGCTTATAAATAGTCTAACTTCT
Source organism: Spermophilus citellus (assembly GCF_964194105.1). Taxonomy (NCBI): domain Eukaryota; kingdom Metazoa; phylum Chordata; class Mammalia; order Rodentia; family Sciuridae; genus Spermophilus; species Spermophilus citellus. The sequence continues at coordinate 214,202,777 of NC_138182.1, forward strand.
AATGTTTTTATTTTTGAAACTATTTCCTGAAATAGTGCCCTGTCTGTTTTGAAACTGTAACCTTTCCTATTTTCATAAATAGAGGAATAAAAGGCAAATTATCATTTCGTAACTCCTAGGCATCTTCAGTGGAGAGAGCCGCCTGTCAGTTTTACTTGTTCAATTACTTTAAATTAAGTTGTTTTGGGAGCAAAGCAATAGAATCAAAGTCTGGTCTCTCTCCATTTGTGCTTTTCGCCAGTTTCCAGCAGAGCTGGCTGAAAGAAAGCTGAAGGGCACTGATTTAAAATCAGAATGGCTAGGGTGAGCCGTGGCACTTTCCTAACAGAGTCTACCAAAAACACATTTTAATTTCTTATATTTGTCATTTACTCAACAAGCATAGACTTCATTGTGCCTAGTTGTTTGCTTTGTTGAAATGTATTGGAGTTCACATCTTTTTTTTTTTTAAATTTCCCATGGTAATATTAACTAAATCTAATTTTAAGCCATTAATATTTTAACTTTTCATTTTGCTTTTATTATATCTCCAGTTAAAGAGATAACATTAGATGTACCAGTTTTTATTATCTTGTTTTGTTCACTTGCATGTGTTCAAAATTTTTGACTACTTTTATTTTAGGTAATTGCTATTTTCAATGTAGAAATACATACCTTGTAACTCTGCCTGCTGATTTTTGAACATACATAAACATAACTATTGTACACTGAACACATTTTCCTATGAGCTCTTTTTAAATTATAAGTTATTCCCTTAGGCCAAAAATTATAACATTTTTATATTTATTGTGAAATAAAAAAATAATTTCTATATACAGCCTCAGGATACAGGTTCATTTGTGGTAGTTTGAATCTAAGGAAAATTCAGTAGAGTTTTCTGTTGGTGTTTTTTAGATTTTGATTTACTAATTGATTATATATTATATGGTTAGTGAAAGTACCTTCAGATTATATAATAATTTTATCTGCTTTTTAAAAGTATTATATTTTAAGTGATAAATTCTGAATACATTTTCCTTTCATAATCTTGCCTGTGTATACTATGAAGCCTTTTTATCTTAACTTATATTTATTTCATTAAATTCATTTTATTTTTCAGGAAAATGATACACCCTAAACCATATCAATGGATTCTAACATTTTTCTGCTAAGATCAGAGAAGTGTACCCCTAAAAGGTATATGTTGCACTACTTTGATTTCAACAGTTTGCAAATATGTGTCCTCCCAGCAGCAATTAAAATTTGATGAATATCAAATTATCCCCGGAATTTTTCCCTTTGATAAATTTTAATTAATGTACTTATTATCACAATAAGATAATAATGACAAAAATGAGTTTAAGTGATACAAAAAGCTTTACCAATTCCACCTGAAGATTATCAGATGAAAACACAGATTTTAATAGCTGCTATCAGTCTATATTTATAGCATATCAATTGAGGTGAGGATTAGAAATTATAAACCTGAAATTGTCAATGATCATTATTATGATGCTTTGCTTTTAATCCAAATAAGTGAATGTAAATCTCATAACTTTAGAATTAGTTCTACACAATGCAGAAAAAAAATCAATGGGACTAGTTTAATGAGAAATGAATGTAATCAGTAGAAATTTAATTGAACAACAACTGAAGATAATTGAAATGACTAAGTGAGAAAATATTTATGACTGATATGACAAGCAAAGAGTTAAAAACCTCATGATAAGACAAACTCATATTAATATAAAAAATACTAACACCTTGGTAAAACAAATGAGAGGTAATTTGAAGAAAAGAATCACACATACGGGGCTGGGGATGTGGCTCAAGCGGTAGCGCGCTCGCCTGGCATGCGTGTGGCCCGGGTTCGATCCTCAGCACCACATACCAACAAAGATGTTGTGTCCGCCGAGAACTAAAAAATAAATATTAAAAATTCTCTCTCTCTCCTCTCTTACTCTCTCTTAAAAAAAAAAAAAGAATCACACATACTAATGTTATATGCATGTGTGTTGTATATGAACACATAAAAATATATACAAGAAGCATATGCAAAACAGAAGTATTTTTTGGGGAGACAGAGAAAGGAAAATAGAAGACATTAAATATATTTCTAATATTCTAAAGTAAGTATATTAATAATTGAAATAAACAACTTAAAATTGCTAAAATTTTTCAGCTTTTACTGGTGAGTTCAGGAGTGTTTTTTTTTTTATTTTCTAGATACTTTTATGATCCCTATATTTAAATAATTAACAAATTGAAAATAATAATCACAGAACTTACAAATGTTACAAATGGCTAATAACAAATACAACAATTAATAAATTGATCAACATTAGAAGTAATCAAAAATGCAATTAAAAGCAAAATAAAAATTGGCAAATAACTATCAGAGATTTTTTTAATGTAGGATATTATATATTTATGAGTAGGACAATAGTCATTCTCATACAGTGCCATGGGAGTGTAAATTGGTGTAAACTTTCTAAAAAGCCATTTGGCAGTAGGTATAAAGAGCAAGAAAATGATCAGCTCATTTTGATCCAATAATTCCATGTCTTGGAATCTAGCCTAAAGTCAAAAGAAGTGGGACAAAATACATAGGCACAAACATGTTGACCTTTTTTCATTTATCCACTTAATGAAAATCTATAGAGCCCTTGTTATGTGTCTGAAATTGTACAGACACTAGCTCTACAATGGCCATCAAGGCAGATAAATGTCTGTCATATAAAACTTGCACATACACGTGTGTACATGAATAAAGGGAGAGAGAGGAATAATAATAATTTTATTATATAAATTTAAGGAGTAGAATATGTTGTTTTGATACACATATTTATAGTAAATTTTAGTAAACTATCTCTTTTATAAAGCAACTACAATGTGCCATAGGCAATTTTAATCATGACTATACACATTATATGTATCATCTCATTTAATATTCACAACAACCCCATGAGGTAGGTATTGATTTTCTATCCCTATTGAAACTAATTACTACAACCTTAGTGGTTTAATACAACACAAGTTTTTTCTCTTCAAAATTGACTTACCAGCCTGAACTCAGGTTGTTCTTTCTACAAGCTCTGGGGATAATCTATTCATTTCTTTTCTCTAACCACCTTCCAACTGCATTCTTTAGCACTATTTCTTCATCTTCAAAGCAAACAAAGTCAGGCAGAGTCCATACACCGATAGACTTTTAGTTCTTTCTCCTGCCCTTTCTACTCCTAAGAACCTTTGCATACATTGGGCCCACCTGGATAATTCGGTATAAACTCCCCATCTTAAGGTAAACTGTCTAGCAAACTTAGTTACATATTCAACCTGAATTCCTCTCTGCCATGAAACCTAACATAGTCCTAGGTATTGGATATGATGATGTGAACATCTTTGGAAGGTTGTATCCTACCTATATAAGTAAGTAATATGTTTAATTCTCATTTTACACAAAACCAAGAGGGAACAGAGTTTTGCATTTTTTATGTTTTGATTTTTTTTATTTAGTTGTTTTTTTTAATTTTGCCCAAAGTTCAAAGAGTTACTTATTAATAAATCTGGTATTCAAACCTCCTTAACCAAACCAGATCTTGAGCTGTTTGACTTCATTAGCAAACTACTAGTTCTAAATCCTCTATAACAAAATAGAAGTTTTCAGAGAGAGAGAAAAAAACAATGAGAATATACTAAAATGTTCAGTATATTTACCTCTGAGCTTATGAGTAATCTTTATTCTGCTTCTTTATACACTTTTGTAATTTCCACATTTTCTTCAATGAATCTGTTGAAACCTTTTCTGGTATTAGTTGGTTAAGCTGATATTTTAGCTGTTTATCACTATGACCAAAATACCTGACGTAAACAACCTAAAGAAGGAAACTCTTATTTTGGCTCATGATTTCAGTGGTTTCAGTCCACAATCAGCTGATTACAGCAGAACATCACAGTGGAAGGGTGCAGTGGAGGAAAGATGATCAGTTCATGGCAGCCAGGAAATGGGGGTGGGTAGGAGGGACAAAACATAGTCCCAAGGGCATGAATTTATTTATCTACTTCTTCCAACCATGATCCCCCTGTGTATAGTTTCCACCACCTATCAGTAGTTCATTCAGCTCTCAATGGATTGATCTACTGATGAGGTCAGAGACCTCATGATCCAATCACTTCCTGAATGTTCCACATCTGAACACTAGTACCCTGGAGACTAAAGCTTTGACACATGAGTTTTTTAGGTAACACTTTGTAGCCAAACCACAATAGCTGGGAACTGTTTGCTATAAACACCTTCCATGCATGTTCTATTTGGCCAAATGTGATGCTGTAAATATTATGGAAGATGGAAGCAAAGCACTATGATTGCATTCTGATGGTCATTATCAATTAAAGTCAATAAGAGAGAGATGCAGGTCTGCAGGTGACGTTCAGTTTACCCTCATACATATCCCATCTGCATGTAGCAGTCCCTCCTTAACTTTGTCAAGAGCAGCCCTTTGCTCACCACCTAAAGTTATCCTCAAAGAAATAAGAGCCACGAATAGTCAATAATCTTCCATAGACTTCCATACCCGCCTTCCTTTGTCACTCCAGTTCTGCAGATGGGTGTGCAATAACTTCCAGACTTCTATGCAGGAACCAACTTACTCTGTCTCAGGGCTGCCTAGATAACTTTTCTCTGGAAACACTATTTCTGTTTTTAAACTTTTACAATCCTTGTTTCTCTCAAAGTGTGTAAGTCTTAATTCCTAAAATAAATTTATTTTTCCTAATACACATAATATTTCTGCATGCTTTATTGAATTCTGACTGATACCATTATTGGAACTAGAACTGTGTTGTTTCTGTCACAAAAACCTTAAACTTGTAGCATTTACCTTCAGATTGGCAGTGAAAAGAAGTGGAAGGAAACTAAGGAATTCACTGCTAGAGACTTGAAGGATAACGGAAATTATTATTTGAAGCTGGAAGAAAGGTGATTCAAGTTATGTATCAACTTGCCTTACCTGTGGTAACATGGCAAATAGGAAGGGCCACTAAGCAAGTCATTGATGTGGCCAGAGAGAAAGTTGCAAGTACTCTCTGATTTTTCTAACTACTAATGATAAAATGTGAGAAAATCAGCTTATGAAGGATACTCTGATTTTTAGGACAATTTAGTGGGACTGTACTTAGAGGGAAGGTCAAGGACAGTTGTTCTACACAGAGTTGAATTCTCAAAGTAAGAAATGGCTTCCAGGTAATGATGAAAACAAGGGATCTACCAGTAAAATATCTCAACTTAAAAGATGGAGTCAAGAATATACCTTTAGCCCTTTACTGGGATCACAAGAAGATTAAATGTCTGCCTCACAGACCTTCTCCACTAGACAAAAGAAAAAAAAAAGAAAGAAAGCTTACTATTTTGCTCCTTAGTACTTCTGTGATGGAAGGTTTCTGTGGATGTTGATGGTTTTGTGCTATAGCACCTTGACTCTCAGTCCAAATAAAGAGTGACTTGTTTTAAACGGATAGGTGTGTATAATTCTGTCTAATTGTATGATCTTCAATAATACTTGGAAAAGGTCACGAAGCCTTTAGAACCTTAGTTTTAAGGCCACAATCTCTTTAGACTCTCAGTTTTGTAGTGGTAGAAATATTGAATGATTATATTAAATGGGAGAGACTCAGTTCAAAATTAAAAAAAAAAAATTATGGGCTCTCTCAACTTTGCATGAGCAGAAATCAGGCTGAAAAAGTTAATTGGATGCAAGAGTGGGCAGTTTCCTAGTGAAAAGGAAGGGTGAATCAGTGTGAACCCAGTAGGTTACAGAGTAAAGAACTCTTAAGAACAACTACAAGAAACTGGCAGTGTTGTCCTGACTGGATCAGAACTGCAATGGACTAGTGACTTCTACTGACTCCTCATTACTCCCTCACATTAGAATAGGAGTGGTCACTGAAGTTATCCTGAAATCACACCTATTCTACGACCATCTTTCTGTGATGAGCTCAAAGTCTATGTGGTGAAACTTAGTGGAAAAGTAAAGGTGATCAGCAAACTCCCAGCTTTGTCCACATGCCAGTACCAGTGACAGCAATGGGGAGAACAACCTGAAAATCTTGCTGACCAGGAATCATGAAGACCCCTGCAAACCATCCCTGCCATCTCCAAATCTTGCTTCACTCCAGCTGAGGCACAAGCATTGTGCAGAAGAGACAACCCCTCTCTGAGGTGTTCTGACTAAATTCATGACCCACCAAATCATAAACAAAATAAACTGGTTGCTGTTATAGTCTACAGTTTTGGGATGGAATAAACATATAATTGAAATAATATGTACTGCATGGTTTTTTATAAGTCCTAATTTTATAATCTGTATGAAGAAATAACAAGTAGATCATAAATATCCTCTTTTTTCTTTGACTAATTCATCAATTTAAATGCTAAAACTCAGAGAAGTAAATATCTCAATGTTCCAAATCAAAGGGTAGCAATTCATCTATAATTAAAATGCTGCCTACTGATAGACATTTCAATTCTGCCTCAGGGTGGAAGTCACCTTCCTCTCCTATTTTCCCCACCAATGCTAATTAAAAGCACCATTTATCTGGCATTCCTTAAAACCTGCCTGGTGATGTAGGTATCAGAGATTTCATACAATGGTTAAGGTAATATATTGCAAGAAATTCAAAGGTATATAATGTATGATTCCTATCCTAAATAACCCCAAATCATGTAAGCTATTCGGTTGACTTGTATAAATATATATGCAAATACATGCTCAACAAAAGTTTGTTCATAAGAAAAATTCGGTGTTACAAGGGTTCAAAGGAGACTACCTATTTGCTAGAAGGTATATATATATATATATATATATATATATATATATATATATATATATATATATAGTAACTGGGATGAAACTGGGATTATAGAGGTTTTTTGTCCAAAGTAGGCTTTAAACTCACTAAGAGAAGGAATACCATGATCTTTGTCTCTGAATTCCTCAAGCACCTGTCAAAGAGTTTTGAAAATTATAGAAACTCAATAATTGTTTGTTGAACAAATTATTGGATGGATTTCCAATTTCTGTGTATTCTATTGTTGTAAAAGAATCACTTGATTATCTTTTGTTCTAGAATAATAATTTGACAGTGTCTTTTTACTACCAATTTCTCTGGGATACAGAGAAGATTGCATATAATCCATTGTGACAGTTTTAGATAAAGTAACTATAAAAGTAAGATTTATTATTAGATAAAAAGAGGACAAAATTCATTAATATTTTTCATGCAGCAAAGATTTTGCCACATTTTCCCAGAGTAACAAGGGCAAATGGCTTAACATTAAAGTCCACACTCTTTGTTGAAGGTATTTTGACAGGTTCTACACTTGTTCCTGACGTTATAAATTGTAATGGTTATAACATCTGCATATGACCTGATTGAGGTAAATGGGAGCAAAATAGAAAGAAAATCTAATTTGGAATAGAGCTGTAAAAACAAAAGATTAGAATAAGGTCCTTATGTCACCGAGATAAATTGTTAGACCCTTTTATGTTCTACATCATGGACTTCTAACACATTCACAACGTGCATGTGTCATGTGGGCATGAGCTATTTCTCATCCTCCCACTCATACTTCCTTCCTAATAGCAAGTTGTTCCAAAATATCTTGTCAGCAAGCCTTTGCTGCTGCTTGAAGACAAACTTGATTCTGAAACCCTTTGCTCTTTGTGAAAAGAAAGAAAAATAATTTGGTTTTATTTCCAGTGTTAGAATATAAATCAGATACTTTCAGTGTCTTATGAATGTTTAAATTAAATACAAATAAAATACAATACCTCTCCTAAATAAAACTTAAACTGTAAAACAGATACTAAACACATATAAAACATTCCCCCAAATTCTTGGTTTTCTTGATTATATATATATATATATATATATATATATATATATATATATATATATATATTTTTTTTTTTTTCCCTTAAAAGCCATTTTTGTGCTCCTGGTTTAAAAAATCTATGAAGAATCATGATTTTTGTTAACACACTTTAGAGAAAAATCCCAGTTAATGTAATTAATAACCACATGTGTTTAAAACATAGATCAGTTTTAAAAAAAGTAAACATAAATAAATAAATAAAAATTTACCAACCCTAGCTCCAACATCCTTGAAAATTACAAAAGACTTGTGATAAAACTTGAGCCCAGATATAGAACATAGCTTTTCCTGACCACATTTTACACCATAGAGAAATACAGGACCCTCATATTCTGGAGTTTATGTATTATGCCACCCTACTTAGCCCCCCCTTTTTTTGCATACAGTTTAGTGTTTGATCCCAGTGTCTAGCTCAGAACCATTATCAAGGAATAAGTGGTAGGGGTTGAACTGGTTAACCATCACCACAGGGCTGGCTAGTGTCATATTCTACATTGACAATACTGGAACTAGAAGTTCCAATGCAAGGAAATAGGGCAAGTTTCTGCAGTGTTCATAGGACATTCTGTTCCACAAAGAAATAACAGTCCAGGGCAAGGAAAGTCATAAATACTCATGCACATTAATGACTTAAATATGTTTGTGTGTATAATTTTTTGTTGTTGAATCAAAAAGACAATTGAAAAGTATGTAACTGAAAATCAGTTGAGCCAGAAAGATTCTGAAACTGGTGGGAAGAGATGGTGATAAGTGTGAAAGTAAAGGTGTAATACTGGGAGGGCTGAGAATACTCTAAGGCAGGAGGGAAGAAGAAACACACGAGTTACAAAAAGAAAATGATTCCTACATGGAGAATATAAAAATTGAACTATTCCATAGAAAATAACTCTGATTGCAATGAAGTAGGGATTCTGACTTCCTGTAAAACAAAGGGAATGTAAAACATGGCTTTGTGAGTTGAGAAGACATGGGAGAACATGTTAAGTGGCAATGTGGCAAGGACCATTCACACAAAATCAAACCAGTTTGTGAGCTACTGTGAGGTTTTATTCTGCAGAAGTGGGTTAGAATATACTGATATTAAGTAGACATATTTAATTAATTTTGGATTTACAAATTTCTTCTGCTTTGCTCAATACCTTTAAACTCAAGTTGGAAATAAAGGTAAAATTTCTTTCAAGGCAAGGGAGATCCAAGTACAGGAGAGTCTTACCCAAAGAAAATATACTAGTGGTCACCAGGTATGTGAATAATATACCAGGTATGTGAATATATACAGATACATAACTTCTGCATATGCATGAACATACATGACTACATGTCATAGAAGTGCAAATCAAATCAAAATTACAATGATAAATAACTTTATACCTATTGGGATGGCTAGTATAAAAAAATAAAACAGATATTTATTGGCAAGGATGTGGAAAAATTAGAACATAAATTAATAAATAAAAATTAGAACATAAATAAATAAGTAAATATATAACTTGTGCATCATTGATGGTAATATAAAATGGTGTAATGATTATGAAAATAGTATGGAAGTTCCGCAAAAAAGTAAAAATAGAAGAACTACCATATGACCCAGCAATCCCACTTATGGGCATATATCCAAAACAATTGAAGTTAGGACCTCAAAGAGATATCTGTACTTCCATTCTTAGTATAGCATTATCCAAAATAGCTAAGATATTGACCCACTCAAATGGATATGTACAGAAAATGTAATCAAAACATATAATGGGATATTATTAAGTCTAAAAAAATGAACCTACCATTTAGAACAAAATGGATGAACCTGGAAGACATTGTACTAAATTAAATAAATCTTTCTCTAACGACAAAAACTGTATCATTCCATTTATATAAAGTATCTAAAATAGTCAAACTCAAAGAGAATTGAGTGGTGCTTCCCAAGAGCCTTGTGGGAATGGAAAATATGAAGTTGGTCTTCAAGGATAATAAAATTTCAGTTAGGCAAGATGGATAAGTTTGAGATATATGCTGTACAACACATTGCCTGTAGTTAAAAATATGGTATCATGCACTTAACATTTGTTAAGAAGGTAGATGCTAAGCATTCTTAACACAAATGGGGAAAGGGACACTAGGAAATTTTTAGAGGTGATGGAGACTTTTGTTATTCTATGGTGACGTACTATGGATATATAATTATATCCAAATTCATCAAACATTCACTATACATGTGCAGTTGTCTTTTTATATCAACAACAAAGGAGAAAAATTTTATCTCAACAAACAAAGGAGAAAAAAGGACCAAGAAGATTGAAATATTGGCATTTATTGTAGAAAGATAAGGGCAAGATATTTAAAGCATAAAGAATTAAGAAAATAACTTTAAGATTATATACATTCTGTAATCGGATAAAAGCAAAAAATCAAGTTCCATAGTCAAGTAATGAACTTAACATTTCTTTTGAAATATTTTCTCCATTACTGAGCCTCAGTTATTCCCTCAGTTTCACTCCTTTTTTTTTGTTTTAGAGAGAGAGAGAGAGAGAGAGAGAGAGAGAGAATTTTTTAATATTTATTTTTTAGTTTTCGGTGGACACAACATCTTTATTTTATTTTTATGTAGTGCTGAGAATCGAACCCAGTGCCCCGCGCATGCCAGGTGAGCGTGTTACCGCTTAAGCCACATTCCCAGCCCTCACTCTGTTTTGACCTCCTACATATCCCTAAGCATCAATCTAGTTCTGATCTTCACCCCATGTTTGAATGTTTGAACTTCACCTTATCTCTGAGATTCGATATTTAAGCCTCTGTCCTGTTCCTGACATTCACCTCATGGTACTCCTAAATGTCAACTGCCTTAATTTGGATCTCACTCCAAGGAGACAGTAAATATTAAGGACAGTGTAAGCTATAGTTTTAGAGGTCAGTGATAGATAAATGTTTGTAATAAGGTAATAGGAGATGCAGGATTCCTATTGCAGACACCAATTTTTAAAAAATCTTATTCATATTCTAAATTCAATTTTGTTTAGAAAAAATGGATATATAGACTTAAAGATATTTACAGGTTAAAAGTAGTTATGTATGTCATGTATCCATAAGACACTAATGAGTTATCACAGTCTTGTACACGATTGCCATTTTGTCTTTTGTGAGTGCATAGGTAGCAGGGGAAACCATAAGACAAATGATGAATGCAAGATACTCTCAGACACAGTTTGGAACAGCATGGAAGAGTCAGTAAGAAGAAAGATGTGCACCAACTATTACTCTTTTCCCATGGGCTCTGTGGTAAAGAAGCATGAAGGAATGACCAAACCAATGCGTAGAGCCAAGTTCCTATAAGAATAATGGGAAAGTGAGTGCATAGAAAACTGATTAGATCAGAGCAAATGATAAGAGAGTAAAAGAGCAGTCAGGGTTAAAGTGTGTCTAAGAAATTAATTAGGTGTGAGTTGGATTAAAAAAACCTACATCTGAGGGTATAGTGGAGAATATTTGACTTTCACCTTTCATCTGCTGAGAATAGATGATTGATGGATATTGGTGCTGGGGAATAAACTAGTAGGCCATGGTAAAACAAGAAACAGGATGTGTAAGCTTTACTGTTGGCAGAATTTGCAGTTTTTGAAACCACAAAGGCCTGACTGGGGACTGGGATGTTGGTGTGATCTTACAAACTTGCTTCCTCTGCTTGGTTCTGTTGCTGATAACAGCTTCACGTTGGAAGAGTGGCTGTTTGGAGTACTGCCCTTTCTCACATTTGCCTTCTACATGCTGAGCTCTGCAATGAAAACAGAGGGTGCTAGGTGAAAGAGAATCTAGGCCTCTTTCCTCCAGGAATTATGTTGAAATGACTAGGCTTTGTAAAACTAAATAAATTGGCAGTATGTCGGTGAAGTGAAGATAAAAGTGGAAACTACAGCATTATATCAAGTTGAAGAAACCAAGACTTGAAATTGTCAAGACAATATTGCACAATTGCTGACTCAGAAGAGGCTCAACTATTTCCTTCCACTAAATAGAAAAAGCAGCATCTCATTTTTACCCTCAAACCAAAACATGTATTGCAGAAATGCCTTTCATACTAATGATGCTACTACTCTTCTGTTTTAGAAGTTCTTATGGTATAATCTAAAGAGCTTTAGATAAAACACCAAGAGTTTTTAAGCCCTTCAATTATTAAATAATCTAATCACTTCATTTGTAGTGACATGGGTTGATCCCTTTGAGAGTTGTAATCAGATTTGCATGTTAAAACACTGATTTTGACACTAGGTTGAAGAGTAGATTGTTAGGGACTATGGAAAGATGAAATAAATCAAGAAAATGTTAAAATATAGTGAGAACTGATGGTATATAAAGAGACAATATGTTTAGGGAAATTAAGTTTTGATAACTAAAAGAACATGTGAGAAGGGATGAAGTAAAGAGAAGAAAGCAGGTTTTATAGTTTGGGTAGAAGTGCCATTACTGAGATAGTGAAAAATAAAAAAGATAAGCTTATGTGAGGAAGAGATATTGAATCCACTTTGGGGCATGTTGATTTTGAATATTAAATTTAGACATGTTAGAAGCATCCAGCTGAAAGTAAAATATACGATTCTGAAAAACTATATTTGTGAGAGTTCGGTGTTGTGCATACTTGGTGTGGTTGTGGATCACCCAAGGAGAAGAAGACAGAAAAACGGTCCAGACAACATATTTTAATTTTAACATATTTAAAAATTTAAACTATAGTTGATCAAGAAGCCAAAGACTAAGGACTAGTTTAGATGTATACATAAAACTTCATTTAAAAATAAATTATGAAAACAATGGATCTTTCATGGATTAGTTTCCTTACAGTTTGTATATTCAATTGCTTACTTTTCAGAGAAAGAGGAGCAATGTACCCCTATTGTGTGTGTGTGTGTGTGTGTGTGTGTGCGCGCGCGCGTGCATGAGCGTGCACACAGGAAGATGAGAGTGTGCAACAAAAGATCCTGTGTATGTGTGTGTGTGTATGCACATATAAAATTCTTATAAATCAATGCACATGAGGAAATACTAAAAGTTTGTTCTTAAGGGCTAAGAGGAACACAAGTTTTTGGAGGATGAGGAAGGAAATGTTTGTTACGGGGGTATGAGTGCTTTGCTTATAGTTCTGCTTCAGTCAGTAAAAAAGTTAAAGTCACTCAATCTTTATTCACTAAGAAGTTAGCATGCTTTCCCAGTGAAAGACCATCTCCACAGCAAATAGCTGTTAAATAACTTGATTGTAAACTCCAGGTAATATATGTGTCCACATGTACAGCAAACATATTTTATACACATTTTACATATATGCACATGCAATTTTTAAGTGGTAGAATAAAAGGCAAATTTTAAGAATAAAATAATTATAGAGAAGGCCCTAAACAAAAAATAACCCAAAACTAGAATAAACAAACTATGGTAGAATAATCAACTTAAAACATGGTTGTATTTCTCTGGTGATAATATGAGCTCTCAAGAATTTGATTAATTTTACATGATGAGTTTAATGTATCAATTCTTGATGAATTAGAAAACTTAGTCTTGAAAATTATATTAATTTTTTTATGTTTACACTAAGCTTATATTTTTATAAAAGCTCAGCGTTTCCATAATTTTCCTAAGCCTAGATTGATTATTAAATTTTATGCATGAGGTTGTCTAAAAGCTATTTAGAATGCTTGAAGAAATGACTTCCCAATGCCAATAAATTGATTACTTAATGAATGTAAGCATTCTGAGTGACCAATAAATGACACTCATTTTTCCTTTGCATTTATAACTAATGAATGAAGAGCTAACAAGTACAGCACCAAATTTTAACTTTATTTCTAACAAAGGTTGTCAGAGGAGATGGCTTCTGTGTCCAGAGAAGTCAATTATTAATATTCTAAATTAATCTTATTTGCATAGATAGCAAAATATATCCCTGCCCGCAGGAGAGCTGTTCTACTGACTTAGCCAAAGAGAATGCACACATCCTGCACCCAGGCCTGAATCAGGCATACTCAGTTTTTTTTTCTCACAAATTTACACCTCAGGTAAGTCAGTCCACTTCCACAGGAAGAGGAGGAAGAGAGCAGAGAGAAAAATTGAAGGCATTTTTTTTTTCCCTGCAGGAGTGAAGCAGAAATTTATGTGCCTCTTTGAAAACATGGGCAGTGTAAAACATACTCCCTCTTCAAGGTGATGGTAATAAAGTGCATTTTCCTTACTATCAGTGTATGCAAAGTCTCTTGTATTGACCTAGATGATAGACATTAGTAAAACATGATAGAGAATCATATTATTTCTGTTACTGTAAAGATGGTCAAGTTCAGTTTCTTTTTCTTACTTTTCATGGTTCTAGGAAAATAACATTATTGTGTAGGGAAATGAGTGATAGTCTTCTAGCCTAGGAGCACCAGAAGTATTTTTATGTGTCTATTTGTAGTTCTTATTTAATCCTTATAATTCCAGTAAGTGTTATAATGAATATATTTAATCATTTTTTTTTTTGTTTGTTTTTCATTTGCCTATATTTGATGCACTGGTAGAATGTTGTTGCAGAATGCTGGTTGTAATTTCTCTGCCTTCTTTTGTTCTATTTAGAACATCATTACAGAGGGGGGATAGTAGAGGATAGGAAAGGTAGCAGAATGCAACAGTCACTAATATGGCAGTATGTAAAAATGTGATGTGTAACCGATGTGATTCTGCAATCTGTATTTGGGGTAAAAATGGGAGTTCATAACCCACTTGATTCTAATGTATGAAATATGATATGTCAAGAGCTTTGTAATGTTGTGAACAACCAATAAAAAAAAGAACATCATTACAAAATTTCTGAATGCATTTTTATAAAGTCCTCATGAAAAATAATAATAGACACTCTGATGATTGGACACCAGATTGATTTTATTTTTTCCCTACATCAATGAAAGGTGGAGCTATATGTAGAGGAAAAGAGGGAAAACAAAATATTATTTAAAACCCAGAGAAAAATTGACCAAAAGAGTTTGAGTAGGAAAATAGTTAACTCTGAGGTAATGATTAAAACTTTCTTGTAAGCAATCAATATATTTAAAGATATATAAAGATAAGCAATTGACTATGTCATTTGATTTCTAAACATTTATTCTATTAATATAAATGTAGACATTGTACTATACAAAGTGTTTGACAGCTCATTCATTATTTCTTTTAATGTTACTAGATTTGATAGTATTACTATTATATATAACCTGAAACTATACTTCAGAGAAAAGGAAAATATCATGAAAAACTTAATTTTATTAATGAATTGCATGAGTAATATATAAATTTATGATGATAAAAAGACAATATTGTCATGGATCAGTGCATTGGCTTTATTAACAGTTCTATTTAAATTAAAAGCTTTCATAAGATTGATTTAGCTTTTTTAAAATAGTTTTTAGTTGTTAATGGACCTTTATTTTATTAATTTACATGTGGTGCTAAGAATGAAACCCTGTGCCTCACACAGCTAAACTAGTACTCTACCACTAAGCCACAACCTCAGCCCCAGTTTAGCTTTTTTATTACTACAATTAATACAGAAACAAGATATAAGTGATGGGAGCTTGGATTGTGACTTGGTGGTAGAGTGCTTGCCTAGTAGGTGTGAAGCATTGGGTTCAATTCTCAGCATTGCATACAAATAAATAAAATAAAGTTCTTTGACCTCTAAAAAATAAAAAATAAAAAGATTTAAGTGATGGATCACATGTCTTTATATTTCATGAAGGTGGAGGTAATTTCAGTTAGTTTTGTTCACCAGTGTACCTACGGTGTGTTACTGAACACATGGTAGGAGTGCAGAGCACTTCTGTTGAATATATGAATATATATGAATATGAAACCAGAGGCTACTAAAAATATAAAAAGTACCATCCTCGTTCTTCTTGGAAGATCTTTTTGTTAATCTATGGTGGGATTGAAAATTACTAATTTTCTCAGCAAAAGGGAAACAGTTCTTTCATAATTTTATTATAGTTTAATGATGCCAGATTTTATGAAGCATTTTAGAAGAATTTTTTCCTGAAATAGAATAAATTTGTTGTTAACATATGAAATATATCCTGAACAAATTAAGGAAATTTTCTAAGCATGGAATAAATGAACTGTTGACCCAAGAGTGGGGAACAGAGACATTTTCATGTGTACTTTATCCACACTCATGATGAGCAATGAGAGAAAAAGAACCAAAAAAGGCAGTACTGGCTTCTCCATACTCTGGGTTTAGGAAAGGATAAAATGATTATTTAATATAAATTAGGGATTTCTTACATTTTGAGATAGAAAAGATGTATGGAGTACAACGATAATGACCCTGGGGTAATTTGCAATTTAAAGCAATTCAGAAAATGAGATAAATTATATGGCAAAATAGTGAGAAATGAGACTCAAATCTCAGTTTATTTGCTCTTTAGTCAGGTGATTCTATGAAGTGACTTAATCTCTCTGTAACTTAGTTGCTACATTTATAAAATAAGAATAACATAACATACTTATTTCATAATGACTATTGTGATGATTAAGTAACATAAATTCAATAAGAAACTATGATAATGCTTGGCATTTGTAAGTATCAGAACCTGATTTTGTTCCCTCAGAAATGTAGGGAAATTTTGAAGAAAACCACTCAGCCTTCCCTGCTAGGAAAGCACTTAAAGTAACAAGAAGTCAAGTCAGGCATCTGGTGGGTTGTGTTTAGAATGAGTGAGAGACAGAGAGTCACCGTGGACCCAGTTAAATTATCTCTAGAACAGTGTTACAGTAAGGAGCTAACTGTTGTAGGCAGGTAAGGAAAAAACTCACACTGATGCTGGGTTTTGCTGGGTGACTCTGTGTCTCTCACTCATTCTAAACACAGCCCAAGCCAAGTGAGGAGGTATTGATACAAAGGAGTAACAATTCAAATGGTGGTGGGTTCTACCAGATCGTAGCAAATGAGTGAAATGTTTGAGTGCTCCCCCAGTCCTTATTTTAGAGAGAGGAGTGTCAACATTATGTATGAACATAAATGTTTCCCTGAATAAAAATGTAGCAATAGCCCTGAGAGAGTGGCATGGGAGAAAATTCATGTAGAAATAACACTGGTGACTCCTCCTCAATCCAATGCAGGGGTGAAAGTCATCATGAAGAAGTGAAGTCATCACTGAAGACTAGAAGAAACAAACAGATCCAGCCCAGGAGAGACCTCTTAACGTTGGAAAGAGTCACAATGAAGTGGGTCAGTTGGCCTAGGATATTCTTCCTCAATGTGTGGCCTATTGAATGGCCTAGTCAGCACCATCTGAGAACTTGCTAGACTCTGGGCAGAGGGTCATGTCCCAGATGTTTCTAACAACCTCTCCTGATAACTAGATGCATTGACCTCTCAAAGTGTTCTTCTGAGTCCTGAATACCACATCCTTACATTTTTGAAAGATGCAGACAGCTATATAGTAAAAGAGGAGGATATTCTTCAACATTAAAAGAGGAGAATATTTAATGCTGAATATTCTTCAGCATTAAAAGAGGAGAATATTCTTCAGCTATATAGTAAAAGAGGAGAATATTCTTCAGCATTAAAAGAGGAGAATATTCTCACATCTTTTCCTTGGGCCTCAATATTTGCATAGTATAATTATAAGTAACCGAAAGTTGAGGGAGAGATTTTTCTTTCATTGCTTAATGATTGAAAGCCTCATACTACAATTTTTCTCCTCTTCCCAAAGTGGTCCCCTTATAAGCTATAAGCTGTATTGCAAAGTGAATCTAAAAATAAGTTAGAGACTAAGACCACTCAAGGGCTAAATTTTATGTTCTGGAGATCTAATGTTCATTATGATAACTGTTGTTAGTGATATTATATGGTATATTTGAAATTTGCTAGGAGTTAGAACTTATATGATCTCACCATACACACAAAAAGAGATAACTATATGAGGCGATGGATTTGTTAATTAGCTTTATAGTGGAAATCATTTCACAATGTATACATATATATCAAAACATCATGTCATGCACTATTAATGTATACAACTTTTAATTGTCAATTACAGCTTAATACAGCTAGAAATACTTGTTTAAATTTTTACAAATGGACAAGGGTTAAAGACAGAGTTGTTGAGATTGCTATGTGTTGAAGGTTCTTGCTTATTCTTCATTTCCATTCAGGAGGTATCTTTCTTCTATAATTAATAGATTGGCTTAATGACTTGGAGGCTTATTTCTATTTTTTAAACTGTTGGTTTAGCTGTTACTATTTTACCAATTCCCAGGTCCATTCTCATGCCATTGATAATGCCAGAGAGCAGCTGTGTTAAAGCTGAGGCTGTGCCCTGACTTTCCAGCCTTTGAGGTCACCACCTAAAAGTAGTTCAAAGGGATTCGGCTCTCTTCAAGATCTGATGTTACTCCACCTGTTATATACTTAGGCATTCCCCAACTTCATTTACTCAAACAACTCTTCTGCACTTATTCCTCTGTTTTTTTCTTCTTCTTTTCCAATGAACATTCTTATTATTTTGCCTATTATTCATCTGAGTTAATCTATGCAGTAATTAAGCCTTCTACTCAGGATTGTATCATGACTTTCTAATTTTTATGAGTCTCATCCAATGATTCACCCAAGGAGCTGCCCTACCTTGTAAGATCAGTACTGAAGACTTCTGTTGAGTACAGCTCCTGTATCTGTCTAGTGTATTTCAGCCAATAGACTCTCCATTGTTAATATGCGAAGATTTCTAAGCTTGTTCTCTTATGAGGGAAAGGGTTAAATAGACAAAGGGATCCAGGAACAATAAGGATACGTGAAGAACAAACAAGTAAGTACTTTGATAAGGCATCAAGCATGGAACCAATGCCCTGATCTGATGTTCATGAATTTGATATCAATTATGACATTTTGATGTTCCAAATCAAAGTGGCTAAGATCATAGGTACCATAAAGACCTCAAAAAGAATGACTGACCTTCAATGAGTTCTTTGTAGCATCAATGAAAGACATAGGAAAAAGAAAAGCACTTAAGAGACATGATGTTTCATTGAGAGAATTTCGTTTTTACTAAGAATTTAAGAGTCTAGGTTTATATTTTTGCCTAATAATAATAGTTTTATTATTATTAAATAAAATTTAATATTAAAAAATCCACCACATTATCAAATAATTTTGTTTATCTATATACTTGCCCAAGCCTTTCAGAGTTTTATTATTTGGTTGTAAATATGAACCAACTTGTAAAAGTCATCAATCAATAATGTCACAGAGTATAAGTGAGCTAACTGTGCTTTTCTAACAGGCTATATTTGGACTTCACAGCATTGTATACTGGGGAGAAACATGTTAGGCTTCAACTAGAAGACTACTGCCTTTGACTACAGTTAGTACAAACCACGAAGGCATTTGAGAGATAAGAGAGAGACACCATTTGGGACTGGGACTCAAAATGATCAAATGGAGGGCAATCCAAGATGGCAGGCTGGAGGAGGCTGCATTCTGTGTTGCTCTGTGACCTGGGATTCAAGTAGTGGGAATACTGTTTCTATGGGAATGATTAGAGGACCCCCTACAGCTGCTCCCCAGGCAAGAATCATGGCCACCGTGTCCACTCAGGTCTCCAGGCCTCAATGTCAGTGCAGGACTCGTGGCCACTTACCCACGGAGGACCACTGGCATCAACACCCACACAGGACTCCTGGATGCCCACCTGCACCAGAATCCCAGCTGGTACTTCCACATAGGACACCTGGCTACTAACTACATGCAGGGACTCCAGCTTTCACTCCTGTGTGGTCCCCCACCTACCAGTGTGGGGCTCCCCAGGTCAGCTCCATCTTGTGACACTGCAAACACTGTAATAGTCTCTTACACGTGGTAGTCTACCCCTGGGGACACCGTACAGGATCTGAAGACAGCCACCAGCCACAACACCACACACCACAGAACTGCATCTCTGATCACAACACCCACTGTCACCACCTGGCTCCACCCAACCTGATACCCCATTACTGAAAGCAGCCACCTCCATCTTGGGACACCTTCATCACCATCTTTAGTTGGGGCAACTCCTGGCTTGGAACACCAGCTTGGGCTTAGAAGTAATATCAAGGTACCTTTAGTTCTCAACTCTGCCCCTCCCCAGCAGCTGCTAACCCAGCACAGTGCTGGCAGCTAGTCTTAACTCACAAAACCTGGTCTTGAACTGCTCAGTACAAAATAGCTCTGCAGGATAGGTGCACAGCCCCCAGAGCACAGTCCACAAGACCTCCAGAAACAAAGGTTTCTGATTGGGAAGTAGAAAGGGAGGGGGTGAGTGAGATACAATTTAAAGACTAAATTAGAGACAAGGAATTGTGAGGTCTACAGGTGATATAAGGAGATAAGACCACTTTTCCATATCACAAGAGCGGGCCCCAAAGGAGATCCTTGGGGTGCAGTCTCCCACTGGTGACCAGCAAGTGCTATACCCCACCTCCAAGAGCTCTGTCCCCAAGACCAACCATCTCACCTTAATAACCTTTACCATCCTGAGGGTGGAGATACCAGCACACAATAGACAACCCCACTTATTGGATGAGAAAGGAAGCAGGAAAGATACTGATCTCCAACAAAAACAATTCTTATATCTTCCTTCCAGATTATTTTTTTTCTTTCTCTCTCTTCTACCACACTCACATCCCCAACATTTGTGAAACTAAGTACTTTTCATGAATAAGGCTACTGAGGACTGGGATGTCTGAATAGTACATAACAGTTGTGTTGTATACTCTTTTATCTCCTATCTTTACATTTTTTATTTTTCTTAATATTTATGTTTGATTTTTTGTGTTCTATTATTTTCCCACTTACTTGTCTCCCAAAAATAACTCTCTGTCTCTTCTCCTGCTACTAACCAACTTCTTGAAATTCCTCTTTCACACTTCCTAAGATCTAATAACTCTATATCCTCACCTCCTACCCCCTCAACATTTCATCCTACACCTCATCCCCAGTTGTTTGTTCACCATTAGAAACTGTAGACCCTTTTGCAAACCTACTGTTTAGATTATATATAAAAATTGAACTCACCATTGTGACAAAACTATAAATGTCTTAATAGCAGCTATTTGGTTTAAGGTTGCATATTGTTTGTATTGGTATCTGTTAATATTGTTCTCCCCCTTAAAGAGAGATATTGGATTCCTACAGGGACATTATAATCCTATAGGGTAAATACTTTAATGCCTCAGATCTGCAGTGCTAGAAGGGAAGACACACGAACAACAGGAAAAAAAGTGTCCCAAACAAAGCAAGATACTACATTATTAGAATCCATGGCCAGCATAACAGAAGAAATTACAGAGAAGGAGTTCAGATTGTACATAATTAAAATGTTCTGTGAATTAAAGAATGATATAGGAGAGCAAACGCAGGGAGCAAAAGATCATTTTGATAAAGAGCTACAGAAGCAAATACAGGATGCAAAAGATTACTTCAATAAGGATATAGAGGTTCTGATAAAAAAAAAAAAACAGAGATCCCTGAAATGAAAGAAACAATAAACCAAATTAAAAACTCAATAGACAGCACCATGAACAGATTAGATTCCTTGGAAGAAAGAACCTCAGACAATAAAGAAAAACTATATAATCTTGAAAAGAATATTGACCACACAGGGAAGATGGTAAAAACCCTTGAGCAGAACATTCAAGAATTATGGGATAACATTAAAAGACCAAACTTAAGAATTATTGGGATAGAGGAAG
This sequence comes from Spermophilus citellus, assembly GCF_964194105.1. Taxonomy (NCBI): domain Eukaryota; kingdom Metazoa; phylum Chordata; class Mammalia; order Rodentia; family Sciuridae; genus Spermophilus; species Spermophilus citellus. The sequence goes on from NC_138182.1 coordinate 214,224,417, forward strand.
GCATAGAGTTTCAAACCAAAGGAATGAACAATCTATTCAATGAAAAATATCAGAAAATTTTCCAAACATAAAGAATGAACTGGAAAATCACATACAAGAGGCTTACAGGACACCAAATGTACAAAAATCACAACAGATCCACACCAAGGCACAATTTCATAAAAATGTCTAGCATGCAGAATAAGGAGATAATTTTAAAAGCCACAGAGAATAGAATCAAATTACATATAGGGGGAAACAAATTAGGATTTCTGCAGATTTTTCAACCCAGACCCTAAAAACTAGATGATCCTGAAACAAAATATACCAAGTTCTGAAAGAAAATGGAAGTCAACAAAGAATCTTATATCTAGCAAAATGAAGCTTTAGATTCAAGATGAAAGAAAAACCTTCCATGACAAATGTTAAAAGAATTTACAACTAGAAAGCCTGCATTAGAGAACACTCTTGGCAAAAAAAAAAAAAAAAAAAAATGAGGAGGAAATGAAAACAACAATGAAAATCAGCAAAGGGAGTATTACACTAAAGGAAAAACAAATCAAAGTAGAAACCAAGTCAAATTAAATACCAAAAATAAACAAAAATGGCTGGGAATACAAATAATGTCTCAAAATAACCCTGAATGTTAATGGTCTAAACTCACCAATCAAAAGACTTGCAGATTGGATTTTTAAAAAGACCCAACAATATATTGTCTTCAAGAGTCTCATCTCATAGGAAATGACATCCACAGACTGAAGGTGAAAGTTTGGAAAAAAACATACCACTCACATTGAATGTGGAAACAAGCAGGGGTTTCCATTCTCATATCAAATAAAATAGACTTAATCAAAAGGGAGAAGGGAGGACATTTCATACTGCTTAAGGGAACCATTCATCAACAAGACATAACAATTATAAATATATATGCCCCAAACAATGGAATATCTATGTTCATCAAATAAACTCTTCTCAAGTTGAGGAGTGAAATAGACCCCAACACAATAATTTTTGGTGACTTTAACACACATCTTTCACTACTGGATAGATTTTCCAAAGAAAAGCTAAACAAAGAAACATAGAACTCAATAATACAATCAATTACCTAGACTTAACAAACTTATATATAATATTTCCTTCATCAGTGAGTGAATACGCTTTCTTCTCAGCAGCACATGGATCCGTCTCTGAAACAGACCATATATTATGCCACAAAACAACTCTTAGCAAATATAAAAAAGTAGAGATACTACCCTTTATTCTATCAACTCATAATGAATGAGATTAGAAATCAATGCTAAAATAAAAAATGTAAGCTACTCCAACACCTGAAGACTAAATAATATGCTAATTAATGAATAATGGATTGCAGAAGACATCAAAGAGGAGATTAAAAAATTCTTATAGAACACTGATACAACATATCAAAATCTCAGGGACACTATGAAGGCAGTATTAAGAGGAAAGTTAATTGCATAAAGTTCATTCCTTAAAAGTAGAAAAAGTCAACAAATGAATGACCTAATATTACATCTCAAAGCTCTAGAGTAAAAAGAATAAGTCAACACCAAAAGCAGTAGAAAACAGGAAATAATTAAAATAAGAGCAGAATCAATGCAACTGAAACAAAAGAAACAATTGAAAAAAATTGACAAAACAAAAAGTTTGTTCTTTGAAAAAGTAAATAAAATTGATAAACCCTTATCCATGCTAATAAAGAGAAGTAGAGAGAAGACTCAAATTACTAATATTCATGATGAAAAAGGAAACATCATGACAAAATACTACATAAATACAGAAGATAATCTGAAATTATTTTAAAAAATTTGTACTTCAATAAAATAGAAAGTATCAAAGCCATTGACAAATTTCTAGAGTCATATGATTTGCCCAAACTGAATCAGGTTGATATACACAAGTTAAACAGATCAATTTCAAGTAATGAAATAGAAGATACCACCAGAAGCCTACCAACAAAGAAAAGACCAGGAACAGATGGATACACAGCTGAGTTCAAAAATTCCTTCAAAGAAGAACTAATACCAATGCTCCTCAAGTTATTTCATGAAGTAGAAAGAGGGAACACTTCCAAACTCATTCTATGAGTCCAATATGCCCCTGATTCCAAAACAAGACAAAGACACATCAAAGAAAGAAAACTTCAGACCAATATCTCTAGAGAACATAGATGAAAAAACTCTCAATAAAATTCTGGCAAATCACAGATAAAAACATATCAAAAAGATAGTGCACCACAATCAAGTGGGGTTCATCTCAGGGATGCAAGTTTCATTCAACATACCAAAATAAAAAATTTGTAATTCATCATATCAATAAGTTTAAAGATAAGAATCAGATGATCATCACAACAGATGCAGAAAAAGCATTCAACAAAATAGAGCACCCCTTCATGTTCAAAACACTAGAAAAACCAGGGATAACAGGAACATATCTCAATATTGAAAAAGCTATCTATGATAAGCCCCAGACCAACATCATTCTAAATGCAGAAAAATTGAAAGCATTCCCTCTAAAAACTGGTAGAAGACAGGGATGCCCTCTTTTATCACTCCTGTTCAATGTAGTCCTTTGAAACTCTAACCAAAGCAATTAGACAAAAGAAATTAAAGGGATACAAATAAAAAAAAAGAACTCAAACTATCACTATTTGTGGACAACATGATTCTATACCTAGAAGAGCCAAAAAATTCCACCTGAGACCTTCTAGAACTGATAAATAAATTCAGCAAAATTGCAGGATACAAAATCAACATCCATAAATCAAAGAAACTTCTATTTATCAGTAACAAATACTCTGAAAGAGAAACTAGGAAAACTACGCTAATGTAAATGGGAAATACTTGGGAACCAACTTAATGAAAGAAGTGAAAGACCTCTACAATGAAAACTACAGAACACTAAAGAAAGAAATTAAAGAAGGTTTTAGAAGATGGAATGATCTCCCATGTTTATTGATAGGCAGAATTAATATTGTCAAATGGACCATACTACCAAAAGCACTATACAGACAGATTTAATACCATTCCAATCAAAATCCCAATGAGATTCCATATAGAAATAGAAAAAACAATCATGAAACTCATCTGGAAAAATAAGAGACTCAGAATAGCTAAAGCAATCCTTGGCAAGATGAGTGAAGCAGGTGGCATCATTTCACCAGACCTTAAACTATACTACAGAGCATTAGTAACAAAACCAGCATGGTATTGGCACCAAAATTGTACAATGGTACAGAATAGAGGACACAGAGACAAACCCACATATATATTAGACAAAGGCACCAAAAACATATATTGGAGAAAAGATAGCCTCTTCAACAAATGCTGCTGGGAAAACTGAAGATCCATATGCAGCAAAATGAAGTTAATCCTCTTTCTCTCTCTCACCAAAACTCAACGTGGATCAAGGACCTAGCAATTACACCAGAGACCCTGTATCTAATAGAAGAAAAAGTAGGCCCAATTCTTCATCATGTTGGATTAGGTCCCAACTTCCTTAATAAGACTCATATAGTGCAAGAAGTAAAATCAATCAATTGGATGGATTCAAACCAGAAAGGGTCTTCTCGGCAAAAGAAACAATAAATGCAGTAAAGAGAGAGCCTATGGAATGGGAACAAATTTTTAACCACATGCACCTCAGAGCACTAATCTCTAGGACATATAAAGAACTTGAAAATCTTAACACACAAACACACACACACAAAAAAAAATCAATAAATGGGCCAAGGAGCTGAACAGACATTTCTCAGAAGATAATATGCAATCAATCAACAAATATATGAAAAATGCTCAACATCTCTAGCAATTAGATAAACACAAATCAAAACTACTCTACAATTTCATCTCAATCCAGTCAGAATGGCAGCTGTTAAGAATACAAACTATAAGTGTTGTCAAGGATGTGGGGAAAAAGGCATACTCATAAATTGCTGGCTGGACTGCAAATTGGTGCAACCAATGTGGAAAGCAATATGTAGATTCACAAAAAAGTTGGAATGGAACCACCATTTGATCCAGCTATCCCACTCCCCAGTTTATACTCAAGGACTTAAAAATAGTATACTATATTGATGCAGACACATCAATGTTTATAGCAGCACAATAGCTAAATTGTGGAACCAACCTAGATGCCCTTCAGTAGATGAATGGATAAAGAAATTGTGGTGTATATACACAATGGAATACTCTTCAGCATTAAAAGAGAATAAAATCATGGCATTTGCAGGTAAATGGATGGAATTGAAAAATATTATGCTAAGTGAAGTAAGCCAATCCCCAAAAAACAAATGCTGAATGTTATGTGTGGATGCTGATCCATATGGGGTCATGGGGCAGAGCATGGGAGGAATGGAGGAATTTTAAATAGGGCAAAGGGGAGGTAGGGGAAGGGAGGGGGCATGGAGGTAAAAAAAAGCGGTGGAATGAGATGGACATTATTTCCCTAAGTACATGTATGAAGACACAAATGATATGACTCTACTCCGTGTATAGCCAGAGACATGAAAAGTTGTGCTCTTTATATGTACTATGAATTAAAATGTATTCTTCTGCCATGTATATCAAATTAGAATAAATAAATATTTTTTTAAAAAGTGATCAAATGAAAAGCTCAGAGTATACATAGTTAAACTTCAAGCAACATTCTAGCATTCTTTCTTTACCCATGCAGAGACTGATATATATATATATATTTTTTTTTTTTTTTTTGCCTCATTCACCTGCCTGGATGAGACCTTCTAAATTTAATATATACTCTTTGGGGAGAGAAAAAATTCCTCCTAACCGCTTAACTTTCAGGAAAAATCTCCCTAGATAAATACTATAATATTTATATATACATAAATACATAGTGAATACATTCACTATATATAAATCACACAAAACATCTATAGTTGCATAACACATTGCCACCAACTTAGCACCTTAGAGCAACACAGTATCTATGGGAAAGGAGTTTGGGTCAGATTTCATCTTTTCAGGGTCTCATAAGGTTTCAAGTGAGTTGTCAGCAGAGATGGTATTTCATCAAGAAGCCTAACTGGGAAGGAACTGGCATCCAAATTCATTGAGGTTTTGGCGGAATTTCACTTCCTCATGGCTTGTATGACAGGCCTGCAGCTCTTACAGGCTGCCTGCAGTTCTTTGCCACATGGACCCTTGATAGGTGGTTCACAATATTACTATTTGCTTGAAGTCAGCCTAGGAGTGAGAGAGGAGAGATTAGAATTCTCCAGGCTCTGGACTTTAGAAAGGTATTGAAAGATTATCATTTGCCAGCAAATGGGGTTTCTTACAGTCAGCCTGAAAACAGGAATAGTAAACAATCCTGTACTGTAGTACATCTCGCTGTACCACTTGCCTGTGTATTCTGAAACTCAAAGAAGGGCCTATATAATTTCCTGAACATCAATTTTAGTTCAAGAACTTGCATTTGTTAACCCTTTATTCCCCAAGTTGAATTCTTCCTGAGACTTCTAACTCCTCTACTGTCTGAAAAAGCATATCAACTCCCTTCTTTTCTCTTCTATTACTCAACTTCTGTTTCCACACCCAGGCAATTTTATCCATTTCAACAGTTTCAGGGGAGATTTATACACCAACAATTCCTAAAACTATCTATCTAGGGATCAGAGTTCTCTTGGAAAAATAAGTGCTACTTTACGATTGATTCCCAACATTTGACCAATAGTTCTGAAATAAATTTATCACCATCCTGCTCTCTCATCTGCCCAAACTTAATTTCTCCTGATCCTTTTATTTCTCTCAATAAATAGCAAAAACATCCAATTAGTGGCTCTGATCATCACCACGGGACTGAATCTTCAATATTTCCTCTTCCTCAATATTTACAAATTAACAAATACTGTCAATTTTACTTCACAATATTTGAAATTGTAATTATGAATATTGGGTATTTATACCACATAGGACATATTACATAATACACAATCATAAAATTAACATTAAACTACAAGCTATTCAAATTAAGAACTTAAAGTCACTTTTAATTTTTGTTATTTTTCACGTTGTGATCATCTATACAGCATCTTAGTGCTTCCTCACTCCTCCAGTGTAAACTACTATTCTAAATTTTTTGTTGATCATTGTCTTGTTCTTTTTCATATCTGCCTCCTAAGAATATAATATTTAGCTTTGCTCAGTTTTAAACTTTCTAAAATTTGTATTCTAATATATACATTCTTCAGCAACCTGCTCTTTTTCACTCAATGCTATGCCTCAATATTTATCTCTACTGTCTCATGGAGATGCTAACTTGAAATTTGTGTATTAAAACATTTTATGAATATATAACAAATTATTTTTAAATTCCCCTAACAAAGGGCACATGTTTTAAAGTGTATTTTTATTATTGAAATTCTTCTATGAAACTATAGTACATCTCCTTAATGCACATCATCATTAGTCTTATTAAAGCCTATTAGATAGAAGTAGAATTTTGGATTATTATACCGTCCTATTTCCAACTTTACTGGTTAATGCCAAGTGATTCCATAGTGTACACAGAAGTCTAATACAGAAGAATTTAAACTCCTTCTTATGGTGTTTAAGGCTTTCTATTGCTCTAAATTCTGGCCAACACTTTATTCTTTAAGACATTTTGTTTTATCATTATGGTGAATATAAAATAATATTTTGCGTTGGTTACATTTTCATTTCTCTGAAATTTATGTAAGTAAATATACTTTTAAATTTATTGTTGGCAATCTGTTTTCTCTTTTGGAAATAGATGTGTTTGTTTCCACTTGTCTATTAGGTTGTTTGCCATTTTTCAGTGACTTTTATAATTTTTTTATATACCCATATTGACATTATTTTTCCATTTTAGGTGTGCAAAATTTTATTCTCCTTGTTGCTGATTTTTTAAATATTTATTTGTAAACAGCAAAATGTTTTTTTTTCAAAGACATTCTAAATTTAATCTAAAGCAAGGAAATATTTTTAAATTGTTGTATCATTTGAGAAATCCTTTGATTCCCAAGGAGTCATAAACATATCCAAACATATCCTATAAAACATCTTACTAAAATTAATAATATTTGTCTTTTAAGATTTTAATCTATTTGGAATTAATTTTTGCATATAATGTGAAGTAAGGAACAAATTCATTTTTTAAGTTATTGGAAACAGTTATGCTACCATTGGGGATGCGATGTGTATATTTCTTCATTTTATATTGTGTCTCTTTACATGGATGTGTCTGACACTTAGCTTTTTTGTTGGTATGTTTTAATTGTGATCTTAATGTCATATACTTACAAACTATAGTTTTATCATATATCTGGACATCCAGTAGAGTGGATTTTCTCACTTGCTCTGCTTTCTGAATTTTCTAACTATATATTTCTCTTTTCTTTCCTACATAAATTAAAAAACAAAACAAAACAAAAAAATTTTTTCATTATCTACCTTTCCCTTTCTTATTTGAAATCAATATGTTTATTTACAAATGCTGATATAAATATATAGATACATACACACATATGCAAACACACAAATAGTTATGTAGAGGAGAAGATTTACTTCATAACTGCATTTGTACCCTCCCCATTTTTCATGACTCTTTGTCCTTTCCAACCATTTCTACTATAGCTCCTGTATCCTCTCTGGAACACAGGTCTGTGGTATCACTGCCCACTGTTCTTTGCATAAATGTTAAATTGTTTAAAGTGGCCCAAATACTTTTCTTGGCTCAACATGCTTTTCTCTCCATGTCCTTGTCTAATACGAACACTTACACTCCCAAAACATTTGAATCTGCTACAAAAGCTGCTACCAAACCTTGTGGAGAAATTTTTATGTGGGATTTATAAAACATTACCTTAGTTTATTCTTGATAAATCTTATTTGTTAAGTTTTATTATCCCCATTTAACAGGGGAGAAAGTGAGATGATTAGAGTCTGATCTGAAGTCCCACAGATATTAGTTGAAAGACAGATCTGTCCTGTTTGACTGACTTTACAGAACTTTCTATAACTATTGATCTTCCTGTCATCCCTTTCTTATTTCTAGTTTTTTCTCCTCTCCCTCACACACACCAGAGCCTTCACCCTCCATCATAACTGTTTCATCACTCAGGTCTTGCTTAATAAAGCACACTGTTCATAACACTGTTATGTGCCTTTTCTCTGTCATAACACCTGTCTTAATTCTTCTGCATTTCCCATTAGATGATAAGCTCTGTGGTAGCAGAAACCAAACTGACCTAATTCTTGGTGTGATGGTTTATCACACAGTACAAACTTTCTAAAACCTCAGGCTCTGAGGAATCTTTGTTCTAACAACAAAGTTTTCACTTGCCTTGTGCTGTTTTTTTTTTTTTTTTTTTTTTCTGGTGTGTGTTTTTTTTGTTTTGTTTTGTTTTTTTTTTTAAGCAGGAAAAACCCATATTTGTGAACATCTCATACTTACAAACTTATGAGATTTTTAAAAATTTCTCATACACTGGTTCCAAAAATTCTGATGTAATTTAAGGAAAAGGATTTTGTTTCATGGTAAATCAAAGCATGGGGACTTATTTTTCCATTTCAGGAGAACCAGTAACTAGTTCCCAGGTCAGAGAGCTGATTTGATTTACTGTTTTCAGTGCAAAGTTTCCCATGCTCAAACTTCAATAAAGAGAAAAATAGTGGAAGTTATATTTTAGGAGCACATTCTTTAATAAGTCCAACCAATATTTGTTTAATTGCATGTTGGGCAAGAGTTCCAATCTTAGTAATAAGAGAAATGTGAATTTCATAAAATGAAAGTCTAAGTTTTATATTGTTTTTGAATATCCACAACATCTTCCAGTTTTGACAGTATCAATTAAGAAGTTAGATGAATGTCATTAATGTATCCCTCCATTCTTATAAGAAAAATATTTTATTAGAAAAAAGTTATTTAGTAGTCTATTTTAAGCATTCATACTTCATTTGCATTTTTAGTAAATTCCAGTCAATTCAGTTATTTTTATTATGAAATACATAATATTACATAGAATTTACCAGAAGAATTTAAAATATACTTTTCTTATATAAACCAATTAAATCAATACAACCAATTTTTAAAATTCTTCTTTACTTTCATTGTTTTTCATTCTAGTAAAGTGAAGCATGTACCTACTCCCAGGCTAGTAATTCACTTCTAATTATATTCCCTACAAAAAGGCATACTTGGGGCTGGGACTGTGGCTCAGTGGTAGCACACTTGCCTTGCATGTGTGAGGCACTGGGTTCGATTCTCAGCACAACGTATAAATAAATAAAATAAAGATATATCAACAACTAAGATAAATTTTTTTTTTAAAAAGGCATGCTTAGGTATACTAGGCTACATATAAACAAATCACAGCCTGAACCATAAGCAATCAAATGTTTAACAGCAATAGAATGGAAAAAATAAATTAAGGGCTATTCAACAATGGATTAAAATGAATGAACTATAGCATTAGCTAGCAACATGGATAAATCTTAAAAAAAACTAATATTGAGTAAATGAAGTCACATAAAAAATATATACTCTATAATTTTACCTATATAAAGTTCAAAACAGACAAAACTGTGTTATATTATTTAGTGATACATATTCAGCTGTTAAAACTACAAAGGAAAGGAAGGAAAATATGATCATAATCACAAGGGCAGTGTTTTATTTGAGTGGGAAGAAAGGTGTCATGATTAGGTGGAGCTGTTGGCAAAGTTATGTTTTATAACCTTCATTTATTGTAAGAAAGAAATTTCAGTGGGCTGAGGTAATGAGGAAAGACTCGAAGGAGGTAATCCTATGTTGATTCATGAAATATGAGTAGATTTTTTAATACACAGATAAATAAATAATTGAATATTGTAGTTAAATGAAAACAAGAGATACTTAAAGACAAACGTTTAAACCAATATGGTAGACCAAAGGATGTAAAGGCCAATACGTAGATCTGCCCAATTTAATTTTGGAAAACAGCTTGCCTGACTTAGTGCTTGTAATCACCTAGAACTGATTTATCTCTAAAAATCTTAAATTCCATTCTCTGAGAGGAACTTACCCACTGGTTCCACCTCTTCCAATCACAAACATGCAGATATTACTCATTCTACGAGAGGTCAATCCTTTCATCTCTTCCCTGATTTTCCTGCCTACTCTCTCACCTTGGGTTTCTAAGAATCATATTTCCGGAATGTTTTGTTCCCCCTCTCTACTTTTTTCTCCAAGATTCATGTTTTTGCTGACTGTTTCTCAAAAGTACGATCTCAATAAACCTAGGTGTCTCCAATTTTAGAAACAAACCAACTCCCTCATTCTTGAGTTACTCTTCAGCTATGGTCCCATCAACGTCTTGCATAGGCACACTCCTTGAAAGAGTGGCCTAGAGTCATTGTTCTACCCTTCCTTCAGTTTTTGTGCAATCATTAACCTCCTGCATTCTCGAAACTATCCCAAAGAATTTCCTAACACTGTTCTTGTTAATATCGATGAATGCTTTGTTCCTATCTCCCTGAGGGGTACTCTTAGCTTTTATTTGTAGAACTTGACATTGCTGATTAATCCCTCCTTTTAGAGCAGAATTTTCTTAGTTTAATGATACCACATTCTCATTTTCTCTGTAGCTTCCTCTTCCACTGCCATTTCTGTATGTATTTAGTGCTGTCAGAATTGTCTCTTAGGCTCTTGTTTATCATTTTACACATTTTCATGAGGAGCATCACTTATAGATTTAATGATCATTTATGTGCTGGTAGCCTCATTTACCATCTACATGGGAAAAAATCCAATCCAATGAATAATAATGCCTTTTTGATGAGCTTTAGTAAGTTCTATGTATTTAAAGCTCAGTTCCTTCACATGGATATCCCCCAACCATCTGAAAGACCACATGTCCCAAAAAGAATACATCATCTTCTTCTTTCCTTCTTCCAGCCAACTTCTTAAATATTTCTCAAATCCATGAACTCCCCCCACCTTTCTAATGACATTAAGATAAACTAAGGGGTATAATCATTTTAGACAACTATAATCAAGTAAGGAATATAATCCAGATGAATGTAGCCAACAATTAAAATTAAATGAACTGACAATACATTGCTTTTAATTAAATTAAAACAGTTGAATAAGCCCACATATTAAATTTTAAATTTGAAAGCCTAACTCATAAGATACAAATATTTCAAGCAAGTTAGTTGCAAAATACATATAATTTTTTATATTTATATTCCTAATTGCCACATGGTGAACTGTCATAGAGTTGCTGGTTAATTAATATTTCATTGAATGAATTAATTAACTTGATCTTTTACAGAAAAGTGAAAGGCATTATAATGTTTTAAACTAAGTCATTCACATGTGCCTACGAGTCTTCTATAACTTATTGTAGGTACTGAATGATGAAATAAAAATTTCAAAACTGTCCATGCTTATGTTTGATGAAAATACAAATTTCCTTAAACCATTGCCATAATAAAAAGAATAACAGTCAGTAAAATGATGAGCCATGATGGCATTGTATAAAAACAAAGCTATATTTTACAGTGCAAAACTGACCATCATTCACAGGGAAAAGTATTTTTGACTAGCTCAACCCACCCTATACTCATAAATGAAAACTAGTATTTTATACATCCTCTCAATGAAGAAGATTAACTCTTCTTTAGCTCAAACTAACTTTCCCTCCTCTGTCCCCTCTCCTCCTCCTCCTCCTCCTCTTCCTCCTCCTCCTCCTCCTCCTCCTCTTCCTCCTCCTCCTCTTCCTCCTCCTCCTCTTCCTCCTCCTCCTCTTTTCCCCCTCACTGGCTCACATGGGTGTGCTGCAGAAGCTGAATTTCCCACTACCCTGCTAGTCTTGTCAGTATACCCCTGTTCATGCCTGTGTTTGTCATGGAAGCCTGTCACCAGCTCCTTCTCTGTCTAGCTCCATTAACTTCCAAGCAAGGCATCTCCTCTGTTCCCACCATTCTCTATATTCTCTTTCAGTACTTAGTGCATCATGTTCATATTATACGTCATATTTAACTCTTACAAAGCTGTACAGTTCCTGAAATAGACTTTGCATTTTATTTGTCTTTGTTTCAATCACTATGCCCAGCACAAAACAGATGTGCCATAACTGTTTATAAAGGTAAATAGATATGAAGTTGTGTTTAGTTAGTAACTCTATGGCTTGGGCAAGAGAATTGTCTCTCCCCTGCTGAAAGGGGAGGATGATGTCTTAAGTTAAGAGTTAAGTTAGAGTTAAGAAAATCAGTGATATGTCTAGTGGAGAAGAAACCCTCTAGTACAGGGTCTGGCAGATAGAAGACTGTAGAGCATATTTTCCAACTTATTTTTGGTCTACTTTGTGCCATTGTTGTATTTTTAATCAACTTTATATATATACCTAATCAAACTAATATTAAATTTTATTGGGGTAAGGATTGTACAGTGTAGTGATTTATGTACCTCACATTACCTAGAACATAGTATAAATATGAATAAATGCTAAAAATATTAAACATTACCAAGCAAATGAACTACTTTCATAGATTCTGTTTGATGTCCTAGTGCTAAGTTAAATAAAGCAGGATAGTTATGTTTTTTCTTTAAAGAAGAACACAAATAAATTTAGGTATGTTTGAATTTGATGATATAATTGAACCATAGCCAACTGAAAAATCATGAACTGAAATTTTTATTTCATAAGTAAAATGCATTTGGCATTCAACGACATTAAGTTAAGTCATTATAGTCTTTCTTGTGTTATTTGTATCATAGGAAATCCTGATCTGGGCTATTTACCACACAAGCAGACAAGAGAAACTACATGAACTGAGTAATATCCGACATAACCCCTGAATCATTAAACCTCTTTTCTTTTAGTTCATAAGAATGTACCAATATTACACAGACATGTTACCCAGCTGCACATTTTGTTGAAAAGTAACAAACACAAAAGCGTTGATACAGATGGCCTAGATAAAATATTATCCTATATAAATGTATGTAATTTTCATTAAAATTGTGTTCTTAACTTACTCAATGATTTCTTCGTGATAACAAGGTCTCTTTTATAAACTGTAGAAGAAAGATTTATAAATACCTTTTTATACAAAGAAAAATGAAGCAATACTTGTATGCCATTACTTACTGAATGTATAGAAATATACCTTTCTTCAGTTTTGGTCATTTGGAAAGAAGGCAGGCACAACCTCACCCACTGAGTCCATTTCTTTATTCTAGCAATTTGATATGGTACCGATCGGGAAGTTTTGAATAATATGCATGTCACAACCTCAGAGTGGAGAGCTGATTTGACTTGTCTATTTGTTTGTACATATTTTGAATTTTTTAAAATGACACAATACAACTTGAAAAGGAAACATTTGATTGCAGGAGTTCATATGTACTCTTTAGATGTTTTCATAAACCTTCTTCATCTATATTTTCAGCAATTTTTCTTGGACGTCTAACAAATACTGAAATCGGTTTGCCTCTCCACTTACCCTTTCATAATGTTCGTGACACAATCCTGTGTAATTTGACACCTTGGAACTTCAAACAGACTCAGAATCTTTTGGACCTTCTAGCCATCATCAATTCACATAGTGTGCAGTAAATCCAGCTCAAAATAAACAACACAGATGGAATCGAAGCTTATAGTACAATGTCAGCAGTATCCACAGATTGACAGAGCTAGTTAGGCTGCCAGATGCACAGAATGTTGTTCTATCTACTTGTTCTTTATAACTGGACTTGATGGAGTACATCAGTGTCAAACTCCTTGCTGGTTTCCACACGCACACGCACAGAAACGCACCCGCATAAACACGCACATTCCTGCGCTCTGTATCAACGGAACCATCTGCTCTCAGCTTTACATGTGGTAGCTAACTAACTATCCTACTGTGCCTGGTCTCACCGACTGCTTTCCCTGGAAACAAATGACAACAGTTTTTATCTTGTGCCCTCCTTGGCATTATAAAATAAGGCTCTTAACATTTCCATACGCATATATTTTACATGCATTTTTTAAAAAAATTCTGTTCTCCGTTTTATTTACTGATTCCCTGGAGAATGGCACTATCTCTTTTTATATCACCCCCAAATTGAGATTTTTCTGTGGAACTTCGCATACCAAGATTGTTTCTTTTGACTGAGATTTACACGAAAGCAATATATATATATAAGAGTAATGGGTCCTGGGATCATTTTTCTCTTTTCACACTATTTTGTGCATACTACTTTCACAAGTGGGGGCACAAAAAATGTGGAGGTGCAATAAAAGACATTTATGTCTTTCCACTATTCTTTTGTATAATTCTACTGAAAATGGTTACCATGCTGGAACTTAAAATGAGGGGACTATATAAATATGAAATATTTTCACACACATGTATTCTGCCTGAAGCAGGAGTTCATATGTTATTCTGTTTCCAAATGCAGAATTTTTGCCTTGACCCCTTTGCCATGTGAGATCTAGATGTGTAATAAGATATAAAAAAGGTATAATCACTTTAACTGACAAAATTCAATTATAATATCTTTTGAAAGCAATATATCTATTTGAACGGGGTTTAGGAAATGTTATAAAAAGGATATGCAGAATGAAATTGTAGAAAGATGACCCAGGTTTGGGCCTTACCAAATATCTTTTTATGACCCATTTCCATACCTGGCATCTGTCTTTATGACAATCTCTCCAGAAAATCTACAGAAATTATACTCACCTTCTGGTAACTAGGTAACATAATCTCCTGGAGGCTAGCTAATTGCAGCCCACGATAACCTCACATACAGTAACTGTTAAATTTTTCATTTCTTTCAAATTATTATGGATCAGTGGAGAGGGTATTGATTTGATTCATTAACAGATTCCCAGTCTGTTCCAAGGTTAATGATTACATGTATCTCAATTACATCCTTAACAGGTTACACTGTATGATTTGTTTTAACTGCTATGTACATTGTACATTCTTTTCAGCTGAAAGGTTTCTCAGCAATCCACGGTTTAAACAATCTTTGTCCTCCTCTTCCTACCAGTGACTCTGCTTTGATGGAATGTATCAAGGAAGGACAAAAATTAACTATAATTTTTTTTCAAAATCTTCCTAAAACCATAGTATAATACTTTCTTTAAGTAAATGCTCTGCAATTCATTTACATTTGAAATATTAAAAATGTAGAGCAGGGAGTTGATCCTTTCTCATAGCATTTTATACTAACTTCCTTATGTAGAAGGGACATGTTTCCTATAACTTTGATCTATTGAGTATACACTTAATGCAGATCAACTTAGAAAGGCAGAAGCAAAAATATACATTTTAAAATCACCTGTAATCCTTCCATCAGAAGCCAGACACATTTTAACTGCTTTAATGAAAAAAAATTACATCATTCAAAATATAATATGACACTGTTTAAGATGACAAGTTAAACTCAAAAGAGTACACTTTCCATATCTGCAGTGGCTACTGAGACATGAGAAGAGAGGGATCCACTGCAGGGACTACAGAGTACAGATGACATCTATGATTTAGAAAACATTATGTTGATGTTGCCAAAAAGAAGTCAATTATTCATTCTAGCAGTTCTGTTTTCTTTTTCCCCTTACTATTGTCTTTAAGGCTACTTGCCTCTGTATATTTAAGCGAAGGAAATATCCACTGTATCTTGAACCAGAATTGTTGTATCTAGGGACTGTCTAATTTTTTTTTATAAGAAACCTCTGCTTCTTGCACATACAATACTATAGAGTCTGTAGCAAGAATTACATTTTAAAGAACGTTATTGCTTTTACTATCCACTTGTATTCTGAGCAAGCAATGCACTAGACACCTTCTGGTACCCCCAAGATTCTGACAGAGTTTGGGGACTCAGAAGCCAAATGAGAATCATCAGGAGGAGAGACTTCAGTTATACAATCCATTAAATAAAACAATAGAGCCTGCAGCTGAGCTATTAAAAAGAGTAGAGCAATTTTTATTTCAATGGCTACATTTTATTTCCTCTTCTGAGTGACTGTTAACAAAGGGCCGCTGAAAGGACTGGATAAAAAGCAGGCGTCAGATGCAGGATCCATGAGTTAAACAACATTATTAGATACAATTTCATAAAATCTAGTTGCTTTTTTGCTACTAGAAATCATGTCCTTTTGTCAACTTGTGGTCACATCAGCACTTCTGCTGATATAATTTGCTCCAGCTGCAGAGCATAGCTGGCCTGCAAATCAAGAACCAGAATGAGGACAGGCAGGAATAACTCAATGGCTTGGATAATGTGCAAATCACTACACTTCTCGCTATTAGTCTACTTTTTTTTTTCAGAATATTTGGAAGAGGAAACATTTATCTTTAGCAAAACAGCCAATCAGCCACCCTCTTAAGAACTGGTTTGTCTGGTTATCTTCTCCTGAAGCCTAACCCTCCCAGCACTGATGCTTTGTAATCATGATATTATGTATTTTTTTTTCCTTCACCCACTGTAGAATACAATTTGAACATCTAATGTCCACCACCCTTAAAACAGTGCTCTCCAATTCAAAAATCTTCTTGAGCACTTCTGTTTATCATTTTTGTGTTTCAAGTGTTTCTCCATGGTCTGCAACATACAGGTTTACAAAGTAACACACACCTTTCTGTCCTAGACACAAAATGGATCCAGTCAAAAGTGAAATATAATACTACTTATTGATTTAGACATGAAGTATTTAGAGGCTTAACTAGTCATTCAGCATTGAACTTCTGGCTGCTCTAGTTGCTGTATTTGAAATTCTATTGAATTAAATTGAAATCAATTAGAATTGGGTCCCAACCATTTAAAACTCAGCTATAATTGAATACTCAACAATCATTCTCTGTGCAAAAGACAAGTTTCTAAATAAGTGCAAAGCCCAAATACTCTTGCATATCTAAGGAAATTGTTATATATGGTAAGAGAGAACAAAAACAATAGCACATATAGCTGGAAGAGCTGAGTAAATGTCTCTGACAACAAGAGCAGCCTATCATGAGTGCAAAGGCAGCTCAAGTCTGCTGTTCACCAATGCAAGTGAGCTGACATTCTCTTTTCATGGTATGGCAACCTTCCAGGGCCAGGTGCAATCATAACTACAAACTCATTATGTAACCTGTCACCTTCTAAAATTCATTGCTGCAGCAAGTACCCAAATCCAAAGTTATGATTGGAATATTTTCCTTTTCTTTTTGTAAACCAAATGGGAAATTTTATGACTACTGAGCATGTTTTTATACACCATTGTTTTAGAGAAGACAAAGAGAAGGAATGTACTACATACCTGTGGCACCAAATCTGTTTTCCATTTGGCAGAATTGCACAATGAGAAGCGGGTAAGACCAATACCTTATTCTATTCTTTTATAACACAATGCAGAGATGAAGTTGCCAAAATTCAGAACTCTGCTTTCTCCTCAGATCAGAATGGAAGGAACAATACTTTTTGAAATGTATGTGGGTAATTTTTACCCATCCTGAAAGCCTTAGACGTTTGTCTCTGCTAGGTGCAGGCCAATGAACCTCACAGGCACATGCCTATAAAAGCAAACTTTAGTTTCTAGTTGGAATCAATTAGCTTCACAATTTTTTTGGATATATAATTTGCACACTTTTATTATTGGTTACTTCTGGGTGGGTGACAAAATTATGGTTTATTTAAGACAATAAAAATGTATCTAATATTGACTGGTAAATATGTAATATTTAACTGCTACATGAAGTAACTCTATTCATTCAAATAAATTAGAAACAAGTGAATGAATTGCAAGAAGTCTTTTTCTCTCTAGGAAAAGGAAAATACCTGTTTTGTGAAAAGAAACATGTTTTGTGAAATGAATTTTGACATCTCTAATCACTCTTCCAATTCTTTCAATTCAGCATCCTTACAGATGAAGCTGGGCCCAAAGGTAGACAAACAAGGAGAGCCTGGAATCTGCAGAGCCACTCTTGAATGGGAACAAGTACTTTCTGGTTCTCTACTCATAACCCAAAACAATCCTTTCTTTATTGCCATTAAGCCATAAACTGGTTGGAGCATGAACAGTATGTGTGGGGCACTTTCAAAGTGGCAATACATACAGACATGTTCTAAGTTCACCAAATTGCTACTTTTCTACATCTTCCATTCTCCTCTGGTATCTTGAATTTGTGTTATACAGGGGACAGTAGCATTTTAAAAAGTAATAAAATTGTTTCTAGCATTCTCTTTCATTTTTCAAAGGGGGAAAATATAATGTAATCTGTCCTCATTGATGTAAGAAATAAGTTGTTTTTTCTAAAAGTTCTCTATTTACTCATGATTGTTTGTGTGGATAGTCACAAATCAAACAGAAGAATATATGTAGTATTGAGTCTACATTATCAATCTAATAGTTAGCATAACAATATGGTTTCAAGAATATTGTACCTAGAAGTCACATGTCCCACAGACATATGAAGAATATTTTGAGCACTGAATATACAGTTATTCATATCTGTTTCAGGAAATGTTAATGTAGAATGTGAAAGATAAAGTATTTCCATCTTACCACATTCAAGGAATCATAGTTCAAATCCTAATATCAAAAACCTTCCCAGTGGGCTGGGGATGTGGCTCAAGCGGTACCGCGCTCGCCTGGCATGCGTGCGGCCCGGGTTCGATCCTCAGCACCACATACCAACAAAGATGTTGTGTCCGCCGAGAACTAAAAAAAAAATAAATATTAAAAAAAAAATTCTCTCTCTCTCTCTCCTCTCTCACTCTCTCTTTAAAAAAAAAAAAAAAAAAAAAAAAAAAAAAAAAAAAAAACCTTCCCAGTGGCTTTTACTGACAGTTGTAAGATATAAATCATTGTGTAATAACAGCAAAAAAAAAATCTGTAAAAATTTTAATCTCATTACATTTTATTCACAGTCCCTATATGTTCTGTTCTTAGATATATCTGTAGAACATAGGGTGTTCATGAGAGAAGAAAGCTCATATTGAGATATTTATTAATATTTTCAGGGTTAAAAAATAGTTGACCTTAACACAGCACAAAACTACTGAAGCAAATTTAATTGCAGAAAGAAATCTAAAAGGACAAAAAAAAAGAAAGAAAGAAGGAAGGAAGGAAGGAAGGAAGGAAGGGAGGGAGGGAGGGAGGGAGGGAGGGAAGGAAGGAAGGAAGGAAGGAAGGAAGGAAGGAAGGAAGGAAGGAAGGAAGGAGTAAAGAAAAAATAAAGAGAAATAAGAAATAAGAAAACCTTGGAACAATTACTGTTACTCTAATGTCATGTCTGTTTTAAGCAGATTAGTGAGCCACTCTTTTTGTTTGTGTTATAAGGAAGTTCTGTTGACTTAAAGCACTTCTGCTAACATAGGCAGCAATACAAGAAGTATGGTTTTATCGCAAATAATATTTAAAGCAAAAAAAAAATATTTTTTTCAGAGTGATTCATGTTATTGAAGATTCCTGAATTTTCACAAAATGTTTTCAGAGATGCAGAGAGGGTCCAGGAGCATAATTGTTTCTCCATGAGTCCCAGAAGCCTGATGCAAACCTACTGTGAGATGCAGGCTTTGCTTAGGTGGCTGGTAAATGAAACCAAAGATTGTGATTATTTGCATATCTTTCTCTTGCGAGATTTCTTTTAAAAAATGTTAATTTGTAAAGCCATGGAAAACACACACCTGCACAAAATTTGTGAGTACTGTGTTAGTTTTATTTCATTGTGAATCTGTTGATTGTTTCTAATACTTGGACTTTTTCTTATTGATGATTTTTTGCTATCAAATTTGAATGCAGATATAAAATAAAGAATAACTGAATTAAGAATCAATTATTTTATGATATGCTATATGCTCTATGAAACAAGTATTTTGAGAAAATTCTTGTTCTTCTGCTGGATGGTAAGACTAAGTCACAGATTGTGTCTTGCTTAGATATGCATGTCCTGGTGAACAGCAGAGTTCCTTGCACATAGCAGAATGAGTGAACATGTGCAGAGTTAAAGTGGAATTCAATTGAATTATAATGGTAGTAAGACAGCAGTTATTTGACAATTTTCTGAAATAGACACAGTTGATAAATGGACAATTTCTATCATCAAATGTTCTATGGTTATGAATTAAGATCTTGGTGGGATTAAAGAAAAATTAACTTATGTCTTTATGTTATAAGATCCTAACATTCTTCACCTGAATTTTCAAATACCTCTATAATTTCAACATTATCAGCACCCCAAATCTTAACTTTTCTGGTAGCAATATTTATCATCCATTTGATATTAACCCTGTTCTAGGCTCTTTGCAAAATGTTTTATACTTTTTATTATTTTACACCAAAACCTTCAAATAGTCACATTTAGTCATATATTTTTCAATAAGGAAAAATAATCCCTAAAGATTTGAAAGACTACTCATAGTTAAGACAGAAAAATGGCCCTCTAAAAGAAAAATAAACAGAATCTCTAAAGTTAAACTTATATAACAAAAAAAAATATTTGCAGATGAGATTCAGTTAAAATATCTTGAGAGGTATCTACCCTGCATTATCCTGATGCACTCTAAAGGAAGCGCCATGCATCTTTGTAAGAGATGGCATAAGAAGATTATAAAGGTGTACTGTGCACGTGCAACTTAGTTAGGGGAGGAGAAGGAAAAAGTGGAGGAAGGTGAAAAAGGAGGAGGAAGAGACAGGAGAAGGAAAGAGAGGAGAAAAAAATGTGAAGCCATAAGGAAGGTAAATGAGATAAGTGATAGATTCTCTCCTGGAGCCTCCAGAAAGAACACAATCTTGTCAATGTCTTAATTGGAAACTGATTTTAGACTTTGGACCTCCAAAACTGTGAGAAAATAAAATTCTGTTGTTTATAATAATGTGTTAGAGTGACCTTTGGGAAACTAATACACAGTCACAGCACTTTCAGAAATAGTAAGATTAGACTAGGAATATAGTATATGAGTATTCTATTGCTGCACAAAAAATCATCAGAAATTTAACAATAATAAATTTAAATTTAAAAAAAATGTTCATTTATTAATTCATAGTTCTCTTGTAGACATTCAGATGGACTCAACTAGAACTTTTTGCTTAGGGTTCCAGGCTGAAATCAATGCACTAGCCATACTGAGACCTGATCTGGAGGTTCTAGAAGGGATCCACTTGCATAGGTTTGGCTCACTTGGATAATCTCCCTATCAACTCTTAACAACCCATGAGTAATTTTGCTTACATTTGCAAAATCCCTTTATCTAAGTAACAGCCACCACACAGTAACAAGGACTATGAATGCCATCTTTGAACTCTGCCTACTGTATCAGGCCTCATGACTTGAAGCCCTTACTCTTTTATCTGCCATACCACACTGTCTTCTAGCGTACTTTGTTCAGAGTCCCAGTGAAAATACCCACAACAGCTCATTAATGAACATAATGCTTATGTGACAAGCTTGTTCTTAGAGCCAAAATGTCTTTATACCTATTTCTATTTCTAACAGTAGTGATAACTTGTAACACTGGATCATGTATTAGAATCCATGAATTCTTCCTTGTTTCCTTTTGAAAGTCCACAAAAGTGACAGAATGACTCTCAAGGGAATAGCAAGAAGGATTGTCATAGGGTGAAAAAATTTGAAGACAGCTGAGCATCCACACAAATACTATTTATGGGATTACTAGAGCTACTTTGTTCTTGTGGTGAGCTAACTGACAATGACCAGGAGTTTATATCTTCCTGGAGTGATCCATAAACTGATAGAGAGATACAAAGCCTTTTGCCTTGAGACATGACAAACTGAACTGCAGTTTGAGGTTCAGAGCTTTTTCTAGAATCTGGCTGAGGCTGGCTTTTTACCTGAAATCACCTCTTTGGTTACCTCATCTCCCTCCCCATTCTGCATCCATTATCAGTTTCTCCTGGGAGCACTGCCTTAATAAATCACTTGCACTTGAATCCTTGGCTCAGGGTTTCCTTCTGGGATGACCCAAACTCAGACATGGAATACACTTGGTGCACTTTTCTGGAGCCAAAAACATTAGGGTCTAGCTACTCTAAAAATCTCTACCTGTTAAGAACACAGATTTCTCAGCAGCTTTGTGCAGGTCATAAAAATAGTCTGGTTATCACCAGGCAGCCAGACTCCTTGCTGTCAACCCAATGCCTCTCCTAAGAGTAAGAATGTGTTCTGGACACACAAGTTACTTGGTCTTTATTAGAAATTGTTACTGAAGATTTTGCCTTGAATAATAGAACCTCTGGGAGAGTATTTTTTCTTGCCTTTGGCCATTATTTGAAACTCATTGCCTGAAACTGCATAGCTTTCTTCTTGCTCACAATGGCTGTTTTCCTACACCTGTAGTGAATGGTTAATTTTAAGTGTCTATATAGACACTACAATGGTTGAGCACATAAATTCAATGCTAAATAAATTTGAGAAGTGTTTTAAATATTATCCTAGTTACTTCAAATCTGCAGTTGATTTATGAATATGAGTGAAGAATACAAAATGATGATCCACAGATGGACCCACTGAGCACTCTTAATTCCATTTTCAGGTACATATGAATGATGCTTCAAGCAGAATCAGAATTCAGGATAAGAAGACTGAAAAAGGGAGCAAAAGGTTAGAAGAATCATGCCAGGGTTGCTCAACAGAGACCAATGAGATACAGTGTGATTGTCCAAGGATGGGACCAAGCTCAGCAACTGTACATGGTACAGTCTTTAAGAATTCTACCTTGGCACTCTAATGTCTCTTAAATTAAAAACAAAATCAAAGAAATACCCTTTACGCTGCACAGGGTTTATGCAGATGTAATTAAGTTTACCAATTAGTTGACCATAAATTAGGGAAATTACCCCTAGTAGAACTAATCTAATCACAAGATCCCTTTCCAAAAATTCCACACATCTGGAGTCTGTTTAACTGGGACTCATCATAAAATATCATTTCTTGAGCACAAGAAAACTCTGAGCTTAGAGCTTCTAAGGCCATTCTTTGTAACTAACTGATTTCAAAAAGAAAGAATGCATTACGTGAGAAATAATAATTTATTTAATTAATCATTGTCTTGCCCAGAATAGGTTGTTGTATACTAGCTGAATTAATGAATGAAGGCATACCTATCCAATCCTATTTTAATTAATTTTGTTAACAAAATTCCATTTCTTGAACAATATGATGGAAAATAAACTAAGCACAATAAATAGACTGAGAATTCAAAATGAAAAGGAAAAAGAAATAAAAAACACTAAAATCAATTCTACTTTTAAAAAATGACTGAAAATATCATCCCCCCGTATCAATTTATTAATGCTCCATAATAGAATTAACTGTCAAGGGGCCATGGCAAAACTTCTACTGCACCTCTATTCAGAGTAGAGTAGAGGAATGTGAGAATAGTGACATCATTTCATTTCCCAGAAAACTTTCCAAGGTCCTGAAATATGCCCCTTCTATAGTCCCCTAAGTATTTATCAATTTTTGACATTACACTCTCCAGTAAAAATACATAGGCTTGAAAAAAATGATAAGGAAAAATACTTTTTGGAAACCAATTCAATAAAGCAGAGCAAAATTTCTAGTACTATATCCTGTTTATTACTAAATGGTGTTAAATAACTTCTTCCTAAACTTTTCAGGCATTTATCATTATGAGATTCATATCGTCTATAATATGTCATCATTTGGATACTAGCTATTCCCTGGCATTGTAAAGGTGGAGAACTATGAGGTGGAAATCGGATTTGTTTTTGATTAACAGATTTGATAGTGAACATGGTTTGATGCAAAGATGTATAGACCAGGAGTAAATAATGGGATCTAGGTCATTCACTGCATACATCATTAACTTGCCCTTCGGCCTTAATATTTTTTTCCTAATTTCTTCATATTAAAAGGATGCTAATATATTAGATTATCTTTAAGGTATCTTGGTTCTATATAAGTTTGAACTTTTATCTTTTAGGAGACATCTCTAATGAGCATGTGGACTGAACTAAACTAAAAAAGCTATGTATGTTTTAACTTTTAGTGGTATGGTTTTTATTTCCCTACCTCTTTGTTGCTTTTTATTTAATTAATTCATCATTTGTTATATTTTTTTCCTTTGTCCCTAACTCCTTAGAGATGTTGTTGGTATGTGATCTTTCAAGATGCCTGTTATTTTTATATCATTTAATACTTAATTAATTAAAACATCATTGAATTTCACTTTTTTCTGTGTACTTTTAGTTTGTTTTATTGTTATTTTTTAGTTTATCACTGTATCTTTAAGATCCCTGCATTTTACCAAATGTTCAGTCAGCTATTATAACAGCTGCACAGTACTTTAAAATGTATATCCATCACATTTTACCAATATTCATTGCCCTGCATTTGCCATTTAAAGGTCTCCTTCCCTACAATAAAAACAATCTTGTAATCAACATCTTCATTTTCACTCCTGTGAGAATTTTCTTGGATTATAAGCCTGGGAGTCTACTTGCTGCTGGTCATATGATGTTTGTATGTTTAATGTGAACAAGTGCTGCCACACAACACTCTGGAACAGCTTTGCCAGTATACAGATGGAGCAGTCCTGGAACCCTGCTCAGCACCAACACTTGTCATCACCCACCTTTCTAATTTTTTTCCAGAGACCTATTTGATTTTCATTTTTATGATTACAAATGAGATGGGTGTTTTATGCAATTTTCTCCTTTGGAGATTCTTCTTTTGTAAATTGTCTATTTTTGACCTGTGTCCATTTTTCCATTGAAGTCTTTTTCTCTTGATTAGAGTTCCTTGTATAAAATTACTAATAATAGTCTCTATGCTGATTTAAACAGTACAGTTATTTGGGGCCCATATGTGATATGTATGGTGTATCAATTTTTCCAAGATTTTTTGTTGAGCAAATTTTTATTTTGATGGTTATAATCAACACATTGATTTAATTGATATTAATCAACATCAAACCAATTTTTGCCTTAAAGTGTATGGTTTTAAATTAGTATTTAAGAAAATTCTCCATGTTCCTACAAACCAAAGTTATTGCCCCACAATTCTCCTATTAATTTTATTGTTTTCTTTGTCATCTTAAATCCATATCTCTACATTGTCATTATCTATAGAAGTTACATTTCATGTATAAAATGTATCTTACACAGATTCAAAGTGAGTATTGTGATATCTTAATTTTTGTAAGTAAATCCCAATTATTATTTGTGTTACTGGAAAAATTTTAAACAATTCTCAGCAGTTTTGCACAGTTTGGGTAGCATAACTTATCTTGTAATGTTTCACAATCACAAATCTTCACCTATAATTTTTTTCTTTTCTTTCTTTCTTTTATTTATTTATTTATAATTTTTTTTCTCCACATCTGCTTCATTACTGGGGCCTGAGAGTAAGCTCATCCTTAAGAATACCCATCCCCATAGGACCTGCCTTGTGCCTAGAATACTAAGATTGCCGACTGACTGTGAAGCCCAATTGGATGCATCCCAAGAGTTCACTCTTAATCTCTGTTCAGTTTTCTCTTCAACTATTTTTTCCCTCAGTCCCAGCACATGGTCTTCACATTGCCATTGGCATAAATGGCAGTCAATCAGGGATGCTTTCCAAACACTCACATGCAGTCGCTTAAATCTTTTACAGTGGCATAAAATTAGTGTTGCACATCTACAAGGTTTAGGTTTTTGAAATTCAGTAAGTCCAAGATCTTATGATTAAAACTTCAATTCTCTGAAATCAAAAAGCCAAATAAAGATGATTTCTTTCAGGTAGCAAGCATTCCCTATAATTAAAAAAAAAATGTCTCAGACCAAGTGACAAAAAAAAATAGGTTTAAAAGGAATATCAGGAATAAATATATATTAAGGAATACATTAAAATATTTAATCTTGAATGCAGGTCCCAGGGAAAAGGCTGAAGGTGGGTTAATTTTGATATAGTGTAATGGGTATTCGGCCTGGATTAAGTATCAAGATAAGGAATAGAGGAATATGGATGGAACTAGAAATCTTTGGAATGTAATCAAATTAACAGACTCCAACAAAAAGAAAAGAAGCTAATAGATGATATATAGTACAAGATGAAAGGTACACTAGGAAAACCATCAGCACATTGAAGTGAATCCAAGAACTTTGGAGACAGTAGAGCCATAAACATTAAGGATGTAAGGGATCTCAGTATTATTTTTAGTCTCCTGCATTTGGGTTGAAACAATTTTCTTTATTTGTATTGTAAACAAGGTTTCAGAGGACAAGAGTGCTATGTCTTTATATTCCAGTAGGTAGGTGAGTGGAGATAAGAACACAGGTATCCTTTGCCTTCAACTCAAAACATAAGTGTGCCACAATTTTCCTTCTGAATCAGAGTAACCTGTGCCATAATAAGCAAGCTTCTGAGTTCAGTCTTGCAAGAAAACAAAATTGCTTCTTAGGAAAACTAAAATACGAATTAAAAAGTTTAACCACTCCCCACTTTAAAAATTTTCCTGAGGCTCTTTTACATTAGATGTGTCGCTCTTTGTTTTAGTCAGTTAAGATTCTTACATGAATCTTTTTTTTTCCTGAATTCGTATGCTTTTCAACTTTTCTTTTTCTTGCTTTCCTCTTTTCTTTCTTTCACTTTTCCTCTTAGAAGGAGAATCAATTGTACTTTTGCATATGAAACAAGTATGTAGAATAGACAAATTAATGATATGGCTCCTTCCTTCCCAAAAGAATGTATAGTCTGATATTTTAATCAGAATTTATTTATAGTTCAAATTACTATCACCAACCTTTTTCTGCAAAGAGCCAAGTAGGAAATATTTTAGACTTTTTGCATCAGATGATTTTTGTCACAACTCACTGGGCCACTTTAGCACAAAGGCATCAATTGACAATGACTTACAAATGGGCATTACTGTGTCCCAATAAAGCATATTTTAAATAACAGGCAGTAAGCCAGATTTGACCAGTGGAATATCTTTGCCATCCTAAGTTAAATAAACATTTTAAAAATAGGAGTAGAATTATAAGAGAGATCAAAATAAAGGAATATGAAAACCAAAAAAAAAAAAGACTCACCTCCTCAATAACCTTCATAATATTGACTTTAGATATAATATCTTTGTAGAATAATTCTCACTCTCAATATTTTATAGTATTTATCATATACTACATATAATTAGTGAAAAGTCCCTCTGCTAGGTTACTCAATAACCTAATTGAATTATCTTGAAAATGTATAATGAGCAATATATTGAACATGGATCCTTTTTGGCACTGCCTTTTCTGTAAATAAATTTGATATCATTATTGTTCTTGGAAAATTAGAGAATATTTCCCTCTGTGGCTAATAAACATAATAAAGCTGTGTACAATTTATGGTATTGAGCCTTTATTATAGAAGATATGTCTAAGAAAATATGGGAATTAGTTAACCAATAAACTAGTATATGGAAAGTAATGCAAAGATACTCTCAATAGGACAAATGTAACTATCATTCTTTGTGTATATGAGTTTAATGTTTCTTTAAAATGTGTTACAAGAGAAAGTATCAACAAAATTACCTGATGACAGTGATACTAAAAAATCAATAGCAATTCTCAATACAGTGGTTTTCAACCAGGGTAATGTTGCCTCTGAGGGAATATTAGACAATATCTGGAGGCATTTTTGACTATCACACTAAGGGGGTTACCACTGGCATCCAGTAGCTAGAAGACAACAATGCTGTTATACATCCTATAAACCACAGGAAAATGCTTCATAACAAGGAATTATCCTACCTAGAAGATCAATAAAAAGATTGAAAATATCAGTTAAGGTTTTTAGGCCATATAACGAATTCCTCTTTTTTAAATTTTCTTTTATTTTGAGATGTTTATAAATTCATATGCAATTGTAAGAAATGACTCAGATAAAACCTTTACCCAATTTTTCTTGATAATAACAGTTTGCAAAACTTTACCATAAAATCACACCACGATATTGACATCAATATAGTTTGAATCTAAAATATTACTATTTCATGTCACACTTTTATAGCGACATACACTTCCCTCCAAAACCATGGCCACATAGTTTATGGTTCCATTTGTATGAAATGTTCAGAATATTCACATTTAAGAAGACAAAAAGTAGAGTAGTGGTTTATGGACTTTTATAAGTGATCACTCTGGATATTATATTAAATATACAGAAATGACTCTTTACAATTTACTTAACTTCTTTCACTCCATACAAGTAGAAGGTAAGAAAACTTACCAATCTTGATGTCCTTTTACATTTCCCAATATGTGTTATGTTGGCTTATATATTTTATCAGTACACTTGAAAACACCTTCAGAAATTTTATATTTTTTTCCTTCAACTGTGAAAAGTGCTTTAAAGAACTGAAGTATAGTCTATTCCATTTTCCCACATATTTAACATTTGTCAATGTTTTTCCTCTTTTTTTCCATATGCTTTCTGTTCTTTAAAAAAGTTCCTTGTTTGCAAAAAAAAATTGTTTTCACAAATTATTTTACAACAGAATTATCTTAGTTTTCTTTCACCTTAGAATATTATTATTTTACCTTCATTTTTTTTTAAAAGAGAGAGTGAGAGAGGAGAGAGAGAGAGAGAGAGAGAGAGAGAGAGAGAGAGAATTTTTAATATTTATTTTTTAGTTCTCGGTGGACACAACATCTTTGTTGGTATGTGGTGCTGAGGATCGAACCCGGACCGCACGCATGGCAGGCGAGCGCGCTACCGCTTGAGCCACATCCCCAGCCCTTTTACCTTCATTTTTGAAGGATGCTTTCAGTGGATATAGAATCCTAAAAAATATTGCACTCCTATTGGCCACCATGGTTTCAGATGAGATTTCTCCAGTCATTCAACTCATTTTCTCCTATAATTAATAGAAAATTGTTCTTTAAGTAATTTGAAGAAATTTTTCTTGGTTTGAATTTTCACTGGTTTTATCATGAAGGCTCTGGATCTAGATTTTTTATTATATTCATCTTATTTTGTATTTATCAAATTTATTAAAGCCATAGGTCTCCAGCATTTACCAAACAAAACATTTTCATCTATTTTTTAAAAGAATATTTTTCCTTGCCATACTTAGTTTTCTTCCTCCTTCTAGGACTCCATAGAATTGAATGTTAAAGCATTTGGTATTCTCCTCCAAATATAAATGATTAGGTTTATTTATCTCCCAAAGTGTTTTCTATGAATTGTTTAGGTTACTTTTGTGACTTATCTTTTAGTGATCCTTTTCTTTGTCTTTTCTATTTAGCTGTTGCATTTATCCCGTAAGAGTGAGGCAGGTTTTTTTTTTTTTTTTTTTCATTTTAATCTCATTATTCTGATTTTCAGATCTAAATTTTCTTTGGTTTTCCTTTTGATCTTTTTTTTACTTTGCTGAACATTTCTAGCTCCTTATTCATTTCAAAATGAATGTTTGCCTTTACTTCTTATATCATTTTCATAATAGCTACTTTAAAGTCCTTGTCAGATAATTCTGACTTCTGTGTCATCTGAGTGCTGTTATATGCTGATTTTCTTCTTCTATGACATTAGATATTTTTCTGGTTCTTCCTATTCTGAGAAATTTTGAATTGTGTTCTGAACATTTTAAACATTATGTTATGATTGTTTGAGTCTTGGTTAAATCCTAAAAGAATGTTGATATTTTGTTAAGCAGGCAATCAATTCCATTGGATTCAGGCCACATGTTCTGAGAAGTCTTCTGAGGGTTGTGGTTTTAGTGTCATTTCCATTTTCAAACCCTTTGAAATGTTATTTATATCTGTTTTATGTTTGCTATACCCACTGGCCAGCCTAAAATTTGGGTGGTGGTCTCTTTGTTATTTCAGTTTTCAGGGTTCTTAACATAATATTAAGGGTTAGGTCCATATATTAAAAGTTTAGAGTTGAAGCCCAGAGTTTATAAATAAAAGAGTTGTCTTCTAAACTTCTCCCTCTCCACAGATATCCCTACTAGTATCTGTCCAGAAAGCTGAGGATTCAGTTATCCAACTATATTGTATACTTCATATTACTGCACCCTTATCCAGGGTCAAATAATAGGAGGGAAGGGAGAGTAAAAAAATAACAGGAGTTTGTACAATCTACTTCAGATACAGCTCTTATAACTGGAGAGAAAGGTACTAGAGTTGGATGTAGTCCTTTATGACTACAGGATTGATGTCAGGATGGTGCTATTGGAAAATGGTGAAACTTTTGGGAAGTGGGTTGAGTGGGAGGTCTTTAGGTTTTAGTCACTGGGGTGTGATCTTTGAAGATAGTTCTTGGGAGGGGATTGTTACAAAAGCATGCATTCACCCCTGCCTTCTTTCTATCTCTGTTTCTGGTTTAAGATTCAGTCCTAATTCTTGTTGTCACCATTGCCATCTTCCATGCACTCTGACATGACTTAATAAAGGGGTAGGTAGCCTTCAGAAATCCTTCACTATGGATTTGGATTTGGAAACTCCAAAATGGCGAGCTAAGTAAATCTTCTTTTGTTTACCAATAACTTGTTCCAGGTATTTTTTTGTAACTCAAAGTTGATGAATACAGTCTAATACAGGTACCATACCTTAGAGTTGTGGAGATGTGGGCTACATGCTGTTGAATCCAAGTCCTCATCCTGGGAAAAGCAATGGCAGAGCCATGGCCCAGGTGTGCTGGAGTACAGGATGGGTGGGACATGGTCTTACAGGGCCCTCCAGGCCAGCACAGGCCTGAGACATGATGAGCCAAGACTGAGGCAAGCCAAAGATGGCATGACCCACCTGTCACACAGTGCCACATCATCCAGGCCTGGAGTAGACACCTGCTCTATACAGCAGCACACCCTAAACCCCTAAGCATCCATGATCAGACAATCCAACTTCCTACTTTTCTATAAGGGGCAGAAAATGAAAATGGGGGCACTTTCTAAAACCTGATTTGTATAAATCTGTACCAATAGCATTAAAACTTCCCCAAACCTGATTAGCATAAATTTGGAGCAATAGCATTGGCCGAAGAACTATATACACACCCTAGACTAGCACACTCAAATGGCAACTAGCTATCAGGTCCCCTCTTGCCTTGTGAGAGTTCTATATCTTTTCTTCTTGTTTGTATGAATATTTCACTTTTATACTCAATTTTTCTTGTTTGTGGATTTCATTCTTCAAATTAGTGAGATAGGAACTGGAAATAATAAATTGTCAGTGAGCTGCTGGGGTCTGCTACAACACTGGAGATCATAGCCTGCCATTAAGAGCTACAACACAACCCTTGGAGCTGACACAGGCAGGCAATCCCTGCCTCCATTAGCACCTAATTCTAAAGTGGGCTTTCTTGGTTGTAGAGGCATGCAGTTGACACAGACCTCAACCACCAGCAGATGTGGAAAATCTAGTTCCATTCAAACTAATTTCACTGTGACACTGTTACTGATAGTACATACTTTTTCTGCCTTTCATGTCTGAACTAGAGTGTTTATTTTGGAATTTTTTCTTTCCTTGTTCATGCCTGCTTCCAAGTTTCAGGAGGAGATGATTCCAGACTATGGGTCATTTAAGCAAAACAAAAATAAAAACCAAAACAAAATTGTGTTAAACTCACTGCCATTTTGGTTATACTCGAGATATGATCTTCTTCAATAGGACCTGCTCTGTACCCTTCTTAGTCCTCCTGTAGCCATCAATGTATTCTCTCCAGGATTTTTACCTTTATTCCACAGCAGAAAAAGGATGAAATGTGCTTACAGTGTCTGACTCAGAAT
The DNA here is from genome assembly GCF_964194105.1 of Spermophilus citellus. Classification (NCBI taxonomy): domain Eukaryota; kingdom Metazoa; phylum Chordata; class Mammalia; order Rodentia; family Sciuridae; genus Spermophilus; species Spermophilus citellus. The sequence continues at coordinate 214,256,100 of NC_138182.1, forward strand.
CAAACACCATGATTAATAATTGAAAAAAACTTTACGAAATGTTATAAACAAATCATGCAAAAATTGAACATGCCATAGAATTTTAAACTGTTTTAAATTTTAGTTAAATCCATTTTCTCCTCATTTTAATATAAGATCTTGAATATAAGATACTTTACAATAAATATATTTGTAACAAATATACCCACTCATTTCCAATTCAATCATTCAACTCAAGAAATATTTATAGAATAGTTATCTCAAGAAAAGCAATTTTTTTTTTTGTGCACTACTTGGTATTATAGTTTTTCACATGGTGTCAAGTCAAAACCAGTTGTGTGGCAGTATAGAAGCCAAAAGACAATAGAATTCCCATTGTAAGGAAGACAATTATTTTTCCAGGGAAGATTCAACTATATTCACCGTCTTATCTAATTTCAATATGTGTTCTTAACAGTTGTCATGTTTATAATATTATGGAAAATTAATATTTTGATAGATTGATAAGCTATTCTTCAAAATTCTGTTAGTCCTATTTTTTTAATCGAATTGTTGAAAAGTATCCATGTTTACGTTCATGATCCATGGCTCTGTTTTTATACTCAAGCTGAGTCATATTCTTCCACATAACAAAAGATTATTTTCCCGAATGTTTATGAGTATTATTAATAGGTTTATTTACTGTCTGTTGGAAAACATTATCAAATTTAGTATGTTAGCAGGTTTTATGAAGCAAGCCTGTAGGAAAAAAAAATCAACATAAATAAAATTGTTAAGGAAATATTGAAGAAAGCAACATAGATTGTTTCTTCTTATCAGCGTGTTTTAAATTAGAATCACTTTATGGTTTTGTGACTGAAAAGTGTTCTTATTATCAGTAAATTAATAAATGGAAAACAGCTGATGAATTGAACAAGAAAGTAATATTAAATAACTTGGTGTTATTGTGAAGTTTGGCATCATGAAAGAACAGGTCTGCCCAGAGGAAGTGTAATAGAGTATGTTAAAACAAAGTCTCTTCATATTTTGAAAATTAAATATGGTTATCTCTAACTCAAGAGTTCATTAAAGTAACAAATGTCTTCCATTGTAAAATAAGAGACAAACTTTTTCCAAACTTTTCCTCCTTGTAAACGAATAAACTCTAGATTCAGAGGGTCAGAATGAAATTCTGGCTCTAGCTCATTATGTTTCAAATTCTTGAGCAAGTTTCTTTGCTTCTCTAAGTCTTAATATATTAATCAATAAAATGGAGAAAATGTAATTTATTATATAGTTTTGCTATGAGAATAAATTGAAGAAAACTTAAAGACTACTACATAATATTCAATACATGGTTATTATTATTACTTCAAGAGTGGTGTAAAGAGTTCAGTGTTTCAACAAAAAATTATGAAATTAATGTATATGATTGCCAGCTCTCCTATGCTTACCTGTGTTGAACATAATGATCAATATAGGACAAGGGAGCCAGAATGAGAACACGTGTAAAGCAGAGATGCAGCACTAAAACTAACAAACAGCAGTTGACCACAGACACGTTCACCTGAAGAAGAAATTAATCGTTCTTGTAGGCTGTTTCTGTTGGAGAGTCATTTATTACCACAACATAATATATCAAAAGCTGACTATTGCATATCCGATGGGATTTAACATTGGCATTTTCCCCCTCGTTTATCATAGCCAGGGAAGCTTTCCTGAGCAAAATGAGTCTGTGAAATACCTGAGATGCTTTCAAGATACATGGATGCTAATTCAGCAAAACTTTTCCTGATGGCCCAAAGAACTTGAGAGAACTTGGTGTAGAATTTTTAGGTGAGAAAACTATGAAAAGAAACAGAAGATAGAGGTTTTTGAATCACACTACATACATTACATTTTTGTTCAAAGTCCATACATCATTAAATTCAAGTTTACATATAACATTGAAGAGTCAGAATTAGAAGGAAACTTCGTAATTGTAGCACTCAGCCCCTTAGTTTTGCAAACAGTGAGTCTAGAGCTCAAGGAAGTAAAATCATTTGCAGAATTGAGCTAAGAAGCTGAGATCCAGCTTAGGTCTCTTTATTCCTAGCACAGTGTTCTGTCTTCTTCATAATAATAGTGATGATAAGGACGATAACTAACACTTATTAAATATTTACTATGAAGAACATTTTAAAGTTCTTTATACATATAAATTTATTTAATTTCCACTAATGAAAAAGAAAAAAGTGAGATATTATTATTAATTTCATTTTAATAAAGATCTTAACCAGAAATGTTAACTTATCTATGATTACACAGCTATAAAGTATCACTAAGATTTACCATCTTACCCCTTATCACTGTGCAATTCTCCTCTTTCATTCCATTCCATGAAGTACAAAGACATTCTAGCCATAAATAGGACACGCTTTACTTTCTGAAAGACAACATACCATTCTTTCTTATAAACATTACAATGTTTTCTTAATCTAGTTCAGGTTGTCTTTTATTTGAAGAAATGGATCACTTTTGAAATTATCGCCAGTTCTAAGCAAAACCATTTGCTCAAAAGATAAAACATTTTGGGGGAGAAAGGGACTATTTTGTTTTGTTGCTTTGACTTAAAATTTCTTTTCAAGAATACAGAAGTTAACAATTAATAACATATTAATAATCCATATTATAAGTATAGTACTTGTTAAAAGAAGAAACTATATTTTGAAAGAGAGCTACCATCTTCAGTCCATGTCAGAAAAGAAAATTTCTTTTGTAAATACACCCAGTGGATAAATACTTACCAGGAGGTTTGGTATACAGCTATAATCCCAGTTACTGGGGAAGCTGAAGCAAGGGGATCTCAAGTTCAAGGTCAGACTCAGCACCTTTGCAAGACCCTGTCTTGAAATAAAAAAATAAAAAGAACTGGGGATGTAGCTCAGTGGTAGAGGGTCCCTGAATTCAATCCCCAGTAACACACACATACACACACACACACACACACACACACACACACAAATGGAAAATAAAGAAATGTTTTCTTTCCAGGACTAGGGATGTAGCTCAGTGGTGGTGTTTGCACAGTGTGTGAGAGTGTTTGGGTTCAATCTACAGCATTGTTCTCACCTGCTCCCTGCCAAATATCTCCTTTCATATTCTATTGGTTAAGTTTCTCTCCTTTAATGTTCAGGGTTTTTTAAATTTGTGAAAATTGGTTTTAAATAACTTTTGATATTAAGTAGATATGAGTCAAACTTAAAGCAAATGAGCTGAGCATACTTTGACATTGGAGAACATTCATGAAATTAGGTTTCAGTGTAATTTTGTTAGTTTGTTTCCCCTTCCATAAGAAGTTTTCTGAGAACAGAGGGAAAATATGTCTTTTTATACCTTTGACTTTTTTATTGTTTCCAGTTCTTCAAATCATTGTAAGTGGGAAGAAATGGTTTTAAGACAGAACAAAACATATTGGAAGCTAGTGCTTATGCTTACTTAGTTGCCTGTTCAAAATATTCTCTGTCACTTCTATTCCCCCAGAAATTTCTTGGCTTGATAGCTTTGGGATCCAACTACCAAGGATATTTGAAACAACCAGTTGTGCTGAACAAGCAGTGTGGTAACCCGCCAGAAAGCCACCCTCCACTTTGCATCTATATCCAGTGTGCTCTCAGATATATTAGCCTGTTTATCATGAAAATACAGATGTGTCTCCTGGCAAAAAGAACCCATTATTGTCTTTGCTTTCTCTTCAAGATCATGAAACACAGATAGCAGAGGAGAATTGCTACAGAACATCCAAAAAAAAGTATGACTAGTTGACAAGTTAGAACCTTATGTCTTTCTTATCAGAAGAGTGTGCCCTCCCATTGGCCCTTCTCCTTATGTCAATTTGGCTTTTCTTAGCATCTCCTTTGTTTCTTCAACTTCCAAACATTCTTATTCCCCACATTACCAATATTCATATAGGGTAAAATCTCATGATTAGTTGAAATGCAGTGAGGAGAAAATTAAATGAGACCATTTCTAATTGAATTTTCCAAAACTGACTTTTCTTTTCAGATTAAAATTCTTTTCAGGTAAAAGTTGTTTCTAACTTCAAGATTTGCCACCTGATAATGAATATAAATTAACTGAAAACTTATTTTATTAGTACTAAAATTCACTCAATGAGTTTGTATGATATTAAGAAGCAAAGAATTATGAATTATGCTAAAAAAAAACCAATTCACATAAATGTAGGAGTAACTTTTCCTAACAATAACATTTAGTTTGGGCCTTTAGAAAAGGTCTTTTAATATCTCTGCTTAGAAACTGGGCTAGTAGAATATTCTGGTTTCTTTTATTTCTATATAAGACCACATCTTTCTCATTCATATATATTTTACATATATATATGCATATATAAACATACACATACACACACATATATAAAATTGCACTTTCTTTTTTATTCAATTGTTACTTTAGCAGTGTCTGCAATTAAGAACCAGCTCACTAAATGAACTGTAATTATTGCAAATTGTGGTAAGCACCAGTAATTAAAATGTTGCAGTAATGCTAGCCAGCTTTGCTAGATGCCCTTTGAGAATAGCATAAAATGATATTATGTCTTTAACTGGTGTTTGTATTACAGATGAGAAAACCTGGAAATTCAGGCCTTCAGAATCCTTTGGCTGAGTCTTTAGTGCACAATGTGAAGTGGGGATTAATAGTTATCCAGTGAATTCAAACTGGGAAGATAGTCAATTTGGTTAATTCCTAGTCAAAGTGGCTTTTTCTTTCTAATGTGCAATCTTTAGGCCATAAACATACATGGCTTCCCCATGGGGGAAAATGAACAATAAACTCTAATCTCTTCTTTGTGTTTGCAGGATGCTAATAGTGAGTCTTCTGGGTACAAAAGCAAGACGGAACTCCATCAATACCCACCCATCTTTTGAGGATCCTCACCCAGCTGCTACCCCCAGTGAACTCTCCAGCTGTGCAGTCATTTGGCAGAGTGCACTGTTATGCATAACTTAAAGCTATGTGTGTGTGACTCCAAAACAACTGTGAATACAGATTGTCCACATGAAAACCCCAAACTATTTGCAAGTGAAAAACAATGGAATCAATGATTTGATGGTCACAAAAGTGGCCCAAATATCAGATTTAGCATTGACTGATTCCATCAATCAACAACATATTTATTTGGTCCCTTTCCACCTTGGCTACAGATGATATAAAAATGCCATCTGATTAACCAATCAATACTTGTGACTTAGAGAAATATGGGGTGATATGGGTTAATATATATTAATTAATACAGAGAATATCAATAGCTATGTAAAAAAAAGTTTTAATGAATAAGTATGGTATTCCAAAAGATTTTGAGTACAACAAATCCACATAAGGTTCAGAGATTATGGAGGCTTGGGGTGAAGAAAAATATACCAACAGATATTTTACCTTCCATAATGACAAAACTATTTTGATTACCAAAACCATGCCAAAAGGCAGAACTCCTGATCCTCACTATGATAGGTTATTGGGTATTTTAATAATTCACCATAAATAATTGAAAAACTAGAGAAAAATAAAAATCAACTGATTTGAGACACTGTACAATAGACAATACAGGGTGCTTGATTCTTATGAAAAGAGAAAAACACATTTACCTTTACATACATCCCAGAATTGCATCTGGGGACTTTTTCTTTTTCTTTTTTTTTTTTTTTCCAGATTGTAGTACAAGAGAATTGAATGCATGCAGGAACACTAGACTCCCCAGACAGAACAAACAGAGGCAGGAACTCAGAGTTATCAAGGTGGCCAGCATGTTAGAGTATCAGAAAATAAGAAGCAGCATAGTGGAGAAGTTCAAACATCTGTATAAAGAGTCTCCTTCACTCACTGGTCAAATAATAAGCTGTATATACAGAATAAATGTTTATGAGGCCTGTAAAACTATAGCCACTGAGGGACAGTGGGACAAATGCAGAGTACAGAGGGTACTCAATGCTAAAAGACATTGGAGTTCCAAGCAGCCAGAACAGAGATGACTCACTGAAAACCTCAATCATTCAATCCAGACTCTTAAAACCAGATCTTAAGAGAAATACAAGTCTATTCCTCAAGTAAGGGCTTCACTTGAATAATCTTTACAAACCTTAAAATTAAGGCTCAATTGAATCAAGTGGAGCTGTCATCATATTAACTGCCTGCTAGAACATATATCAACATATTTTAAAGATAGCATAATTTAGAGTCTAAAAAGGTAGTATCCATAACATGCAAAATTCAATAAAATATTCTACATGCATAAAGAATAATTTTGAAATGTGACTTATAACTAGGAGAATTATAGTGAATAAAAGTAAACTCATATGAGATACAGACATTGGAATTAGCTCTCAGTGAATAAAGAACAAATAAGTGAAAGAGAGAGATCTCAATGATATAAAAATGTATTCAAGGATTTAAAGAAAAAGGTAATATGTGAATAGATGATAAATTATAACAAATGCAAACTATGAAAAAGAATGAAAATTTTAAACTGAAAGATAATATAATTTAAATAAATCTTCCAAGTGCATGGATTTAACAGCAGACTGCACATATTCTAAGATCACTTAATAAATACTTCCAAACTGAAACACAGAGAGAAAACCATGGAAACTCAATGAACTGTGGCATAGTATCAAGTGGTCTAATATGTATGTGATAGAATAAGAGACAGGAAGTATCAAAAGTAATCTATGGTGGAAAAATTCTGAACAATCATCTTCTCTCTGTTAGGGAATTGGCTGAGAAGCATCATGAGGAAGCTTTTGAAAAGATGGAATTATTCTATGTTTCATAATTGTGTGAGTTGCATAGTTGAATGTATTCCTCAAATATCACTGAACTATATATTCTTTGTGCTTTTCATTGTTTATAGATTATATCTCAATAAGAAACAGAAAAAAAAATCAATGGATAATTTTCAGTTAGCATCATTACCTGATATACAAAATACTGGTAACAATTTATCATCCATGAAATCTTACCTACCTTTAGCTCTCACTGTGACCAATTGTTGGTATCATTCTCCTTTCTTTCTTCTTTTTTATAGTCTCTTCTAGTGATACTTTTATTCACCATAATATCAAATATTCATGTTTCATGCTTCTGTTATTGGCTTTCTTTTATTCCTATTTCATTATTCTTTCAAGGCCTGCGATATGATTAGTATAATTCTGGTGCTCAATGTTGGATGGATGGATGAATGGATGGCTAAATAATGAGTATACTTCTGCCTATCTAGTCATTGAATTTATGTGTTAAGCACTCTTCCATATGTTGAAGATACAGTTGTGGACAAACTAGAAAAATAACTCTGCTTTCTAGAGTTCAGATTTTACTGTATCTAATGATAATATCTTAGTCCAACTGCCAAGGTTAAACTCACAAAGAGGAGCATTTCTGTTTTAAATGTGTACCCTCTAAGTCACTGCCAGAATATATTGCTAAGTACTTGATCTGATTTGTTACTCCTACACATAATCTTTTTTTTTTTTAATTTTCCCTCCATAAACTTTCCAATACCTTTGGCATAGTCATAAAATTTTTTCTGTTCACCATTCTTCCTGTCACTATATAAGAGATTCCTTCAAAGTAGAATGTCTCCCCTGCTTCTTCTTTTTTCTTTTTTCATTGGTTATTTTTAGTTATACATAACAGTAGAATCCATTTTGACATAATTATAAAAGACTGAAATATATCTTATTCTAATTCAGATCCCAGTACCTCTCCTTCTCCCTGCTTTTGACATTAACCTCAATACATCCTTGCAGAATTCTCCTTACTCATTCTCCAAAGCTGCTTACAAGATCTCAGTGAGTAAAGAATAAGTGTGTGTGTGTGTGTGTGTGTGTGAGAGAGAGAGAGAGAGAGAGAGAGAGAGAGAGAGAGAGATCTCAATTATATTTACTTGACCTACTTGACAGAGTTAAAGTTTTCTTATTGTTCCTTCTCAGTACTTCCTAAATTTCTTGTATATGGGTCTATCTGTAAGCTGGCATTAATAGAGATCACCCTGCCATAACAGTGCATACTGCGGACATACAAAAAAAAAAAAAGGATATAGTAGAAAAATTAGGGATTTGGTATTATGACCAAAAAAAAAAAAAAAAAAAAGCATCGGTCTAAAAGTTCAATTCATGGCAGACACAGTCAGCAGCCAGCTACCTCACTACCAACTGTAATCCCAGGTCCCAGAGTCAGATGAAGGAGCACATTTATCTTTCAGAAGCAGTTTATTAAAAGGATATAAACCATGGACTGGTTCAACCAAATTTGGACAAAGATAGTTATGAACCAAATCATTGGAAGTGAGAAATATTTTTGCTCTCAAACACAGAAAACTCATGACCAATTTTGAATTCTATGGCATCATTATCAAACTAGGATGCTGCTGCCATTTAACTGGCCATGAGATACAAACATCTGATATGAGCTGGTTTGGGAGTAAAATCTCATACTTTATTTTACTTGTAGAAAGTACACTTATTCTGTTGAGCAGTGAGACTGTTGAAGGCCATGCTAAGTTCTTCTCTATATCTAATATTACTTGTGGTTCGTTTTATGCTCATTTTATGTTTTAATAACAAATTAACATTTTTCACTGAGATCGGAATTCACACAAAGATTTCTCTGGTCCTTAAGCATTCATTCTTTCTTCAGAATTATGCAAGTTTTTGTTGCCATGAGAACACTTTGCCAATTAAAAACTTTGTGAAGCAAATAATTTAAAGATGTCACTTCCAAATATCAAACACATAAGTCAGCTCAAATCAACTAATAAGCTTTATATTGCATAGATAATTTTTCTTTATTCTATTTTTTCATTTCATAACTGATAATTTTAATTCCATTTATATTGTTTATTCAAGTGTATGAAGCTGTTCTCTGCCCTCGATGTGTGTAATGGACTTCTGTGATATTTGAAAGCACTTGTCCATGCTGTTCAGTAAAACACTGATTCAAGGAGGTTGAGCAGATGCACCCTCAGAAGATGTAACCTGGACAAGCTCAGCCATCCTGGTCTTGCTTTAGAAGATTCACAGTGCACCTTAATATATTAAAGACTTCAGGAAGTCCTGTGTGGGAAGAGAATAATTTTTAACTCACAGGTCTCCAGTTTGTTGTAAAATAGTTTCTTCATGATAAACCATCAGTCTTTGAAAGAATGTTTCTGAGGCTAACAAACTTTAAGCGATCTCTTCTAAAGAATTATAAATGCCTTCTTCTTTTTTAATTTTTCATTTGTTTTAATTAGTTACACATGACAGTACAATGACCTTGACATATCATACATTTGAATCAGATGGGATATAATTTCTCATTTTTATGAGTGTACAGGTTGCAGAATAAATGCCTTCTAGGAAGACATGGAATCAGAAGTGAAATCCTGATAGACTTTGGTGTCAGAAGTCAAAGGTTCAAATTACCCAAACCAGTTCTGGCTCTGTCCTGAAGAAAGTTTTTAACCACCACTCTGAAGATTATAAAAACTGTCTCACAGATACAATGTTTTCAACTGATCTTAGTTTTATTTTTCTTACTTCATAGTATTTTCCCAAATGCTGATTAATGGACCAAGTCCTGGACTGCTGGCCTAGCTGAGGTTGATGTCCTTTTAAACATGTGGTCAGTCTCACTGGTGACACCTGTTCTCTGGTAAGCCAGGTGGGGTGTAGTGATATTGAGACTAAGCAGAAGATCAGTGGGGAAGTGGTTATTCCACCCACACACTCTCACATGTTACAAACTGCAGCTGGTGATTATCTCTCAAGAGAAGTCTACTAGCGTGCATGTCAATGAAAAGTCCCGGGGCTTTGTTTGGCACGTGTGTGCCTTAATTACTGACCCCTACTCTAGCGAGGTCAACAAAGAAGAAGTTCTCTACTTTTCTGAGAAACAAGGGGAATGAAACAATCATAAAATCTGCCAGAAGAGTTAAAATCAATAATTTTTCAAAATATTACCTGGAGGTTTCCTCATGCTATAAGCACTATATTATCTGCAAGTTTTGTCTTCTATATTATTCAGTGCTCTCTATAAATAAAAATTGTGTACTAAAACTGTGAATTTTACTGATTCATGAATACATACGTTTTTCTACAAATTTTAAACAGATAAGGGTTTGTATAAGACCAGTTTTTGTATCAGTTTTTTCATTTTGGTTTGTCCTAAGAAATGACAAGTACTTCTATTGGAATATGGAAAAAGATCTTGGTGAAAAGGGTATCCCTGAATAAAAAAGAGCTTAGTCACTCTCTATGGTACTGTCTGCCTAGAAGGATAGCAGAATAAAATAGACATTATTATTGCTGTATGTATATACATGACTGCATGACCAATGTGATTCTGCAACCTGTACACTCAGAAAAATGAGAAATTATACCCCATCTGATTCAAATGTATGATATGTCAAGATCATTGTACTGTCATGTGTAACTAATTAAAACAAATTAAAATAAATAAATAAATAAATAAATAAACAAACAAATAAATAAATAGCTTAGTCACTCTCTATGGTACTGTCTGCCCTTTCCGTACCACATCTTCACATTCCAGTTCCCACACCCCATTTCTACCCATGGAAAAGTATAAGGCAAAGCACATGGCATGCCAATATTCTCTTTCAGAAAAATAAAAAATAAAAAAAAAAGTCTTTGGTCAACTTTCCTCAACACTTAACCAAACCTTAATAGGGGTGCTAGAAATTTGAGGGATACAGATTAAATTTAGTTAACTAATAAATACTGAAATAAAGACTAAATTATGTTTAAAAATAAAACTACATTCTTTTCTGGTACATTTAGAGTAATGATATGGGATCAGAAGTTTCATGTTTCTAAGGAGCAATTCTGTGGTTGATTGCAATGTTAGATGACCTCTAGGGACCTCCAGATGAACTATCCCCCTGAGCTGGGCAGGCACACACAAAGAAGGTCCACAAATAAAAGGCAACACAACAGCATCACTCCTGCTTGTTCGTTCTCTCTCTTTCTTTCTTTTTGTTTTTTCTGTTTAGCTTTTTTTTCTTTCTTTTTTCTTTTCTTTTCTTTTTTCTTTTTCTTTTTTTTTTTTTTTTTTGGTAATGAAAATATGAAGTAGTTCCAGATGGTGAACAAGTGGCCAGACTCACATAAGTTGCTAAGCTTGTTGGCATGAGAGAACCTGCTTCGTGGTGACATACAAGTACAGAATCCCCACAGCCTTGCTTCCTGGTGAAACTGGGGAGAACAAACCAACAATAGAGAAATGAGTACTGTAATTTATCTTGGAGGCCATTTAGGTTGTTTATCCCAAACTACATTTTGATTCGAGTTACAGTTTAATTATGAGTATTTGTTCTCTAACAGAGACTAAACAAAGGGTAACTATTTTCTTTTATCTTTTTCTTTGTTATGAAAATTTCAGTTTCTTGTTTGCCTCCCTCTCTCTTTAAATAGTGTCTTATGCTATGTGAACACATTCAGCTCCATTTCTTTCCATTCGGACAAATCTCTAAAACAAACTCCCACTAAGAAAGAGCAGAAGTTTGAACATGTTAGAAGTGTATGACTTTAATAACACCTTACATACTTCCTTAAGCTTTTATTGCATGCGTTTGTCGAGTCCCTTGGGTTATGAAGGAGATACTACCAAGTCTTTCTGTGTATCAAACTCTTGACAAATTTTCAGAGTAGGGAAGCCCACCATGTTAAGAAAACTTTCTCCAAGTTTCTGTCAGGGTATTTTTGATACTGAAATGTGAAATAATTATGCCACTGGAGGCTCCTAGGTTATGTTCACTCTCCTGTGTGGCTTGCCTGACTCCTGTCCTGGGTGGCAAGTGACTGGGATTTGCCCTCTTGATCTTGAAGCCCACACTCTCTTTTCAGAATATAGTCATTATTTTTACAACTATTCAAAGATTACCTTAACCATATAATTTTTAGAAAATATATTGTTGATGAATAATTTTTTTTTCTATCTAAAATACTTTACACTATGGTTGCTGCTGTTTGTTACTTTCTATGGTGGGGAACTGTTTTCACTTGTTAGCGGTAGTGGACTCCCTGAGATTGTCTCAACCCTCTTTGGTTTCTGCCTAAATTGTAATGATGAATGTCACTAACCACGCCATTTTTGGCAGAGCAGGAATCAAATTTTGGGTTAGAGCAGGAATCAAACCCTACATTGATAAATTAATAAACCAAATCCTCTACTGCTAAAATTAACAAGAATGATGAATTAATTTTAAAATCTTTTAATACATAAACCATTATGTTTAACAATTTTATAAAAGCTCCTTCATTATAGAAGTTCTATAATGTTAATATTTAACTAATTCACACTCACTGTCATGATAATAATATATTTTAATTGTTTGAACCTATCATTTGCATTATTCATCAGGTTTAAAAAATAAACATTTCCTTATCTATTTTTTGAGACAAATACATTCTTCTAAAATACCGTATTTCCATTGTATTCTGAATTTTGTACTGTTTAACTTTGAACTTTGTTATAAAATGTTTTATATTTCAATTGATATCATCTAATGTTGCTACATGGTTTCAACAAATCTATCATGAATGATGGACAAAAAATTATTGAACAAAAATGAAATGAGCACAATATTACTTTATCACTGATAAACTGCATTTCATTCTATATGAAAGAGTAAATGTGGATTCTATGAACTTGATTTTGTTTTTTCTCAAAAATTTATCTTTGGTATTAGAACAATGAATGGTATTTTAAAACTCTTATACCCTAGATGTTCAGTTCTTATTCAATCCAAGCCCCTCTGTGCATAGTTGCTGAATTTCACATTGTACCACATTATTGCATAAGGAGTTGAAGACTTTCACTCAAAACTCATATAATTTCAAATTTAAATATCAGCTTAGTCCTCTATTACCTTTAAAAAATGTTTATGTCACTGAAATATCTGAATCTCAGTTTTCCAAAACTTAAATTGGGCTAATAATATTTACTGCATAGGTTTGTTATTAGGATTATAAAATGTAAATTTATAGCTATGCATTAATTTATAAATTAGATATATACCAAAAATGTGGAGCATGAACACTATGGTTACTATTAATATGGTAATTTCAATGCAATAATTTGACACAGAAATTATAACAAAATATTCAATGAATTTGAATTTTTGAAACAGCATATCCTTTATTGAAAATAATTTGTAACTTAGCAAAAGGTGTTATTCTTGCAGGAAAGTGAACATCAAACTTTGGCACTGACTTTTTGAAAAATATTATTTAAAGGGTTCTTTTGTTCCATGGTGACAGCTATAAGATTTTAATATAATCATTAAATGAAGGAACTTTCTCATGATTTTTCAACTTGAAACATTTAAAGCACCAAAGGACAAACCTTTGAAAGGAAGGTACTTTTCCAAATACCTGAAATTCCTGTACACTGCATCTACACTTGGGACTTCCTAGATATTGACCATATTGGAAAAAAAAAAATCCTTCTACAAGGAAATGCAACTTTTAATTTTAAGTATTTTTCCTTAAGAAATTTCAGAATGGAAAAATAAAAAGAATAAGAACGCTGAGATTATAAGAAAGGTGAAAAGTAAATACTGAACCAGTCTTTCTCAAAGCTTATTTTTAAATAAATTACATTTGCTCAGTGTAGGCATACACCACTTATCTGGTTATAAGCCCAAATTCATTCAGAACTCTGTCATTGGAATCCCTGCGAGGTACTTACAGAGGCACCCTTAGTTATGGAAAGGCATAGCAGCTACTATTACAATCAGAAGTGGGTTAATATAGTAAGTCAAATGCAGACCCAGATATGGAGAACAAATCTTAAAACATGATTACAATACAATGTACTTAATTAGACTATATTTATTTGTTGGAAATAAATTTTCTGAAAAAAGCTCATGATCTGGACCATCTGGTTCCAAAGTGGGTATTTGATGACTCTAATTGCAACAAACATGTATCAAGTGACAACCAGGAACTCAAGGCATCAGGGACCCAACCATGAATAGAATGCAAATGCCTGTCCTCCAGGATATCACTGTGTCTGATGACAAATGTGTAACAAATTGTTATAACACACTGTTTGAATGTGCAGAGTCTAGAGAGATGCAGTGAAGAGGATTTATCTCAGACTCTCCTCAAACACTCTATGAAAATTCACTGAGGAGATGACACAGTAAGAGGGACATATGGACAGTGACAGGTGAAGGTCACAGCTTTATAACTAAGGGATCTAGGTTGCTTTAGTTTTGAGCTTTTATTTAGTTTCCATGAGAAACAAAGGATCACTGTCTAAGCAAGGTTGACTTGAACGTGGTAGGTAATTGACAAAGTCAATTTGTACTTGGTCAAAGAAGAAAACAGATGTGATTCTGCAATCTGTATTTGGGGTGAAAATGGGAGTTCAAAGCACAATTTGAGTCTAATGTATGAAAGATGATATATCATGAACTATGTAATGCGATAAATAATCAATAAAAAAAATTAAAAAAAAAAAAAGAAAAAAAAGAAAATCTCAAACGTAAGCAAGTTTGCCTCCCCCCACCCCTCAGATAATGGTTTTGCTGCTGCTTTACCCTGGATCTGAAAACAGATTTTTGAAAGCATTGTGCCTGTTCAGTATCTTTTCATTTATTCTTTGCTTTGAACCAAAAGTTGTTATGAAGAGTTCATATATCTGCTGCTTCTAATTCTGTGTTTCTGTTTATTGTATGTAGATTCTGTATTCTTTCTTTTAATACAGTAAATGAAATATATTTTACATTTGTGAACAAAACTATTACTGATAGATTTAAGTATTTTTAAATGTATATTAATATGGGAGGCATTCAAAATATATTCTTACCCTCCCAAAGAACTGTAATGGCAGTAATTTGGCTACATACAGAATTCATTTTATGTTGCCAAACCTTTGCAGCCTCCTCAAATTGTCAACAGGAAGTGGGAGTTCCTTAACCACAAAACCGTTGGAATTGATAGTATTTTGAGAGTACAGTGAATGGGATTCCCTAATGTCATTTCTCAGATTTTGGCAACAAGGTTGGTGACCAGAGAATTCTTGAGGCTGAGCCCTTAGGTCTGGAACATGTTTCCTGTTCATTATCCTGCAGTATGAAGTTACTAGTTCCGAAGTATAATACAAGGAACATCTGTTTTATACTTTTTATAGCAATTGAAAGAATTTCTCACAGTCGGGGTGTGCCTTATTGATGAGGTAAGTTAATTTTTGTCATTCTATGAATTATACTTATTTGTTATTACTCTTTGATTTATGTACTCAGAGAAAGATTCTTTTGAATGAATGCAAAATAACAAAGCACACTAAATAGTATTAACATACACCTAAACCTATAGGCTACCATAGTTACAAATGGCCTCATTCATTCGGATCCTTTAGAAGCAGACACTAACGAATTACAAATAATTTTACAGGTAAATGCCTGTGAAAGATAAAGGGGCGAGTAAGCAAGAAGACTTTCAGAGGAGCATGCAGATATAACACCCATGACAGAAGAGAGGGAAGAAAGAAGCTTTGAGAAAAACAGCTTCCCACAGCTGTACAGCTCTAGGAAAGTCTTGGCCAGGCCAAAAGGGAACCCCAAAGCAAAAGTTGGATTATTGGTGGGCGCTGTATTGGCCAAAAGAGGCTAGAACTTCACTCCCCCCCATAGTGCTGTGCCATTATTTGATGGAAATTTAACTAGAACACGTGTTCCATGAACACTGTAGTGGAACCTGGAACTGTGCAGCTGGAGACTGTCAGGTAACTCTACTGAGCAGGGCAGGGTCTTATAAAGGAGGACCTGAGAAGTTTAGATAGATGGCCACCATACTGTTCTTACATATGTTTTGTTTCCTTTAATGAAAATCTCACTTATGAAGAGAAATAAAAGTAATTTTGACAAAATAATTATGTAAAGTATATCAAAAGAAATAAACTTCAAAGTCTCAGTAGTTAACCATTTAAGATTGATCTTTTTGACCTTAAAACGTTTGGGGATCACTTAATTTTTTTCAACATTAGCATAAAGTTTGTAAAGACAATTAAAGACATTTTGTTTGAACAAAATTGAGGATTTTATTTTATCATCTTATTAGGATATAAGGAAGAGTATTATAATCAAGAAAAAATGGACAATAGAGAGTAATTTGTGTTGTATGGTATGGAAATTAGAGGGTGGAACTAGATATGATGCTTTTTATTATTTGCCTTAGCTGGAGTCTTCAGTGTACTCTTTGAAAAATATTTTGATTGGAGTGGGTAGAGAAACATGGCTTAACCTATACAGTATACAAAGTGTATAACAAAACAGCTCAGAAGAAAGTTAATGATAGAGGAAAATGTTTAAAACCATTGCTAAGGAGAATAAAATGAAAAACAGCCTGTAAAGGTTTTTCTTCTTCCCTCTTTCCTACTTTTATTTATTTATCAATATTTTAACAATCTAATCTTTGAGTAATAAGATTATATTTCTGTTCTTTGGGTTCTATATTTGTAAATGTCCTACAATAAAGATGTGCTGTTATTATAATTATGAGAAATAATATAATATGTATAAATAATTAGAGCTCAGGGTAATTATTTGCATGCAAATTCATATCCACCAACATATCTCACAATTACTAATGCATGCAACACAGCATCAGCAGCAACATAAGAGAAGAAAGTTATTGGACATATGATTCTCTTGCACCATCAAATTTGTATTATACAACTCAAACTCACAGGCTGAATAAAATACATGTCTATATATTCAGTTTTATCTTGACAAAGTTTCCATCTGACATGATAAATATCCCCAAATCTCCAAATTTTGACTAGAGCCAAAGTATTGAACTCTATTCACTCTAAATAAATAGTATTGGCTTTCACATGTGGTTAGGTAACCTCTAATAACATTTTCAACACATATTTTATTTGTAGTGCTTGTGTTTATTTCTAAATTTTTATTTACCGTGATGTTTCTATGCATGCAAAGAAATAGATTGAAAGTGCTAATAAAAGGAATATGGGAAATATGATTACAGTGGTAAAAATTTTTCAGAAATCTTTTAAACTGATAATAAGTAGAAGATCATATTTTATAGGACACATTGTTTAAGGGAAGGTATAATTATATAAGACAAAAAATAGAGTGTCAGGCTATTGTGATTGAATATAGCTGGACAGAGAGAGGGAAGAGTGATCTCAAACAAAAAAATATTTGAGATTTTGTAGGTATTTTTAAATACTCTTTAACATTTATTCTGGAAATAACTAGGAGTTTCAAAAATGTAGAGGTATGCCTGGTTAATATACTATTAATAATCCTTTGAATGCAACTAGAATGTCCAAGAACTAGTGTATATAAAGAACTCAAAGAGTTAAACTCCAAAAAAACCAAATAACCCAATCAATAAATGGGCCAACGAACAGAACAGACACTTCTCAGAAGGTGATGTACAATCAACAAATATACGAAAAAATGTTCATCATCTCTAGCAATTGGAGAAATGCAATTCAAAACTACTCTAAAATTTTATCTCACTCCAGTCAGAATGGCAACTGTTAAGAATACAAACAACATTGAATCATCCTGATTCAATTTGGGCAAATCATATGACTGTAGAAATTTGTCAGTGCTTTCAGTATTTTCTATGTTATTGGAGTACAAGTTTTCAAAATAATTTCTAATTATGTTCTTTATTTCTGTAGTGTCTGTTGTAATATTTCCTTTTTAATCACAGATGTTAGTAATTTGAGTTTTCTCCTTCTCTTTGTTAGTATGGCTAAGGGTTTGTCAATTTTTTTTTCAAAGAACAAACTTATTGTTTTGTCAAGTTTTTCAATTGTTTCTTTTATTTCAATTTCATTGATTTCAGCTTTGATTTTAATTATTTCCTGTCTTCTACTGCTTTTGGTGTTGATTTGTTCTTCTAACAAGTATCTTATATCCAGCAAAAATTAAGCTTTTAGGGCTTAATTTCTAGG
The DNA here is from genome assembly GCF_964194105.1 of Spermophilus citellus. NCBI lineage: Eukaryota > Metazoa > Chordata > Mammalia > Rodentia > Sciuridae > Spermophilus > Spermophilus citellus. Next base: position 214,274,052 of record NC_138182.1, read on the forward strand.
GCTTTGAGATATAATGTAAAGTCATTTATTTGTTGACTTTTTCTTCTTTTAAAGAATGAACTTTCCTCCTAACACTGCCTTCATAGTATCCCAGAGATTTCAATATGTTGTATCTGTGTTCTTATTCACCTCTAAGAATTTTTTCACTGCTCCTTGATGTCTTTTGCAACCCATTGTTCATTTAGTAGCATATTATTTAGTCTCCAGGTGTTGGAGTCGTTTCCATTTTTTATTCTATCATTGATTTCTAATTTTATTCCATTATGATCTGATAGAATGCAGTGTAGTAGCTCTACATTTTTATATTTGCTAAGAGTTGCTTTGTGGCATAATATACGGTCTATTTTAGAGAAGGATCCATGTGCTGCTGAGAAGAAAGTGTATTCACTCATTGAAGGATGAAACAGTCTATATACGTCAGTTGAGTCTAAGTTATTGATTGTATTATTGGGTTCTACTTTTTTCTTTGTTCAGCTTTTGTTTGGAAGATCTATCCAGTGGTGAAAAACGTGTATTAAAGTCACCCAGAATTACTGTGTTGTGGTCTATTTGACTCTTGAACTTGAGAAGAGTTTGTTTGATGAATGTAGATGCTTCATTGTTTGGGGCACATAAATTTATTATTGCTATCTCTTGTTGATGAATGGTTCCCTTAAGCAGTATGAAATATCCTTCTCCATTCCTTTTTATTAACTTTGGATTGAAGTCTATTTTATTTGATATGAGGATGGAAACCCTTTCTTGCTTCTGCAGTCCATGTGCATGGTATTATTTTTCCCAACTTTTCGCCTTTAGTCTATGGATATCTTTTCCTATGAGATGAGTCTCTTGATGGCAGCATATTATTGGGTCTTTTTTAATCCAATCAAAATTTCTTTTGATTGGTAAGTTTAGGTGGTTAACATTAAGGGATATTATTGAGATATGATTTGTATTCCCAGCCATTTTTATTTATCTTTTGTATTTTTTGTATTTAACTTGACTCAGTTTCTCTTTGATTACTTTTTTTCTTTAGTGTAATATCTCCCTTTGCTGATTTTCATTGTTGTTTTTCATTTCCTCATCATGGAATATTTTGCAGAGGGTGTTCTGTGGTTTAGGCTTTCAAGTTGTAAATTCTTTTAATTTTTGTTTATTATGGCAGGGTTTTATTTCATTGTCAAATCCAAACCTTAATTTTGCTGGATATAAGATTCTTGGTTGGCATCCATTTTTTTTCCAGAGCTTGATATATGTTGTTCCTGGATCTTATAGCTTTCAGGATCTGGGTTGAAAAATCTACACATAATCTAATTGTTTTCCCCCTATATTTAGCCTGATTCTGGCTTTTAATATTCTCTCCTTATTCTTCATGTTAGGCTTATTGATTATAATATGACTTGCTGTGGATCTAGTGTGACTTTGTACATTTGGCATCCTGTAAGCCTCTTGAATTTGGTTTTCCAATTCATTCTTCATGCGTGGAAATTTTCTTATATTATTTCATTGAATATATTATTAATTCCTTTGGTTTGGAACTCTATGCCTTTCTCTATCCCAATCATTCTTAAATTTGGTCTTTTAATGCTATCTCATATTTCTTGAATGTTTTGCTCATGGTTTCTTACCATCTTCCCTGTGTGGTTTACATTCTTTTTTAGATTATATATTTTGTCTTCTTTGTCTATGAGTTCCTGTCTTCCAAGTGGTCTAATCTGTTGTTGATGCTATTAGTGAACTTTTAAATTGTTTCTTTCATTTCAAGAATTTCTGTTTGTTTGTTTTTAGAACCTCAATCTCCATATTAAAGTAATCTTTTGATTCCTACATTTATTTATGTAGCTTTTGTCAAAATGATCTTTAGCTGCCTGCATTTGCTCTCTTATATCATGCTTTAATTCACAGAACATTTTAATCATGTACATCCTGAACTCCGTCTTTGTACTTTCTTCTGCTGTGCTGGCCATGGATTCTAATAATGTGGTATCTTGATTTGTTTAGGGTGCTTTGTTCCCTTGGCTTTCATATTGCTTGTGTGTCTTTCCTTCTAGAACTATGGATCCTAAGCATTACCATTTTTACCCTATAGGCTTAGAGTGACCCTGTAGGGATCCAATACCTCTCCTTTGAAGTGAAGGACAATGTTAACAGATTCCAGTATAAACAATATACACCCTAAAAACAAATGTTTGCTACTAAGATGTTTATAGTTGGGTCACAATGTACAGAAATTGTTAATTCAATTGTTATCTACAATATACTCGGTAGGTTTGTAAAAAGGTTCGGATGGTGGACAAAGAATCAAAGATGAAGAATAGAATGATATGCCGAGAAGGTAGGATGTGAGGCTATAGAGTTATTATATTTTAGGAAGTGTGAAAGAGAAATCTAAACAGGAAAATTAATACCAAGAGAAGGAAAAGGAAGTAATTTTGGGTAGACAAGTTAAGTGAAAAGACAGTAGAGTACATAAAACAAACACACACACATATATTTAAGAAATTAAAAAATTAAATGGTAGAAATTGGTGGGCAAATAAAAAAGAATGTACAACACAACTGTAATATAATATTCAGACATCCAGTCCTCAAAAATCCTAATTCATGCAAAGTACTTGGTTTTACATATGTTGGGGATATAAGGGCAGGCAAATAGAGAGGAAGAGGGAAAAAATTCTTGAAGGTTGAAACAGGTTTGTTTTGGTTGGAAATCCGTGCCTTTCCTGCTTCCCTTCTCATCCAGTAAGTGGGGTAGTCTGTTGTTAGCTGGTATGTCTGTCCTCAGGATGGTGAAGGTAATCAGGGTGTCATTGTGCCAGGGTAGTAGCTGCTAGGGAAAAGGGGGAGTTAGGAACTGATTGTCTGGCCAGCTGGAGTTTCAAATTGGGAGTTGCCCCCACTAAAGATGATGATGAAGGTGAGCCAAGGTGGAGGCGTCTGCTTTCAGAGAGGTCTTGGAAGGTGGCCAAGGAACTATTACACAAGGCTGTCCATGTTTTCCTAAAGAGCTTAAGGAGCACAGAAGATTTTCAGGTGGAGTAGTTGTATGTTAGATATATTTTCCAAACAGCTTGGGAGTAGGAAATGGAGCAAGATTGGCAGCAGGGGGTAAAAAATGAAATCAAGACATACTGAGGCCAGGCATGACTATGGTTCCAGTAACTAGGGAGGCTGAGGCAGGAAGATTGCAAGTCCAGGGCCAATCTCAGCAATTTAGTGAGACCATGTTGCAAATTAAAAAAATAAAAAAGGCTGTGGATGTAGCTCAGTGTTTAAGCAGCCGTGGGTTCAATCCTGGTACAAAAAAAAGAAAAAAAAAAAAGACATACTGCAGGATGATAATGGTGATTAATTACATAGAGAAAATGTGGTTTTCCATTTTCCTCATATGGACCAGGAAATCAGAGAATCAGAGGATCAGAACTGGGGAAGTATATAAATAATAATTGTTTAAAATTGTAGTTGTAGTTAAATTTAAATATAAAATACGGAAGAATATAGAAAAAGTGTATCATTATGGAAAAAATTGAATGAAGATTTCTGTTTTTTCCTTTACCAGATTAGATATCACAGAATTTTTTCCTATTCTTTTACAAACAGTTTACCATTAAATCATTTAACATATTTAACAATGCTTTTGCCTCTAACGATATAAGGACCATAGACTATCATTAATGTAATCTTCTTTCTACCTTCCATGTTATCGTTGACCAGGATTTTAGTTTAAATATTTTAAAGCCCACACAGTTAGTTATAATTACTATTAATTCTTTTCAGGTTTTATTTGCATGTACAAATATGGTTATTTTTCACTTTATTCAAAATGTTTTTCTTATACCTTATACCTACCTTCTAGATTCATCCTTCTTGAAGCATTTCTTCTACTTATTTAAAAAATTCTTTCCAAGATATAGGTTTTCTTATTTTTAATCCTCTGTAATTAGGATGAATCTTAAAATTGATAACATAGCATAGTTTACCAGAACTTTTCTTTTACTGATGCATCACACAATATATAGCATCTTACTTCCAGTGAACTCTGGTAGCTCTCTTGTGAAGGTCTATGTACAGAACAACTTTCAGACTTTGTACGTATAAAAGTGTCACTATTTCATTTTCACTCACTAATTCTGAGTATGGAAGCTTAATTTGACAATCATTTTCCCCTAGCACTTTGAAAACACTATTCCACTTGTTTCTGGAGTCTATTGATGCTGTCAGTTTAATTGTCATTTCTTTGCAGGTAATTTATTCTTTTTCATGTCTTTTAAGATTGTTAAGACATATGGAGTTCTGATTTCTCCACATACTTTCTTTCTTTGTGTATCTTGAAGACTGTCCTGAGGAAGTAATAGAAATTATTTTTTTTAAGATTTCTGAAGTCAGCAATTCTGAAGATAACTATGTCTAAGATGTGACTCTGGTGATGTTGGCTGAACTGCTGTATAACTAAGGACTAAGTGCTCATGAAGAGGTTAGGGAGATCCAAGATGGCAGGCCAGAGGTAGGCAGCATTCTGTGTTGCTCCATGACCTGGGACTCAAGTAGTGAGAATACTAATTCTCTGCAAGTGATAGTCCTGCTCCCGCCTGGGAATTATGGCCACTGTGCCCATTCAGGACTCCAGGCCTTAACATCAGAGTAGGTCTCCCAACTACTTGCCCATGCAGGACTACCAGGCACCTGAGCGGGACCATCAGCACCTGCACAGAAATTTCGGTCACCCACCAGAGCAGAAATCACAGCCGCTCCTCCCATGCAGGCAACACCATGGCTTGGTTCTGCCGTCCCATACTGACACCCCATAGATAAGGAAGAGGGGTAGGAGGGAAAGGAAGGGGTCATGGGGTTATTAATGATGGTGAAATGTGACGATCATTATTATAAAAAGTACATGTATGAAGACACAAATTTGTATGAATATACTGTGTATTCAACAAGAAATATGAAAAATTGTGCTCTATATATGCAATAAGAATTTTAATGCATTCCACTGTTATAAATAAATAAATACACAAATAAATAAATAATTCTTGGATTGTCTCACTCATGAGCATTTGGGTTACATCTCATATCTAAACAATAACAGGACACATACTTCTATTGACTAAGAATACCTGGGTTTGAAACCAAGCTCCATCACTCAGTAACTGTTATTTAGACAATGTGGAATAACATGTATTTTCTAAGTTATCTGGGCAGTTAGGTACTCACATAGAAAGTGAGGTTTCTTTTGTGTATTATTTGGTATATTGAATAAAAATAATCCAGTAAATAATTTTGCATGGAGCTTGACTGATAACAGGAATTCATAAATGGTAGCTGTTGCAAGGATGTTGGTAAACAGCTGTAATCTCAGCTACTCAAGATGCTGAGGCAGGAAGATTTGCTAGTTGGAGGTCAGCCTCAGAAATTTAGTGAGATCTTGTCTCAAAATAGAAAATGAGAATGGTTGGGGTTGTATCTCAACGGTAGAACACTCCTGGGTTCACTCCCAGTACTACAATAAATAAGTAATGAATAAATAAATTAATAAATAAATAAGAATAACTGTTTTGCTAGTTGTAATTATTATAGAATTTCTTCCCTTAAGTATGATAGCATCTAGGGAAGATAGAAAATTCTATAATTCAGTTATGTTGGGCTAAATTTCGGCAGTAGTAGTAAGTGGGGACACATAAAGAATGCAATAAAGACTTGACAGGAATAAAGATGCTTTCCTGGGAAGGTAACATCAGAAGTGAGTCCTGAAAGAATAGTTGGGATCTATCTGATAGTGTGGAGGGGACCAGTGGGAAGACAGGAAGACTCAGGAATGATATGAAGCAAACACACCCTGGTAGAGTTTGTCTATTTGTCCCATGCCCTGACTCCCTATCCCACTATGGAATCAGCCTATATATACATATATATATATATATATATATATATATATATATATATATATATATATATATATATTCGGCATTTGGTTTTGTGGGATTGGCTAACTTCGCTTAGCATTATCTTTTCTAATTTCATCCACTTACCTGCAAATGCCATGATTTTATTGTCTTTTATTGCTGAGTAATATTCCATTGTATATACATGCTACATTTTTTTTTATCCATTCATCTATTGAAGGGCATCTAGGTTGGTTCCACAGTTAAGCTATTGTGAATTGTGCTTCTATAAACATTGATGTGGCTGTGTCCCTGTAGTATGCTATTTTTTATCCTTTGGGTATAGACCAAGGAGAAGGATAGCTGGATTAAATGGTGGTTTCATTCCCAATTTCCCAAGAAATGTCCATACTGCTTTCCATACTTAGCTGCACCAATTTTCAGTTCCACCAACAGTTTATGAGTGTACCTTTTTCCTGACTTCCTTGCCAACACTTACTGTTGTTTGTCTTCATAATATCTGCCATTCTGACTGGAGTGAGATGGTATCTTAGAGTGGTTTTGATTTGCATTTCTCTAATTGCTAGTGATGATGAACATTTTTTCATGTATTTGTTGATTGATTGTGCATCATCTTCTGAGAAGTGTCTATTCAGGTCTTTGGCCCTTTATTGACTGGGTTATTTGGGTTTTTTTGGTGCTTAGTTTTTTGAGTTCTTTATATACCCTACAGATTAGTGCTCTATCTGATGTGTGAGGGGTAAAGATTTGCTCCCAAGATGTAGGCTCTCTATTCACCTCACGGATTGTTTCTTTTGCTGACAGGAAACTTTTTAGTTTGAGTCCATCCCATTTATTGATTTTTGATTTTAATTCTTGCAGAGTCTTATTAAGGAAGTTGGGGCCTAATCCCACATGATGTCGATCAGGGCCTACTTTTTCTTCTGTTAGACGCAGGGTCTCTGGTTGTATTCCTAAGTCCTTGACCCATTTTGAGTTGAGTGAGAGATAATGGTTTAATTTCATTTTATTGCATATGAATTTTCAGTTTTCCCAGCACCATTTGTTGAATTCATCAGAGGTGAACTGATCAGTCTATGTGAGCTGTGATCTAATTTGTGAATTATTCCACCAATGGACTACCGGATGGCAACTATAGTGGATAGGTGAGGCTGGAGGAGAAAAATCACTGGGGATATGACTTTGGGATTTATATTTTCTCCCTGGTGAGCAGACCTCTCTCTCTTTTTCTCTCTCTAGTTCCTGATTGCCTTATCTTTCCACCATAATGTTCTGCCTCATCTTAGGCCTAGAATTATAGAGCTGGCAGAGCATGAACTAAATCCCTGAATTCATGAGCCAATATAAACATTTCCTCCTTTAGAGGTGTTCTTTTCAGGTCTTTTGTTCACAGCTATACAAAAGCTAACTAAAATGTTTTTGTTACCACTATCTCCGACCATTCATTCCAAACTCCTGTATAATATAGTACTTCATACTGTGCATGCACTCAATGAACATATTTTAAGGAAGGAAATGAGGAAGTAGAAGGGTGGAAAAGGCTGAGGGGTAAAGGAAAGAATTTGGGATGCAGTAAGACAAGAAAAGGAGTTATGAAGCCAATTCAGAAGGTTTGATGGGTCCATTTCCAAATAAATGGAGCAAATCTATGATAAAGAAAAGACAATGTGAAAGGAGGTAAAGTGAGTCACACTTGTACCCTTTAGAAAAAATATATCCAGAACCAACTAAGGTATTTGCCATCTCTAGACAATCAGTTTGATGTGTGTTGTTTACATATTCTGGTGTAAAGTTATCTGGATGGTTATTTTGGATTTTCATCAGCCTAGATTATTAAGGTTTCCTAAAAGGTTTTAGTCTTATAAAAATGCACAAGGTGGGTGAGTAAGAAGGGAATAGAGTAGGTTGATCACTTATGTAATATTGTGAAGATCAAAATATAAATTTCTAGTGGTTTCCCGTTATGGAAATGACAATCCCATTGAAATATGAGTCAATGACTTAGCTTAGAATATTATATATAACTTACTTGACTGTGATTCTTCCTATGTGTGGATTCTGACTATGCTGAATCAGGGCAGAAAATAGGATTGTTTTCTTTTGTTTTGTTTTCACTATTTCTAATACTAGTTAACCAGTGACAAACAAAATACACAGTGTCTTTTTTGCTTTTTTGTCTTTTTTTGGAGTATGTGATGTTTAATTTGACTTTTAAATAATAATACATTTCTCTTTTAGAACAACCTAACAGTGAGATGATTTGAGAATGGAGAATAAAATAGGTCTTATCCTAACTCTCTCTGCACTTTAAATTTTTAGTGTATCAAGGATTTTACTTTTCTTAATCTGGGCTTTTAAGTATGGAATGCATGTTGTACATACCAGAGTAAGTAGGGAAACCTTTAGAAGGAAATAAGCAACTCTGGGATTTTTCTTTCCTCCACTACCCATGTGAGAACCATGATTTTTTTAGGTAATGACAAAAATCCAAATGTTTTTAATTTATATCTCACTGGCCATTTATTAACTTCCTTGAGAGAAGATAAACTGATTGAGCAAAAAACTGTGGTCTAAATACACAGTGCCCATCTAATCAGTTCTACCATTGTGCTTCACAGGGGAATACTTAAATTGTAATTCTCTGTACATCAATAAATTAAGCAATATGCAACTTACTTGATTGACAGGGTAGTTCAATGCAGGGACACATTTGAGTATTTCCCAAACCTAGGGTACTTACATAGGTGATCTTAGGTATATATGGGAAGTATAGAGACATGAAAAATATTAAATTGCATTGTCAAAATGTCAATCTTTTAAAATGATCTTTCAATTTCTTTTTTTTTTTAATAAAAAGAGAGAAGGCCTGAAATCCAGAAACTTTGGTGGATAATAGTGTCAACTTAAAATTAAACATTATTTTGCTTTGATAATATTTATTTTAAATTTATTTCAGTAATCCTAGAAGTTATCTATTATGAACAAGATTGTTTACATAAAAACAGAAGGTCTATTTCAAGAAAAATATTACACAATTGTACACCTTTTTTCTTTTTGATAAGGCAAAAGTCTTAAGTTTGATAAAACAATGTCTGAAATCTGGTACAAGTTTGAGGAAAGGGTTACGGATGTAATACGGCAATGATTTAATTATATAGAGTAAATTCCTTCTATATCAGAGGACTGAAATGAAGAATTGTAACTTATCAGTCTAATAATACTCTGAACACTTCAGTCTGAATTCCTATGTAATTTCATACAGCTGTATGTGTGTGTGTGTGTGTGTGTGTGTGTGTGTGCCCACACACATACATGAATGCACATTAGCTGCTGGTTTTGAGTAGTTGCTTCAGGTCTCCAACTTCCCTGTGACCCATAGTATCCTCTGCTTGTAGTCACTGAGCAGTAGAAAGTATGTGTTAATATATTTTCTTGGAAGATGAGCATAAACACCTTCACAGCACATGTGCAAAACCCATAGGAAGCATCAATGATTATAAAAAAGTGCATGGAGGAACAATTTGCAGTGGTAATAAGAATTCCCTCTTTTCCTATTTAAAAAAGGACTCTGGTATTGAATTTGTACTTTCATTGCTTGCTGGTTTCATTTAAAATACCCATATGTTTTTGGAATCTGAAACTCAGAGTAAGGTCAAACAGCATGCTGTAATTAGGGTGTTCATCTTTGGGAATGGAGAAGGATTTGTGTAAGTTTTAAAAGTATTGTGAATGATGAAGTAACCACAAGCCCATTAAGTTGGTTGTTACTATAACCTCTGGACCGAACAATTCATAACAGCCTTAGTTCAGAACCATAGCAAAATTCAGAATTATTCAAGCTTTCTACATAACAGGAACTTAGCCTGCTCCAATGATAAACAGACACACATGAAGGAAAATTCCACTGACCCTGCATTCACCTCCACCTCAGAGGCCTAATTGCTTAAGAAGTAGTACTAAAACAAAGCAAATATCTTTAGTCTCTGTAGCTGGGAAGAGCAGGGGAATGAATATTTTGATAGGGTTAAACAGTTTTCAGAATAATGAGACAAATGTTCTAAGACTTTGCAGAGATAAATTAACATCCTTCTGTATGCACAAAAATTAAATATAAGCCTTGGTGGGGCAATGAATAGTTACTTTTGTTCATTTCAAATATGGTCAAGGGAATCACTTTAATAGTAGTAAATAAAGTAGTAAATAGATAAGTAGAGATATAGATAGTCATTTACAAATATAAAGAGAGTAATAAGGTAGGTAGGTCAATAGAAAGTTTTAGTTAGTGGGGTTATACAAACAAAAAGTATTATTTACCTTGTTTAGGATATTTAGCAATTTACATCAGGACTTAAATTGCAGGCATCTTGGGGTTGGAGTTGTAGCTCAGTGGTAGAGTGCTTGCCTAGAATATGTGAGGCACTGGGTTCCATCCTGAGCAACACACAAAAATAAATAAATAAATAAATAAATAAATAAATAAATAAATAAAGGTATTGTGTCTATCTATAATTTTTAAAAATGCAAATATCTTCTAGCTTAATTATCTAAAATGTGAAATTTAAATTTTTGTACTTGATTATACCACAGAAATATTGATTATGGTATTGTTTGTAATAACAAACAACAACTACAAAAATCCTGAGACCAACTAGATATCCATGCACACTGGCTAAACAAGCTAAGGTATAACTATGTTCTTGAATAATATGCAACTATAAAAACAAACAAACAAATAAAAATCCAGTAAGTATATAGATAAGCATGTGAAAAAAATCAAGGATATATTCCATAATGCTAAAAAAAAGATTGTGATTATCAAGCAAGAAACAAGGTATGCATACACACATAGACATATATATCAATGAATTTATTTTGGAAGATTGATAATATTTTGTAAGCATTAAATTAGTTGGAATGTTATTCACCAAATAATTAATATCAGTTGAGGGTCACTCTACAGGGACTTCATAGGAACAGCAGTACACAGGAGAGTGGCAACAGAGAGAAGTGGCAGAATTATTGGTAGACCTTGGGAGATTGTCCTTGTGAAATCCCAGACTTTGCTAGAGTTTGGAAATCCTACATTAACACAATATGGAGGAATAGGTTGGGAATGCTCAAATCATAAAGCTGCAAAAGATGTAACAATTTTAGGAAATCTGAGTTTAATTTCTGTTATGGTTTGGATATGAGGTGTCCAAACAAAAGCTCATGCGTGAGACAATGCAAGAAGGTTTAGAGGAGAAATGATTGGGTTATGAGAGTCTTGAACCAATCAGTGAATCAATCTCCTGATGGAATTAACTGGATGGTAACTCAAGGTGGGTAGGGTATGGCTGGAAGAGGTGGATAATTAGGGTCATGCATGCCTTTGGGTATATATTTTTTATCTGGTGAGTGGAGTATCTCTCTCTCTGCCTCCATATCATCATGTGAGCCACTTCCCTCCCCCACACTCTTCTGCCATGATATTCTGCCTCGAATCAAGCCCCAGCCTTCAATGGATTGTAACTTTGAGTCCCCAAACTTACTTTTATCCCTCTATAATTGTTCTTAACAGGTCATGTAGTCACAGTTGTGAAAAAGCTGACTAAAACTATTTCATTATTTAGAAATTGTCATGTGGGGGCTGGGATTGTGGCTCAGTGGTAGAGTGCTTGCCTAGCACTGGTGGGACCTGGATTCGATCCTCAGCACCACATAAAAAATAAAGGCATTGTATTGTGTCCATCTACACCTGAAATATATATATATATATATATATATATATATATATATATATATATATATATATATATTTTTTTTTTTTTTTAATTGTCATTTGGATGATTGATACCAAATAATGGATTTAAGAATTATATGGAACCATCTGTAGAAAAGAGAAGTTTAAAGGGGAACATTCATTCACAGGACACTAGAATGTTAAAACTTGAGCAGATAATGAGCATTTGAATCAAGCTTAATAATTCTCAAAATGTGTTCCTGTAACAATGTCTTGTTCATGGTCAGGTGTCTTGAAATTAAATAATACATAATCTTTGTTAGAGGCATCAATAATGAGTGAAAAATAGGGACTTTTTCACTCATCAATAATGAGTGAAAAATGAAGATGTAGCTTAGTACATGCAGCTTAGCATGCTTGCCTAGCCACAGATCCCGGGTTTGTAGTGGATTGTAATGAGTTAACCATAAGACTATTTCATGGATTAACCTCAAGAAGGAATGATTTCATTAGGATATAAAGGGAAATTAATGAATTCATAAGAGATTTCTGACCTGTTATTTTAAAAGATGCAAAGCAGGGTAACACAAAAGCCCTCCAATGAACAGTAAATCAATGTTTTTCTTTCTAAGGTCCATATGTCTGAATTAATCCTATCTTTTTATGAATTAAAAAAAAATATGTCATTCCAGCAAGGCACCATAATGCACACCTGTAATCACAGTGACTATGGAGGATGAGGCAGGGGAATTACAAGTTTGAGGCCAGCTTCAGCAACTTAGCAAGGCCTTAAGCAACTTGGCGAGAACTTATCTCAAAATAAAAATTTTAAAAAAATAAAAATAAAAAGGCTGGAGATATGACTCCATGGTAAAATACCCCTGGGTTTTTATCCCCAGTGCCAAAAATAAAATAGAAAATAAAATAAAAGTGTTATTCCAAATGTGAGCTAGGGTTTTTCTACATTAATCGGGGAAACTCTACCTTTCAGAGTATAAAATTCCTATGGAGAAAATGGTAAATGATGACCCAGTGAAGATTTCAAATTAGCATTTCATGTCTGAATGAGATATCTGAAAACAGAAGTCATCAAGGAGGAAGTAGAAGAGACAGAGGAAAATAGGTGGGAGGATGTTTTCAAAAATATATAAAAAAATTCAATATATATTGTAAATGTTTATTTCAAATTAAAATTCACACAGGAAGGAAGAACTCATTCTGGGGAAGAGCTGATTCAACCCATGAGTTTCCTATGTCTACCAAAAAGAATCTTCTTTCTTTCATTTCTTTCCTTTTATTTCTTTCTTTCATCTTCCTTTCATACAATGTTATTTTAGGAGTACTCTTCCCTTTTTTAAAACAGAAATTAAAACCAATACATTTTAGAAATTACTGACTTCTTAAGCCATAGAAATTCTCTTATGGGGACAGGGTGCTCTATAACTGGTATCTGTTCAATATTTGTTACTTAAGGAAAAGAGCAGCAATAAAAACAAAAGGAAAACTGATTGTAATTTTAGTAAAATGCTTTTAGCAAAATGAGTTCCATCCCTATCCAAGTAATAACAAAAATATGACAATTTAAATATAGTCTAGTAACAAAACTAAGGAGTATTTGTTCTACCTAATTAACTGAAGAAGGAAAATAACAAATTTAGTACAAATTTTAAACCAGCTGATGACCTGGTTATCTTGTTACAGTGGATTTTTGGTGGGTATATAAATTATTTTGTAGAATAGTAGTAAATGGTATATTAAAAGTTATTGTAAATGGGCCTTTGGTGCCTAGAAATAGCTTTTCTGAATATAAAATGTAAATTTGCAAAAACACAAAACAAAACCTTGATTTGTATCTCTGACTTTTATGATTCCATAATGTGTTGCTAGTGTGACTGTTTTTTTCAAATATGAACAGAGATTGAGAGAAGCCCTCACAGTCACTTGCACTGATATTTAATTGATTCATTGATGGCCTATTACATGATCTAAATATCAGTTACAATACCTCCTAGGAATTTGTAACAATGGAATCATTTAAGTTTAAATCTCCACCATTTTTCATTTAAATATGTAGTAATAATATATTTTTTCTTTGTGAGGGAAGGATTGGATAAAATAAAGAATTATATTGAAATTGTTAAATATAGTGATTGTTTTACAAAATTAATATACAATTTGTTTTACGAAATTAATCAAACCTTCTTGAGGTTAATTAATTACCTGTGGGTCCATGACTTGAAACATTCCAATATGTTTCTTCAATACCACCAATTAATGAAAGAAGGGGTTTAAAAGATTTGTTTAAGAAAAGTGATTGTGAGTCTTAAAAAAATATACCATATATTTATCCTGATTTTGTCAACCAATTTTCTTGAATGGAATAGGTGGAAGGAAGATGAAAAATTGGCAAGCCATAGACAACACTGCATTTTTATCAACAAAGCAAGAAGCAGACAGATTAGAGTATCCTGATGTGCAGGTATATCATGTACTCTGACATGGTGTGATTCCATATGACATAAATAGAGACATGACCAAAATATGATCAATGCCCAGAAGAGGAACACTTAACTTGACATCAAAAGTATAAATATATCTAGTTAAAGTCTGGGTTTTCTTTTTCAATAAAAATCTAAGCTGAATCCTGAAGAATAAGTTGAAGAAAGCCAGGTATACAAAGTAGAGATGTTATTTAAGGACTAGAAGTATGAAACTATAATATACACTCAGGGAACTATAAATTATTTTATTTTTGTAGGAGACATATTTAAAAGCTGAGTAGGTGAGACTAAATAGATAACAAATGCCACATTATAAAGGGCCACCTTTGCTGAGCTAAAAGCATTATTTCATTTTGAAAACTAGGAAGACTGTCAAAGAGATTTAGAGTCCTAACATGAAGAGATACAGATTGCATGGAATGCACTATGGCCAGAGTGTGTAGTCCAACACAAAACTATGATAAGCAACAGGAAAATGAGTTAGAGGACTCTTTGCTGTGATCTAGATTTGGAATCCACTAGCAACACCAAGAAAAGAGCAAGGGATAAAATTGAGATACTTATGTAGGCTACACACAGAGGTTTAATAATGAATTAAAGACTGAGGGAAAACTGAAAAGCAGGGAAGGTCATATCTAGGCTTCTCTCTTGGAAGACTGGGTGTAAGCATTATTGTTCTGCATTGCTGGAAATCATGATATGTTTATCTTTAGCACTACTCCTTCTCCCACTTATTCCTTTAACATCATATTCCCTTTGCCCTCAACAATGAACAACTAGAAAATTAAGGTGCCATGAACTATTTTACTCCATTCCATCCAAGCACATGATTATAATTAATACTTTGCTGGCTCTTATTTTAAGGGACCTTCTACTTACCTCTCCTTAAATACAAAAGTTTCTAGGAAAGAAATTTGTTTGTGAAACCAACATCTGCACTTCCATGTCTACAGCAACACCATTCACTATATCCAAAATACAGAATTAACACAGGTGTCCATTGACAAATGAATGGATTAAGAAAATGTGGTGTAAAAAAAGAATGAAATGCTGCCATGTATAGCAAAATTATGAGACTATAGGACATTATGTTAAGGGAAATAAGTCAGTCCTACAAAGACAACTGACACAAGCTCTCACTTATATGTTTAAGCTAAAATGTTGATCTTATGGAAGTAAAGAATAGATAGTTATTACCCAAGCCTAGGAAAGGTGTGATGAAGAGAGATGGAGAGAGGATGGTTAACAGGTATAGGGGTGCCCTTGGATAGGAGGAAAAACTTCTAATGGTTTATATCACAGTAGGATAACCATGGCTGACAATTATTAATTATACATCTCAAAATAGCTAGTAGAGAAGATTTTGAATGTTTTTAACACAAAGAAATGGTAAATGTTTGAGGTGATGGATTTGCCAATTACCCCAATCTGATCATTATACATTGTATATATGTATTGAAGTGTCACACAGTACCCCATAAATACATGCAATTATTTTGTCAATTAAAAATAAAAATATATTAAAAAAGACAAACCAACCAGTAACAAATTATGATTCATGAATCCTTCACTGTTGAAAGACTTATTAAGGCTTAATAATTTATATAATAGAGTACTAAGATATTAAATTAGGTTGTGCAATTTTATTTTTGGAAATTCCAAGTAAACAGATGTAGATAACTAACTAAAATTTTCATTCCTCATCTAGAAAACTGAAAATATCAGATACATTACCAGTATGGATTAGGCACATATTTCTGACATTCTTTATTCATGTTGAATATTTCACACAAAGATAGTTATTTAAGGCTGTGTACCAAGGAAAATTATTATGCCTGTTACAAATGAGAAAAAGCAATATTTTTTTTCAGTAGAACTTAATTTGACTTCTTATTAAACTATTTTACCTAACAGTCTCCTACATGTTATGCAATTATATTATGCTACATTATGCAATTATATCATGTTATGTTATACTTATTGTATTTGTATCACATTAGCTTACCTAAGCCAGTTAGAATATGGTTATTGTAACAAAGGTTGATGATCTCCCACATTCTTTTTCATTCTCTCTTCTTTTCTTTTATAATGTAACCTGCCTTCATGGTCACCCAGTAACCCTTCTAGCTACCTGAATCTTATAACTAAGTTATTATTAGTGGAATATAGGTGAACATGTACATCTCTAACATCTTAAAGATTATTTTGTTTGGTCACCCCGTTTTCTCTTCTCCTTTTCCTATGGATTGACAAAAGTCAAAAATAGAAAACTTTCTTGGATGCATAGATATATTAAATTATATTATGTTAAAACTTTTATATTAAAGACAGTAGTGTCAATCCACCAGCTTCGCTCCATGAACCCTTTCCAGGCTTCCCTCACTGACCATTTTCTTCTGAAGAGTTATATAAGAGACAGAAATACACATCTACTTTTGTGAAGGCTCTGTATTTTCTGGTCTCTGTTAAAGAAGCTTAGGCTATATTCAGACACAGACTAGTGATAACAAAGGCATGGTTTTCAATCCCAGTGTAAGCCAGTGTTCTTCACATTCCTGAACAACTCTCTCCAACACACATCATAAAAGGAAAAACTTTTACAAAGGAACTGAGCAGAGTTAGAGGGATGAGGGAACACATAAATCAGCAAAATTCTCACCAGGACTGGGAAGATGATGAATAATAACATGAACTGTTCAACTTCCCTTTCTTCTACCCTCTTTTCCAACTCTTCAATAACTTCTAAGTTCAACAACTGGGAATTAAATCTGTGAAAGATGGATCATCAAAACAATATCTGACGGAAACTTGGGACTCTTAGAAACATTGATAATGATCCATAGAGTTATCAGAAGGTAAGCACTAAACCATCATGACTGATAAACGACCAAGTGTGTATCTTTCAACAAACACTAAATTGACATGCCTTTATCACACTGAGAGCTCACAGCTGGTTAGTGTCTTAGTCATTTGGAATTTTATTCTGAAAAAAGAAAAAAAATCCTCATTTTCACTTCTTGCCTCCAACAAACTATATTTGGATTTTATACTTTAGACAATGACATCTTTCTTCTAAAAACTAAATTGTAAAGGTTTAAGGGTATTGTTCATCAGCTTGTTTAAAATGCATTTAAACTCATATTTATAGTATGATGAAAACATAAATATCTTGAAGTAAGAATAAACACTATGTCTAAAAGTGTTTCATTCCAAGAGTCTGTGGAAATCTTTATAAATGGGCAGTGGAAATATCAGACTGCCTGATTCAATTTATGATCTACCTCTTGAGGAGTGGGTAGACCAGAAAATTTGTACGTTTCTTCAGAAGTCAGCTTTACCTGGGAACAGGACAGGGTGTGAAACTGAGAGTAAAGCCTCAAAGTAATGTGGTTGACAGTGAAATGCACATTAGTGTAATTTAGGTTATTTCTGCCCCTGCTCACAGAGCATTCAGAGTTACCAAAACACTCATAATAGAATTCCTTCCAAAAATAAGATTGATCTTTTATCTACTGCATTCAGAGCTGGTTTTCATGACTCCAAGGTGTTTTATATGGGCTACTAATGCCAAAGATTTATCTTTCAGTAATAAAACAAGGACCCATAAGAGGTTGAACTATCTCCTAACCATTTAGACTTTGATACATTCAAAGTGTTAGTCATAGTTGAATAGAAGTGTTCCTTGAGAAGTTAATGTTGACTTTAACAAAGAAACTGGTTAAATACAACTGAATACAGTTGAGTAAAACAGAATGAGTTAATATATCTGGGGTTTTGATCATTGTTTTCTGATGTTAAAATAACATGAGGAAAAATAAAACTTTTCACAAGGGAAGAAAATAATTGCTGGTAGCTCTTCAAGGACACTTACCTATCAATTTGCAAATAAATATGTAACAGATGTGATTCTGCAATCTGTATTTGGGGTGAAAATGGGAGTTCAAAACACAATTTGAGTCAAATGTATGAAAGATGATATATCATGAGCTATGTAATGCTTTAAATAATCAATAAAAAAATTTAAAAAAATTAAAAAAAAAATTCTTGTATCATTTAATCAGATTTATTTGAAGTAAACTTTAGTTTCTCTAGTATTATTATCATTTTATTTTGGAACGACTTTTTTTCAAAATCAATTTTCTATTAAAATTCAGAATTTTTGTAAAATTAAAATTTCAAAATTTAGTCTTCTATAATTTTTTTGCAATGTAAATGGGGTAAAGAAATAAAAATAGATGTATAGATGATTACTATATTTGTTAAACTTCTTTTTCAGAATAAGCATATGTACTATAAGTTCAAAACATGAAATTGTATGGAAAGAGTTATAGTGTTAAACATAGAAGTTACTAGTAGGTACAGTTTTATTGGCCTAAAATGACTTTGTTGCTTTGAAAAACAATTTACTTTTATCTAGTTTGAGCAGAGTATCAGGAATGAGAAACAAACAAAACTATTTGGCAAGAAGGACAGATAGAATATATTAATATACCCGAAGACTGAGTGATTAAAACTCTTTTTTGCCATGATAACACATCTTTTTTTCACTAAAAAAAAATCTAAGAATGTCCATATTGATTCTTAAAAACTCTTTTATCTAAATGGCAGCAAGTAAGCCCAAACTAAGTAGAACATAATTTATGTATCTTAGTTTCCAAAAAGTTGTTAATATTTTTACATGTAATCATTATTTGTTGGTAGGCAGCAAAAGGCAGGAAAGAAAGAAGCAAGTTATAACACAATTATCAAATAATCTGAAATAGGCAAATTTTCTCTCATTTGAAATTTTTTGAAACCTGCTAATTTATCAATATCAAATGCAAGAATAAAATATTCTTAGAACTTACTAAATACTAAATAAAGTCCACACAAGTCATCTGTCCAGTAGACCAGAGGAAAAATTAGGAAAGACACATATTTTTCCTCTAAAAAATAAATAACATGGCTCCATTACCTCCCCTGCTTGATCCATGGGTACATCCATAATATGGTATTTCAACAGCTTTACAAACATCTCAATATTGGAGACATATACTGCTGTATATATTAACCAAATTCTCACATATTCCAGTTGCTATGTCAAAGAGTAACAGTAGATTATTTGATCCAAGTACAGATTATTATAAGAATACTGCCTCAGCTCCACAGGCTGCTACATGGGATAATTCTGTCTCACCCAGAATATGAAGATCTTGAAGGCCATGAAGCCAAAAAGGTGCTTACACACAGTATTCCGTGAAACAGGTGTGTGGTATATATTCACATGGTTCATGATGGACATGTCCAGGTTCCAGTGTATTGGTTAACCCCAGTTCAACCTTAGGTCTATGTGGTCCCAGTCATACCATGAATCCCTCTCATGCTGTGAGCAATCAGGGAACTTTGGATGGTCACCATACCCCATGCCATCATCCAGGTAAAGTTCTCCTAGTCTTCCACATGCATACTATACTTCTTGGTGGTGGCTGCTGGTTCTTCTGGGGTCTTAGAATGAGGCCCTGACAGCATGTCCTTGGTAATGTGGGAGGCTGTCCATGGCCCCTAGCAGCTCAATGTTCTGGACAGCCCTTCACAGCCACCAAACTCCCAGGGGTCCTGAGCCGGCTGCTAACATATTCACATTCCTTGGGCTTCCAGATTTTTTATCAATATTTTCATAACTTGTGTCTTTGCCTCCAGTATCCTTCTCTTCTATATATTGTTGCCAAATTAACTTCCTGAATTATAATTTCCTATTATACCACTTGTATGTTTGATAACTTGGAGATATTCTAGCCTTGAAACCAAGGCTTCTTAACTGTGTGATATTGGATGTATATCACTCTCTGATCTGTTTCATATGTAAAAATACAAGTGTTAGACTAGACAATCTAACACCCACTTTACCGTATTTTCTCTATTCACATTATCCCCCCAAATTTATGGACTTCCCTTACTTTATACAAGGAATCTTGGCCAGATGTTGATCCTCTGTCTAGCATATTTTCTATGTGTCTCCTTCAGTACATCCTTCTTCCTTCTCTACCTCTTCCATGTGCTGGAGAAAAACATCTCCTTAGCATACCACCCGGGCTCCCTCACCCACCAGCTTCTCTTAGCATTCAGCAAATGGGAGCTACTGACTAAAGTCAGGTGGTGCAAGGAGAGAAGCCTGTGTCTTTTTTTTTTTTTTCCTGAATCTTTCTTTATTTAGGGATCATGTCCCTGGCAGTTGTTGTTCCCTTTGTGACCATAGCTCCTGCCAGAAGGCCTAATGGATTCCAGAACTTACTGATGTCTGCCTACTTTCTCCTTAAAACTAGTTTTGTTGAATAACCTTGCTCACACTTTTGTGTTTAGTCTCTCAATTAGGCTTTTCATTTAAATCACTTGATGGGAAACTGACTCATTGTGTCTGAAAAAATAAAATAAAAATTTTAAATACCAATGTTTGTTGAGGAACAGGATGAAGACTAGGGGAGAGAGGGTAGGGTAGGGAATATAATGGGGAAGAATATTGATCAAATTATGATTTTAGGCAAAAATATGTTTTTATCTATGTACAAATATGTTATTATGAAATATTTCTGTATAATTGATATGCTCTAATAATTTTTAAAATAGCTAAGGTAGAAGTACTGTATAAAAGCTTCTCATCGAACATGGCCGCGGGCACAGAGAGATCAAGTCTCTGACCTCTTCAGCTGTGCAGGCATAGGGAGTCGTAAACAACCTAAATCTGTTTGCTCAGGATCACTAGGCAATGCTGAGCTGACGTGGATCTGGGGCGAACAGTCTGGGCCTCTCAGAACACACTCTGAGCCCAGATCGGCTGAATTCAAGCTCCTGTTTGCCTGCTTCCTGCAGACAAACAGCTGTGACTCAGCACTAATCCATCCGGCTGAAACAACTGGTCAGCCCTTCTCATCCTACGGAGGTAAATGCCTACCGAGCCTTCATAGGTAGTGGCCACAGGTTTGAAACGGGGCTTGGGAGAGACAGTAAGGACCCACCCGTTGCATTGGTCGCCCGGCAAAGGGAAACGAACTGTCGCCATTTGCAAGAGATACCACCATGGCAGAGAACTGACATCATCAGACTGCGGCGGAGGAGATAACTTCATTGAAACCTGCGGCTACAGGTGTGTAATTCCCTAGCCTTCCCTCTCCACACATCATGGAAACCTTAAGGGCCCCTCCCAGCTCTCCCGTGAGCACGATAGCCAGACCCAGGGAATCAGAGGTGGCGCGGGACTTGCGGCGCGGAACTACCGCTCCCACCAGTGCTGACAGCTGAGGTCTCTTGCACCAGCTACCGGGGGAGTGGCTACCGGAGGGCAAGTAAAATTCGCTGAGGATTCTCAACCCCAAGCTCTACAAACTTAGGGTCTGAGGGAATGGCAAACTGGAAGAGTGTGCCCAGTCGTTCATGAAAACAGGGCACCCGGGAGCAGCAGACCTGGTGTGAAGCCAGTATTGTGGTGAGCGGCACCAGTGAGAGGGGCCTGGCTAGAGGAAAAGTGGGAAGTGACTAGACACAAGAGGAGGCCCTAGGCACTCAGGATTGGAGACTCGCCCAGTCTGGGAGGAGCTGCTGCACAGTGATTGGTTCCCGCGTATTGACAGGGGAAACTTGGCCTGGTGGGCACAGCGCCACCTACTGGAAGAGAAGTTAATCAAACTCTTAGACTGCATTTATTAGTTTTTTTTCTTTTTTTCTTTTCTCTTTTTTTTAATTTGGGTTTTTCTTTCATTTTCATTTTTCTTTCTTGTTGTTTTTTTAAATTTTTTTTTTACATTTTTTAAATTCTTTTTTCTTCTAATTTTAATTTTAATTTTTTAATTATTTTTTTAAATTTTTTTTCTTTTTTATTTCCTATTTTTTTCTTCTTTTGTCTTTTCATTTCTTTTCAATTATGTTATCCCCCCTTCCTTGAATTCTACCTGCTTACTCTCATTCTCTTTAGTGATTTCTTCCCTTCCCTTCTAATACCTTTCCTCCCAAGCATCTAATAAATCTATAGGAGTAAACAGTAACTCATCAGTCAAACAGAACAAGAAGTAACATGAGCAGCTTCAAAAAGCAAGGAAGAAAAGGAGTACAAACAATGCAGGACAGCCTAAATATTCAGGAGGACCTAGAGTCATCAGAAAAATGGTCATATAAAGAACTCAAGGAACACCTTAGACAGATGGAATGGAACCTTAAAGAGGATACAAGACAGCAAATTCAAGCAGCGAAAGAACACATTGAGAATGAATTACATAAACAGATAAAAGAAGAAGTTAAGCATCTTTATCAGGAGATAGAGATTATAAAAAATAATCAAACAATAATTCTACAAATGAAGGAAACGATAAACCAAATTAAAAACTCAATTGAGAGTATCACTAACAGAGTGGAGCAAGTAGAAGCCAGAACGTCAGATAATGAAGACAAAATATATCATCTTGAAAACAGTCTAGCCAACTCAGAAAGGCTGGTAAAAAATCACGAGAAAAACATCTAAGAGTTATGGGATAACATAAAAAAACCAAACTTACGAGTCATCGGGATAGAAGAAGGTACAGAGATTCAAACCAAGGGAATGAGTAACCTGCTGAATGAAATAATTACAGAAAACTTTCCAGAAATAAAAAAGGAAACAGATATACAAATTGAAGATGCATACAGGACACCGAGCACACAAAATCACAGTAGACCAACGCCAAGACACATTGTTATGAAGATATCCAATATACAGAACAAAGAGAAAATATTAAAAGCTACAAGATAAAGGAGACAGATTACATTCAGGGGTAAACCAATAAGGTTAACAACGGATTTTTCATCACAGACACTGAAAGCAAGAAGGTCATGGAACAATGTATTTCAAACACTGAAAGACAATGGATGCCAACCAAGAATTCTGTATTCAGCAAAATTAAGCTTCAGGTATGACAACGAAATAAAAATCTTTCATGATAAACAAAAGTTAAAAGAATTTGCAGCCAGAAAACCAGCATTGCAAAGCATTTTGAGCAAAACACTACATGAGGAAGAAATGAAAAACAATAACCAAAACCATCAGTGGGAAGTACCCTCAGTAAAGACAGAGGGCGAGGGGAAAGATAATCATGGAGAAACAAACTAATTTTTTTTTTAAAAAAAGGATAAATAATCAAGCATGGATGGAATTACAAACCATATATCAATAGTAACTCTGAATGTTAATGGCTTATACTCTCCAATAAATCGACATAGGCTGGTATCATGGATTAAAAAAAAACAAATCCAACAATATGCTGCCTCCAGGTGACACATCTGATTGTAAAAGACATACACAGGCTGAAGGTGAAAGGATGGGAAAAAATATACCATGCACACGGTCCTCGTAAGCAAGCAGGGGTGGCCATTCTCATATAGAATAAAAGCGACTTCAAGACTAAGTTAATCAAAAGGGATAAAGAAGGACATTATATACTGTTAAAAGGAACCATTCACCAACAAGACATAACAATTATCAATATTTATGCACCAAATAATGGTGCTGCGACATTCATAAAACAAATTCTCCTCAAGTTCAAGAATCAAATAGACCACAACACAATAATTATGGGTGACTTCAATACACCTCTCTCACCATTGGACAGATCCTCCAAACAAAAGTTGAATAAAGAAACTATAGAACTCAATATCACTATCAATAACCTAGACTTAACTGACATATATAGAATATATCAACCATCATCAAATGGATATACTTTTTTCTCAGCAGCACATGGATCCTTCTCAAAAATAGACCATATATTATGCCATAGGGCAACCCTCAGTAAATATAAAGGGGTGGAGATAATACCTTGTATTTTATCCGATCATAATGGAATGAAACTGGAAATCAATAATAAAAGAAGGAAGGAAAAATCCTACGTCACATGGAAAATGAACAATATGTCACTGAATGATCAATGGGTTACAGAAGACATAAAGGAGGAAATCAAAAAATTCTTAGAAATAAATGAAAATATAGACACAACATATCGGAATCTATGGGACACAATGAAAGCAGTTTTAAGAGGAAAATTCATCGCCTGGTGGTCATTCCTCAAAAAAGGAAAAAACCAACAAATAAATGAGCTCACACTTCATCTCAAAGCCCTAGAAAAGGAAGAGCAAAACAACAGCAAATGTAGCAGAAGGCAAGAAATAATTAAAATCAGAGCGGAAATCAATGAAACTGAAACAAAAGAAACTATTGAAAAAATTAACAGAACTAAAAGTTGGTTCTTCGAAAAAATAAATAAGATCGACAGACCTTTAGCCATGCTAACGAAGAGAAGAAGAGAGAGAACTCAAATTACTAACATACGGGATGAAAAAGGCAATATCACAACAGATGCTACAGAAATACAGAAGACAATTAGAAATTATTTTGAAAACCTATATTCCAATAAAATAGAAGATAGTGAAGACATCGATAAATTTCTTAAGTCATATGATTTGCCCAGACTGAGTCAGGAGGATACACACAATTTGAACAGACCAATATCAATGGATGAAATTGAAGAAGCCATCAAAAGACTACCAACCAAGAAAAGCCCAGGACCGGATGGGTATACAGCGGAGTTTTACAAAACCTTTAAAGAAGAATTAATACCAATACTTTTCAAGTTATTTCAGGAAATAGAAAAAGAGGGAGCTCTTCCAAATTCATTCTATGAGGCCAACATCACCCTGATTCCAAAATCAGACAAAGACACTTCAAAGAAAGAAAACTACAGACCAATATCTCTAATGAACCTAGATGCAAAAACCCTCAATAAAATTCTGGTGAATTGAATACAAAAACACATCACAAAAATTGTGCACCATGATCAAGTAGGATTCATCCCTGGGATGCAAGGATGGTTCAATATACAGAAATCAATAAATGTTATTCACCACATCAATAGACTTAAAGATAAGAACCATATGATCA
The DNA here is from genome assembly GCF_964194105.1 of Spermophilus citellus. Taxonomy (NCBI): domain Eukaryota; kingdom Metazoa; phylum Chordata; class Mammalia; order Rodentia; family Sciuridae; genus Spermophilus; species Spermophilus citellus. The sequence goes on from NC_138182.1 coordinate 214,299,092, forward strand.
TCTCGATAGATGCAGAGAAAGCATTCGACAAAGTACAGCATCCCTTTATGTTCAAAACATTAGAAAAACTAGGGATAACAGGAACTTACCTTGACATTGTAAAAGCTATCTATGCTAAGCCTCAGGCTAGCATCATTCTGAATGGACAAAAGTTAAAGGCATTCCCTCTAAAATCTGGTACAAGACAGGGATGCCCTCTCTCACCACTTCTGTTCAACATAGTCCTCGAAACACTGGCCAGAGCAATTAGACAGACGAAAGAAATTAAAGGCATAAAAATAGGAAAAGAAGAACTTAAATTATCACTATTTGCAGATGACATGATTCTTTACTTAGAAGACCCTAAAGGGTCTACAAAGAAACTACTAGAACTAATAAATGAATTCAGCAAAGTGGCAGGATATAAAATCAACACGCATAAATCAAAGGCATTTCTGTATATCAGCTACAAATCCTCTGAAACGGAAATGAGGAAAAACACTCCATTCACAATATCCTCAAAAAAAATAAAATACTTGGGAATCAACCTAACAAAAAGGTGAAAGACTTATACAATGAAAACTACAGAACCCTAAAGAGAGAAGTAGAAGAAGATCTTAGAAGATGGAAAAATGTACCCTGTTCATGGATAGGCAGAACTAACATCATCAAAATGGCGATATTACCAAAAGTTCTCTATAGGTTTAATGCAATGCCAATCAAAATTTCTTGTAGAAATAAAGCAATCATGAAATTCATATGGAAAAATAAAAGACCCAGAATAGCAAAAGCAATTCTAAACAGGAAGTGTGAATCAGGCGGTATAGCGATACCAGATTTCAAACTATATTACAGAGCAATAGTGACAAAAACAGCATGGTACTGGTACCAAAACAGGCGGGTGGACCAATGGTATAGAATAGAGGACACAGAGACTAATCCACAAAGTTACAACTATCTTATATTTGATAAAGGGTCTAAAAGCATGCAATGCAAGAAGGATAGCATCTTCAACAAATGGTGTTGGGAAAACTGGAAATCCATATGCAACAAAATGAAACTGAATCCCTTTCTCTCGCCATGCCCAAAAGTTAACTCAAAATGGATCAAGGAGCTTGATATCAAATCAGAGATTCTGCGTCTGATAGAAGAAAAAGTTGGATCCGATCTACATATTGTGGGGTCGGGCTCCAAATTCCTTAATAGGACACCCATAGCACAAGAGTTAATAACAAGAATCAACAAATGGGACTTACTTAAACTAAAAAGTTTTTTCTCAGCAAGAGAAACAATAAGAGAGGTAAATAGGGAGCCTACATCCTGGGAACAAATTTTTACTCCTCACACTTCAGATAGAGCCCTAATATCCAGAGTATACAAAGAACTCAAAAAATTAGTCAATAAGATAACAAATAACCCAATCAACAAATGGGCCAAGGACCTGAACAGACACTTCTCAGAGGAGGATATACAATCAATCAACAAGTACATGAAAAAATGCTCAGCATCTCTAGCAGTCGGAGAAATGCAAATCAAAACCACCCTAAGATACCATCTCACTCCAGTAAGATAGGCAGCCACTATGAAGTCAAACAACAAGTGCTGGCGAGGATGTGGAGAAAAGGGTACACTTGTACATTGTTGGTGGGACTGCAAATTGGTGCGGCCAATTTGGAAAGCAGTTTGGAGATTCCTGGGAAATATGGGAATGGAACCACCATTTGACCCTGCTATTGCCCTTCTCGAACTATTCCCTGAAGACCTTAAAAGAGCATGCTACAGGGATACTGCCATATCGATGTTCATAGCAGCACAATTCACAATAGCTAGACTGTGGAACCAACCCAGATGCCCTTCAATAGATGAATGGATAAAAAAATGTGGCATCTATACACAATGGAGTACTATGCAGCAATAAAAAATGACAAAACCATAGAATTTGCAGGGAAATGGATGGCACTAGAGCAGATTATGCTTAGTGAAGCTAGCCAATCCCTAAAAAACAAATACCAAATGTCTTCTTTGATATAATGAGAGCAACTATGAACAGAGCAGGGAGGAAGAGCAGGAAGAAAAGATTAACATTAAACAGAGACATGAGATGGGAGGGAAAGGGAGAGAAAAGGGAAATTGCATGGAAATGAAGGGAGACCCTCATTGCTATACAAAATTACATAGAAAAGGTTGTGAGGGGAATGGGAAAATAAACAAGGAGAGAAATGAATTACAGTAGATGGGGTAGAGAGAGAAGATGGGAGGGGAGGGGAGGGGGATAGTAGGGGATAGGAAAGGTAGCAGAATACAACAATTACTAATAGGGCATTATGTAAAATTGTGGATGTGTAACCGACGTGATTCTGCAATCTGCATTTGGGGTAAAATTGGGGGTTCATAACCCACTTCAATCTAATGTATGAAATATGATATGTCAAGAGCTTTGTAATGTTGTGAACAACCAATAAAAAAAAAGTAAAAATAAAAGCATTCTGAAATATATTATATACCAAAATGTTCATAGTAGTCATGTCTAGAAACAATTATATTTCTATTTTAAAAAAAAATAAATAAAAGCTTCTCATCTCAGAGGCTGGGGTTGTAGCTCAGTGGCAGAGTGCTTTTCTAGCCTGTGTGAGATACTGAGTTCGATTCTTAGCACCACATAAAAACAAACAAATAAAATAAAGGCAAGTTGTCCATACACAACTACCAACAAAAATTAAAAATAAAAAATCTCCTCATCTCTTGGCAAATTAGAAATTTTTAATACTTCACATTATCACTGGAGGCCAGATATAAACCAACTAATCTTTTCATTCCAGCAGAAATTACAGAAAAAAGAAATTTCTTACCACAAAATTTAGTCACTTAATAATTTTTTCCAATAGACTAAGGACACATACGAAAGAAATATGAACAAGAGCAGGCATTATACAAAGTAAAACCACTGCCTACTTGCTGAAAAATGCCCCCAAATAGAGCAATAACCCAAATTCAGAGGAAGTATTGTGAGTAAGACTTTTGAAAACAGGTGCTCTAGAGTTAATGAAACATACTAGATAGAGGAGATCTTTCAAAGTATCCTTAGGCATCCACTATACCTTCCAATTACAAGTAGTCTCAAAGCACCATTTACACAATTTTCCATCAGGCATCTATCTCTTATCATTGGACTACTTACTGAAAAGTCTCACATTGGACTGTTACATATTCTTTCCCTTGTGTTGATTACCATTTGTGTAAGCGCTAACAACCAGAGAAATAGGCTAATAAGTCAATAGCCAAGATGAAAAGAAGAGACGCCAGCAATATTCAATTGTATAGAAACCATGATATTCAGTGTGGACAAATGGTGGTTAGTGACTTTCACTATTTATAAAGCTAGGTTTATAGGATGCTTTCAAGTCTTGATTATCTATCTGATATGTTCTTCCCTTGCACCTGTCACAAAGAACTGTTTCGATTCCTCAGATCTCAGCTGGAAGGATACTGTTGACCACTATTGGGAAGCAGTTTCAAATAAGCAAGTCAACCAACTCTTGAAGATAGAATCATTTGTTCAATAATTAGAACACCAACCTCAAGAAAATAGGGCTGCATAAATTTGATGTCTGGAACTGGTCATTAAAATGGGCTTACTAGATATGATATTTAGTTTTGATTCAGTAGTGTCACTGGTAAAATGAAATAATAAGTGTGCTTTTTTTTTTAACAGCTGTGTCATTTATTTGCTCCACAGTTATATAGAGGATTGAATATGGAGGACTGTATAAATGCTTGATTACAATTTTCTCTGACACCACTGTGTCTGTCTGTGTTGGTTAAGGGCGGAAGCAAGAGAATATGATAGCAATGATAGCTATGAGCAATTTTACTGGATCTCATCAACTAGTATCACAGTTGGTTTTTATTGTTCTCAAATACAAAATACTTTGATTGGAGAGTTCTGTTACTTTAACTTTAAAACTTAAAAAAATAGGTGACAAGATATTAGTTTTAATTATAGTATTTTATCAGAATTAAATTATTTTAGTAGTGGGATATTTTCTAAGAAGATCAGATATTACATAGAGGAAAACAAGAAGGTAATATTTGATTAATTATGTCTGAAATTTTTAACCTTAGACAATTTGTTCAAGTGTAACAATGCAAAAAACTTAGAAAATTTATTTTAATTCATAAAGAATCACTCCTCCAAAATGAGGGCTGCATACAGAAGGCCCTGTGTTCATCCCCAGCACTACAAAGGGGAAGGAGAAGGAAAAAAAAAAAAACTTCCAAAATGAAACTTGTAGTTTTATATTTACTAGGACATATCAACTTCTTATCAATTAGGGCCCCATGCGATTTGGCCAGAGACATCAAAGTGACTAAAATGTCACTATTTTATGATGTTGGTTTCCCTGGCTTTATCCAGATGTGAAGAAAACTCTGTTGTCTGGCCAAGCAGTTCCAAGGTTCAAACTATTAGTATTTAAGTAAGGTTGTATCCTCTGGAAAGCTACTTCTTCATGCTAGACTTACTGTTTGATAGACATGCAGACTACAAAATGGTGTAAATGAACATTGAAAAAAAAATAGGGCCTTCTCGGCCAGCCAGAACGTATGTTTATACTACAATCAAGAAACCAGGGCTGCCTCGGAATGAAACAAAATCTCTGCAGGTATTGTGGGTCTTGGAAGGGATTGTGTGACTATGTCACTAGAAACCCATATAATTTTTCTTTTCCACTCTGAATTCTTTAACAACAACAACAAAAAAAACCCCTGACTTTTGGCAGAAAAAAGAAGAGTATGTCTTCTAAACACTAAAAAATTCTCTTAGAGGCCTTTCCAAGATGTTTTGGATAGCTCTGCCTCTCGCTCCCTGGCAGCCCACTCTTCCATCAGTGTTTGCAGGTCAATAAGCCCTGCACAGGCAAGTGCTGTGGAGTGCATGTGTGAGAAGACCTGCTGTTGTTGCGGTAAATGCAGTGTCCACAAATTCATTAGGAATGCATTTGTTCCTGGAAGTGCTAGCTATTCCGGTAACTGGCTGCCGCCAATGTTTTTAACCATATTCTCCACTTTTGTGCAGACATTACGGGCCAGAAAACCAGTCCTCTGTTCTCCCTGCCTGCATCAGTTTGTAGTTTGTTACTTGATCAGCTCATTTTACCTTTCCTCTTGTGTAAAAGGGCAGCCTGGGACACTGTAGTTGTGTCTGGGGCTTTCTTATTAGACTTTATGATGAAAAGAAGCTCTCTAGGGTAAGGAAAATTCTCAATCCACTTATTTGGTTCTAGAGATAATCATGGACATCAGGAAGAACTAAAAGATTATAGGTATGATGCAAATTGAAGGAAAATAGTTTCTACATTCCAGATTTTCTCATACAAAACAATAGAAATATTCTATGTTCGGATTCTGCTAAAATGAGAAGAGTTATTTCACTGAGCAATGTTTCATTTCTGATTTGAATTAAGTTTTTAAAGTTTCATTCTTTCTGAGCAACACATTTATAAGCTAACATTTCTGAATGTCAATAATACTATTACTTGGAATTTATAAGGAGAAATTGTAAAAAGTAAAAGGAAGCTATGTGCTAAAAGAGCCAATATTTTATAAGCATACAACCAAACACTGCTACTTTTAGCCTGATCTGACCGCCAAGTTGAGAGGGAAAAACACTAAACAAAAATGGAATCACTGCCTTTTTCTCACAAGACAACTCTGGTCTGGTTTTCTTGAAGTAATGTCACCTTAAGAGGGTGACAAGGGTGAGCTTCCTGTGATAACAGTACCTGACAAAACATGGCCTCAGCTTACTTGTAGTTGGCATGTTAAATCTTGTGAGAAGTGCAAGGCCTTTCTATCACAAATGGAACACATCTGTCCAGGAAATACACTTCACTGTGCCAAAATGCTTTTAGTGGATCTGCCCCCTGAGTGCCCTATCAAGCTACAATTCCCTGTCAGCAAGTACCTTGTAATTCCTTTCCTTTTATGTTGATGAAAGTCTTGATCTATTATGCCAATATTGCATATTTTCTACAGTCTCCCAGAAACTATTACTCAGTAATGTGCATAGGAGATCACACTCAGTTACTTAGACAACCAACCTCAGCTAAGAGGTTTTGGCCCTTGCAGAAAAACAGTAGCTAGATCGCCAGACTGTGCAATATGGCTCAAGTTCCACTTTGTGGGGGAAAAAAGAAAAAGAAAAAGAAAAAAAAAAAGACCATTGGCGAGATTAGAAAGCAGAGAAGATAATGCAATGCTTTTAGTAGGAGTGGAGAGGAGTGAGTCAAGCAGGGATGTGACTTGCTTCATTCTTCAGCCTGGTGGGTTCTGACCATATCCAGTGAGTTAGAGGCGGGTTGAGTCAAACCTGAAAGTCCCCTAGGGTTCTACTCATATTAGAAGTAGCCACAGAGCCTCAGAATGAAGCCATGCAGCCTCTACCATCTTTCTTGAGAAAAATCACAGGATCCCAGGTGGTCTCTATGTAGGTTTTAAGCTTCTCAGACGTTCTGAAGTCTATCACATTCACAGACTCAGAGTAACAAACTGAATTCTTGAGTTCTGGAGTTTTTGGTGTAGCACAATCAGAAAATAGTCACAGGAAGGGACCAGGTTAGAACAATTCTAAGCTGCCCTGATGTTCACCCAGACCACAGGATGAGACAAAAAAAAAAAAATCTAGATTCAGAAGTGTAGTGAACTGAAAATCATTTGACACACCAAATTGATTTTTTTTTTTTTTTGGTACTGTGAATTGAACTCAGGACTGCTCTACTACTGAGCTACATCCCTAGCCCAGCCTTTTTTATTTATATTGAGAGGCAGGGTCTCTGTAAGTTTTTCAGACAGACCTCACATTTGCCATCCTTCTGCCTCCGTCTTCTGAGTCACTGGGATTACAGGCATGCAACACCACACTCAGTCACAATTGATTTTTTTAATAGTTCCCAGATGAATCAAAATGTACTGATAGTCATTGAGCTTTTATTGAGTCCTAATAGGAGCCAGCCACCATGTTGGGTGCTAAGGCTACAGCTCAAGTAACAACAAAACACATCTGATACTGTTTCATTTGTGCCAGGAAGTATTCTAAACTGTTTTCAAAATACTAACTCATTCAGTCCTCACAACAACCTCAAGAGGGAGGTGTTCCTATTATACCAGTTTTATAGGTGAGTAAACTGATTCAGAAAGGTTCAATAGCTTGCTCCAAACTTGTTCTTAGATGGCAGAGCAGTGACTCCAACCAGGCAGCATGGCTCTGAGTTCATGCTCTTAGCCATTGCAATCTCACATTCCATGATCATTAAACACAAACAGAAGCACTGTTAGCTAAATGATTTCTGATATCATAGTCCATCAGTAACAAAATCAAGCAGACAAGTCACCCACTTTTGAATACCCGGCCACTTGTGATTAGTTCTCTGAAACATCGCTGCCATGGTCCACTGATCTTGTACAGCACACGGTATGCTGGATAAACTCCCTCCCTTTGGATGTGACTTCTTTTAGGGTAGTTAATCATTTGTTCTTGAACTTTTCTTTCTTTTTTTTTTTTTTAAAGAGAGAGTGAGAGAGGAGAGAGAGAGAGAGAGAATTTTTTTCAATATCTATATTTTAGTTCTCGGCGGACACAACATCTTTGTTGGTATGTGGTGCTGAGGATCGAACCCAGGCGAGCGTGCTACCGCTTGAGCCACATCCCCAGCCCCTGTTCTTGAACTTTTCAATAGAAACAAAACAAAGCTTCAAATTCCAAATTTTCAAAAATTGAAATCTTAAACCCTAAATTATACATCCCAAATTCACCCAAATAAATGATAACTTTGAAGACAGCAGCAACATCTCCTTAGCATTTTTTTTCTTTTGATAAGATGGTACACTTGAAGAAAGCTGCTTTGCCATGAAAGTCCTCAACAGTTGCAAAAGTTCCAAGTCATAATCCTCTGTGTGTGTTTTCCAATGAATAATACAGGATTCGTAAAAGACCTTTTAGCCTCCATATCCCAAGCATCTTGAGAAGAGGATAATAAATCCCATGGCTCAGATATAATTCAGATTTTCAACTCCATATTCATATGATTGTTTAATATTTATTGACAAGCACTATTTGTTGGAGACCCAAGTCAGCCAAACATTTAAAGTAATTTCCCCCAGCAGAAAATCCAGTTTATAAAAATAACTTGGCAAATAATTTGTAAGTGATGTTCTTAAGTAATCAGCATGCCATCTAAGGAAATGTTGAAGTTGGTGTGCTATTTTAGAGAAGGAGCATACAAAGTTTCCAATACAATTTATTACAAGACAAAGTCGTAGGTGGAAGAAGTCTTAGTATTATTCTTCGGGTAGATACAGCAGATAGAAAAGCACTCCATTTAAAACATGTCATTGTGGGAATGATTTAATTACTCATTTTGGCTTTTAAATTGTGTTCAATTTTATAACCTTTTGGTTAAAAAAGAACTGCCATTTACATTATAGGTTGGGACTATTCTCAATAAAAATTTTAAGAAAGTCCATATGAAGAATTAAGTCACTACCTCTATTATAAACGAAAACATGATCCGATTTCTTTTTGATGTGACTCTAATTCTTTCATTTATTTAGTTCAATATTTATGAATCCATATGTATTTATTTATTTAGATAGACCGTTATGTAATTTGTAACTGTACAGATCAACTACTATATCCAGAGTAATATTTCAAGCACTACAAAGTGAATATGCCATAGTACCATACCTTAAGAAATTTATAGCTTAGTTGAAAAATATGATTTCTGTAAGAATACCTCTTATAAAACACATATGTGACAATTAGCAGTCAATAATGTCAACTACATATTTGAAGATTTAAAAAGAAAGAATCATCAAAACTTTTTTGACACTAAAATGCTTTATGAAGGATATATATCTGAGAAAGAATCTGGGTCTCTGGCTTATAAACAGGAACAGACCTGGAAGGAGGTTCCAGGGAGAAGGAGAATGTGTATGAGAAGCAACCCAAGGGCAACAATGATGTATGGCATTAGTAGGAAAAGCACTCAAGAGACCGACTGAATAGGAGTATGGAGTGCCTTAGAAGATTAAGGTGCACAAAAATAAAGAGCTAATTTGGATTTCATCTCATAAAATAAGACCTCGAGAAGAGAGTAATTTTGTAAACAGAGTTGCCATTTATGCAAATATGCCAGTTAATGGATAAGCCTAAGAAAATACTAGAGATACCAAAGCCCAGCTGGCATTATTTCATGTATGGGGTCAACCAAGTTAGGGGAATACCCCCCAGGTACTAGAAAGACAACAAAGAAATGGAATATGAGAGAGGATTTGAAATTCACTGTTGATGATAAATTTATACAATCTGTCATCTAATTAGACTTTAAAACTGGGCAAATTTTCAAGACTTGATAGTAGGAGAATATCCCAAAGAGAAGAATTTTGCTGTTGAGGGTTCCACCCCCAGCCCCAGCATCCTCACAAAAGTAGATAAACATCTTTAAATAAGGAGAGCAAATGCATTCCCTATGACCAGGACTATTACTAAAAATATTTTTTAGGTTTTTGTCCCAGTTGAAAGCACTACTTGGGTAAATATGAGCTTTCAAGTTGAAGGTGCCACTATTCTTACTTAGACATGTTCTTCTTATTTGAGAGTGATACTTCCTCTGAGTGAGTGTTTCTCTGATAACAACAGCACATTTTGATAGTCCCTCCCACAAATTGGAAGGAAGAGTCTTGTAGTGGAGGTTGACAAGGCTCTTGGCTTTCAAATTAAGGTCAGAGAGAGTGCAGCCTTTTGTGGTCCCACTCTCACCAACAGCTTCAACACAGTTAACTATGATGGCCACTTACTGCCATCACTTCTCAGTAATTGACAGTTACATTGTTCAGTTCTACACTCTGAATCCAGTTCAGTGTAGTGGAAAGTGCAGACAATTTTTTTATCCTAGAAGTATAGTCTCTAATTTCATTTAAGTCAGGTTCATCACAAACTCATTTAATCTAAGGCAAAATAATATAAGTTTCATCAGTTCCATCATAGGTAGTGGTTTAACTGCGCAAATGACAATTTGACATTTTGTTTGTCTCAATTTTTAGTTGATAAATAAAAATCATGCATATTTTGGGCTGGGGATGTGGCTCAAGCGGTAGCGCGTTCGACTGGCATGCATGCGGCCCGGGTTCGATCCTCAGCACCACATACCAACAAAGATGTTGTGTCCGCCGAGAACTAAAAAATAATATTAAAAATTCTCTCTCTCTCTCTCTCTCTCTCTCTCTCTCTCTCCTCTCTCACTCTCTCTTTTAAAAAAATCATGCATATTTATGGTAAATAGCAGTAAGTTTTAATATATTTAAACATGGAGGGACAGCTAAATCAAACTATTTAACATATACGTTTACCTGACATACTTATTTTTGTGTAGTAAGAACATTTGAAATCTACTTTTAACTCTTCTAAAATATAAAATACGCTGTTGTGTATTTTGATAGCCTTTAGCCAAACTTATAGTCACCATTATGTATAATAAACCTCTTTAACCTATTCTTCCAGTCTATCTGAAATTTTGTGTCCTCTGACCAACATCTCCCTAGTCTTCTACCTTCCCAGCCTCTGGTAACCACTATTTTTCTGTTTCTGTGAATACAGTCCTTAGTATCAACATGGATGAAGCTAAAGGAAGTTATGTTAAATGAAATAAGACACACACAGCAAGAAACACAAATTTTGTATGATCCCACTTATAGGTATAATACAAAAGTTTAACTGAATTTTTCACAACTGCAAAAATGACATTCAAGCAGTCATTTTAATTCAGAAGTAGATATACATCATTATTTCTCTTCTCTCTTAATAAATAATAGTAATTAATTTCTCACAACATATAATTTTGCTAATAGATTTGAGGATTCCTTTGATTATTTAAAAATGTAATTGGGTACCTTTCACATGAGAAGCAATGTGGTAGGCTTCAAGGATTCATAATCAATAAAGAGATAGATTTATTCTCAACTGATTTGTTGTCTACAGTAAGAATAGACTGGGCATGGCAGCCCTCACCTGCAATCCCAGCAATTTAGGAGTCTGATGCAGGAAGATCTCAAGTTTGATCCTAGCTTCAGCAACTTAGTGAGACCCTATCTTAAAATAAAAAAGAAAGAAAGAAAGAAAGACTGGGGATGTGCTTAGTGGCAAAGCATACCAGGGCTCAAACTCCAGTACCAAAAACATAAAAATGAAAAATATAGAATGCAAATGTATATCTTTTCGGAGAATATGCTTTTGTCTCCAGATTTGAGAAAATATTGCACTAGGTTTCCAATGAAGTCTGAAGACAATGTAGCTGATAGCATGAACTCATACATGAATTTTCTAAACATTGTTTTTTCTGAACTTTTTTTTGATAGCCTTTAGCCAAACTTATAAAGCTTTAATTTCTTCACTCTCAAAATCCCTACAAAATGGAAGCAATCAGTTTTTGGACTGCTGTTTCTGGGTTTTTTCAGTTCCCATGAAAGTGCAGAGGAGAAAAACAGTAAACACAAGGAAGGTCAAAGCTGACCAGATGTCAGGTGTCTGAGGCAGACACTGTACTTGGAATATGCAATGAATTAATAGTATGATCTCAATTTCTTGTTAGTTTATTAGATTACAAACACTAGGCTTCTTCTTCAGGAGTAAAAATTTCTTTTCAGAACTGAAATAGTTATGGTAATCCACCAGCTCAGTTAAAAGGATGGAAATTATTCTCTTTCTGAGACCAAAAGTGAAAGGAATTGGACCTCTGCCCTGAGACAGTCTGCCTTCTGAAGCTTGTTCTCTAGCATTTCTGTCTACATTTAAAGACCCTGAAGTTGTCACACTAAAAGATTGTATTTTTATCTTTAATTTTTTATCTGTAATTGATTGTCTTCTAGTCAGTGGATTTAATTTAAAGTAACTATAAAATACTCTTTTTCTCCCCTGTTTTACCAAGAATTAGAGCTGAGATTATTAAATGGTTCTGAGGTACAATCAGGACAAGACTATGTGCTTCTCCCATCATTGCCTTTTCATATACTATGGTAGATCCACTTTGTCTACTCCTTGGTAACAAACTTAGATTCCAACCACTTTCATTCACATGAGATTATGGTGATGGTAAGGCTGATGGTGATGGTGATGACAGTAAAATGTATACACACATACTGGATTTTTAAAAATCCATTCATTATTGAATAAAATTGTCAAGCTTAAATCCAATTCAGGGATCTTTTCCTCACTCCCACAAGAACATTTTTTTTTTCGTAGATAATAAACTGTACACTTCTGAGTCCTGAACCATCAAGGGCCCCTTCTAAACCTTATACCTAACATTGAGTATGTAGTTTTGTATTCAGGGGTATCACCGACCTATAGTTCCAGCCTTTTTTATTTTTCATTTTTTAAAAAAAAACTCTATTGTTTTAAAATACATTTTTCTAGTTGTCCATGAGCCTTTATCTATTTATATGTGGTGCTGAGAATTGAACCCAGTGCCTCACACATGCTAGGCAAACACTTTACCACTGAGCTACAACCCCAGCCCTTGTTTTTCATTTTGAAACAGGGCTTCTGCTTAGTAGCCCACTTTGGCCTCAAATTTGAGATACTTGCCTCAGGCTCTGAAGTAGCTGGGACTACAGGAACGCACCACTCCTCTTAGCTTGTATTCTACTTTTTGAAGAGCATTCTCCAAATTGCATAAGGACTCACAGAATTTAAAGTCATCTATCCCAGCAAATTGAGCCTGATCAGTAACTAGAAGGATATATGTGAAACAACAGGGATGCTGATCTTCTCTTTGATTCTTCTTCCCTCTCTTTCATTTCTACCTTCCACTCCTGTGCTGGAGCAGAAGAAGGAGACTTGTTTCTTTCCTTAACAACAACTGCTCATGAATACTTCTTGACTGTAGATAGCCCTTAGGAGACAAACACCTAAGTGCTGGCTCACTCAAGTAGTTTCCCATAACATTAGTAATGCCCTATCTAGAGGACCTCAGATGGCCACTTACAAATAGTCCCTGCCCTGTTCTCTGGTCCCTAAAATTTATACCACAGCCTTTAGAATAGTACACAAATAGTATAGTCCATTTGATTATTGAAAAGATGCTTTATTAAAAACTTTCTCTGCACCAGGTTCTGTGCTAGGTAGTGCTTTTATATTATTTCTTAATAGTGATTTAAAATATTTGTGATTAAAGCGTGCACACACACACACAGTTTCTTTAAACAAACACCAAAAAATACACTTCAAGTATCAATCATAGGTGCAAAGAGCAGAACTGGACAAGTACCTACCTACTCACACTGTTTTGTGAGTATAGCATTAGGAAATTTGGACAGCATAATGAACCCCAAATGTTCCAGACAGTTCAATCGCTGTGACAATTATGATGAGAGGATCACCTGAACTTCATCCAATGCCAAATATTTTCTCCAAAAAATTTGTTGAGAATCCACTCAGTAAATTAGACATTAATTTTTGAAGTTTTGTAACACAATACAAATAATTCTATCAAAGTGCTCTCAACATAGCTCATTCCTCTATCTCTAGTTTTATAATGCTTATGACATATAATGGTGCTCATTAAATATTTGTTAATTAAGTAAATGGGCAAATTAATTAATGAATGAAGAAATGTTATCTTCCCCTAATCAAATCCCCATGGCAAACTTGAGTTTACAGTGGTAAAGGAGGCAGGGAAGAACCTTATCATCTCCTGCCAAGTATATTTATTTGTTACCATGCTTTCCACTGTGCTCAGGATTTACATACATATTTCATCCAGCTCTCAGCTTCCTCTGAGGTTTGTGACTTTATGTGGCAATCATGTTCACCTTCTCACCAAAGACTAATAACATTCTTGCAAAAGGTGCCAGCCCAAAGAAAACACTTAATTTATACTCTATCCTAATGAGAATGAGTCCCTTTCAACAAGAAGGAAACTATCCCTAACTATAATTATCTGTGTTTTCCAGTCTTCTGCCCAATGGATCATGCCTGTACACATATATCAGCAATAATTTCATTAAAAATCCAAAATTTGGAATAGCCATAACTCTTTCTGGAAATTAATTTTAGACTTAAACTTAGCTCTTGCTTCTATCAGGAAATTAATTATCCATTTGCTTTTAAAACATAATAAAACTAAGTGATGCTGCTTTTCTTGAGGGATGGAATGAAGCAAGACAAGAAGAAAATCATGATCAGGATGAATTTTTTTTTTTTGTACTGAGGATTAATCTCCAAAGTATGCTGCATCAGAGCTAATCCTCCATCCTTTTATTTATTTATGTATTTATTTTTAGTTTTTTAAGACCTGCTATGTTGCTCAGGCTAGACTTGAACTTGTGATCCTCTTGCTTCAGTCTCCTGAATTACTCGGATTACAGGGGTATGCCACTACACCCAGGTATAAAATTTTAATACTTCAGTGTGTGATATTTTTGTAAGCTGTTCTTAATTTTTTAATGCATTATGAAAATTATAGTTCTTTAAAATGGAATTCTTTGAAAATATATCTCTAAAGTTACATATGTAATGTTTGTGCTATAATATTTTACATTTTTAAATAAATTCATGATTTTATTATCTCCAACATGGAGATGGGATGGGGGAAAATAAACATGTGTTCATTTCTCTAGAGGAAACATGTAGCTGCCTTTTTATGAATATTAAAGGTTAAAGTCTTCTGCTCTTTCTATACTTCTTTTCTCCTCATGAGTTGATGAATTTGCTCCCCAAAAGTCATATTACTACCAGGGTGATCCTTTGGCATTGAATGACTCAAATCACTGCTCAGGCCCCCTGCCTTAAATGAAGATGGAAAGCAAGAGATTCCTCTCCTCATCCCACAATGACTTCCCAACACTCACGACCTCAAAAAGTTGCAGAAGAGGATCCCAGGTACTAGCCACTTAAGCAAATTACATTATCTTTAATCTCATAAACATCTTGACTACTGCTAATTTCCTTGAAACTCTACTAGCATCCAGAATTTTTTAAGTGACCCTATTTTTTTTGTCTTTCTCTTCATTAAGGTTGCATTCAAGCTATTACCTATTTAATTCAAGTATAAAACAAAACAAATTGAATAGTCAAGGTGAAAGTATTAAGTGTATTTTTGATTCATTTATTTTATTTTATTTTTTTGTCTTTTTTCCCACTTTTTAAATTAGTTCTTTTTTTTATTGTTGGTCGTTCAAAACATTACATAGTTCTTAATATATCATATTTCACAATTTGATTCAAGTGGGTTATGAGCTCCCATTTTTACCCCATATACAAATTGCTGTATCACATCAGTTACACTTCCATTGGTTTACATATTGCCATTCTAGTGTCTGATGTATTCTGCTGTCTATCCTATTCTCTACTATCCCACCTCCACTTCCCTCCCCACCCCTCCCCTCTTCTCTCTCTACCCCCTCTACTGTAAATCATTTCTTCCACTTGTATTATTCTTCTCTTACCCCTCATTTCCTCTTATATGTAATGTTGTATAACCCTGAGGATCACCTTCCATTTCCATGCAATTTCCCTTCTCTCTCCCTTTCCATCCCACCTCTCATCCCTGTTTAATGTTAATCTTCTTCTCAAGCTCTTCGTCCCTACCCTGTCCTTGGTTACTCCCCTTATATCAAAGCAGTCATTTGGCAATTGTTTTTTAAGGATTGGCTAGCTTCACTTAGCATAATCTGCTCTAATGCATTCCATTTCCCTCCAAATTCTATGATTTTGTCATTTCTTAATGCAGAGTAATACTCCATTGTGTATAAATGCCACATTTTTAATCCATTCATCTATTGAAGGGCATCTAAGTTGGTTCCACAATCTTGCTATCGTGAATTGTGCTGCTATGAACATCAATGTAGCAGTGTCCCTGTAGCATGCTCTTATTAGGTCTTTAGGGAATAGACCGAGAAGGGGAATAGCTGGGTCAAATGGTGGTTCCATTCCCAGCTTTCCAAGAAATCTCCATACTGCTTTCCAAATTGGCTGCACCAATTTGCAGTCCCACCAACAATGTACAAGTGTACCCTTTTCTCCACATCCTCTCCAGCACTTGTTGTTGTTGGACTTCATAATGGCTGCCAATCTTACTGGAGTGAGATGGTATCTTAGGGTGGTTTTGATTTGCATTTCTCTAACTGCTAGCGATGGTAAGCATTTTTTCATGTACTTATTGATTGATTGTATGTCCTTCTCTGAGAAGTGTCTGTTCAGGTCCTTGGCCCATTTGTTGATTGGGTTATTCGTTATCTTATTGTCTAATTTTTTGAGTTCTTTGTATACTCTGGATATTAGGGCTCTATCTGAAGTGTGTGGAGTAAGATTTGTTCCCAGGATGTAGGCTCCCTGTTTACCTCTCTTATTGTTTCTTTTGCTGAGAAAAAAAAACTTTTTAGTTTGAGTAAGTCCCATTTGTTGATTCTAGTTGTTAACTCTTGCGCTATGGGTGTCCTATTGAGGAATTTGGAGCCCGACCCCACAGTATGTAGATCATAGCCAACTTTTTCTTCTATCAGATGCCGTGTCTCTGATTTAATATCAAGCTCCTTGATCCATTTTGAGTTATCTTTTGTGCATAGCGAGAGAAAGGGATTCAGTTTCATTTTGATGCAAATGGATTTCCAATTTTCCCAGCACCATTTGTTGAAGATGCTATCCTTCCTCCATTGCATGCTTTTAGCCCCTTTATCAAATATAAGATAGTTGTAACTTTGTGGATTGGTTACTGTGTCCTCTATTCTGTACCATTGGTCTACCCGCCTGTTTTGGTACCAGTACCATGCTGTTTTTGTTACTACTGCTCTGTAGTATAGTTTGAAGTCTGGTATCGCTATACCGCCTGATTCACACTTCCTGCTTAGCATTGTTTTTGCTATTCTGGGTCTTTTATTATTCCATATAAATTTCATGATTGTTTTATCTATTTCTACAAGAAATGCTGTTGGGATTTTGATTGGCATTGCATTGAACTTATAGAGGACTTTTGGTAATATCGCCATTTTGATGATGTTAGTTCTGCCTATCCATGAACAGGGTACATTTTTCCATCTTCTAAGGTCTTCTTCTATATCTCTCTTTAGGGTTCTGTAGTTTTCATTGTATAAGTCTTTCACCTCTTTTGTTAGGTTGATTCCCAAGTATTTTATTTTTGGGGGGGATATTGTGAATGGAGTAGTTGTCCTCATTTCCATTTCAGAGGATTTGTAGCTGATATACAGGAATACATTTGATTTATGCGTGTTGATTTTATATCCTGCCACTTTGCTGAATTCATTTATTATCTCTAATAGTTTTTTTGTAGACCCTTTTGGGTCTACTAGGTATAGAATCATGTCATTTGCAAATAGTGATAATTTAAGTTCTTCTTTTCCTATTTTTATGCCTTTAATTTATTTTGTCTGTCTAATTGCTCTGGCCAGTGTTTCGAGGACTATGTTGAACAGAAGTGGTGAGAGAGGGCATCCCTGTCTTGTTCCAGATTTTAGAGGGAATGCCTTCAATTTTTCTCCATTCAGAATGATGCTGGCCTGTGGCTTATCATAGATTGCTTTTACAATGTTGAGGTATGATCCTGTTATCCCTAATTTTTCTAGAGTTTTGAACATAAAGGAATGCTGTACTTTGTCAAATGCTTTTTCTGCATCTATCGAGATGATCATATGGTTCTTATTTTTAAGTCTATTGATGTGGTGAATAACATTTATTGATTTCCGTATATTTTACCAGCCTTGCATCCCAGGGATGAATCCTACTTGATCATGGTGTATATTTTTTTTGATATGTTTTTGAATCTGATTTGCCAGAATTTTATTGAGGATTTTTGCATCTAGGTTCATTAGACTTATTGGTCTGTAGTTTTCTTTCTTTGAAGTGTCTTTGTCTGGTTTAGGCATCAGGGTGATGTTGGCCTCGTAGAATGTATTTGGAAGTTCTCCCTCTTTTTCTATTTCCTGAAATTACTTGAAAAGTATTGGTGTTAGTTCCTCTTTAAAGGATTTGTAAAACTCTGCTATATACCCATCCAGTCCTGGGCTTTTCTTAGTTGGTAGTCTTTTGATGGTTTCTTCTATTTCCTCTATTGTTATTGGTCTGTTTAGGTTGTCTATATCCTCCTGACTCAATCTGGGCAGATCATATGACTTAAGAAATTTATCTATGCCTTCACTATCTTCTATTTTATTGGAGTATAAGGATTCAAAATAATTTCTGATTATCTTCTGTATTTCTGAAGTGTCTGTTGTGATATTGCCTTTTTCATCCCGTATTTTAGTAATTTGAGTTCTCTCTCTTCTTCTCTTTGTTAGCATGGCTAAGGGTCTGTCAATTTTATTTATTTTTTCAAAGAACCAACTTTTAGTTTTGTCAATTTTTTCAATTGTTTCTTTTGTTTCGATTTCATTAATTTCAGCTCTGATTTTAATTATTTCTTGCCTTCTACTTCTTTTGCTGTTGTTTTGCTCTTCTTTTTCTAGGATTTTGAGATGAAGTATGAGATCATTTATTTGTTGTTTTTTTCTTTTTTTAAGGAATGAGCTCCAAGCAATGAATTTTCCTCTTAGAACTGCTTTCAGTGTGTCCCATAGATTCCGATATGTTGTGTCTGTGTTTTCATTTAACTCTAAGAAGTTTTTAATTTCCTCCTTGATGTCTTCTAAAACTCATTGATCATTCAGTAACCTATTGTTCATTCTCCAAGTGATGCATGATTTTTCCTTCCTTCTTTTATCATTGATTTTCAGTTTCATTCCATTATGATCAGATAAGATGCATGGTATTATCTCTACTCCTTTATATTGTCTAAGAGTTGCCCTGTGACATAATATATGATCTATTTTTGAGAAGGATCCATGTGCTGCTGAGAAAAAAGTGTAACTGCTTGATGTTGGGTGGTATATTCTATATATATCAATTAAGTCTAGGTTATTAATTGTGTTATTGAGTTCTATAGTTTCCTTATTTAACTTTTGTTTGGAAGATCTGTCCAGTGGTGAGAGAGGTGTGTTGAAGTCTCCCATGATTATTGTATGGTGGTCTATTAGACTCTTGAACTTGAGAAGAGTTTGCTTGATGAACATAGCTGCACCATTGTTTGGGGCATATATATTTATGATTGTTATGTCTTGTTGGTATATGGTTCCCTTGAGCAGTATGTAGTGTCCCTCTTTATCCCTTTTGATTAAAATTGGCTTGAAATCTATTTTATTAGATATGAGTATGGACACTCCTGCTTGTTTCCGCAGTCAATATGAGTGATATGATTTTCCCAACCTTTTACCTTCAGTCTATGTATATCTTTTCCTATCAAATGCGTCTCCTGTAGGCAGCATATTGTTGGGTCTTGTTTTGTGATCCATTCAACTAGCCTGTGTCTCTTAATTGGTGAGTTTAAGCCATTAACATTTAGGGTTATTATTGCGATATGGTTTGTTCTTCCAGCCATATTTGTTTATTAATGTTACTAAACCTGATTTGTTTTCCTCTTTGATTACTTTCCCCCCTTTACTGTCCTGTCTCTCACTGTTGGTTTTCATTGTTATTTTCCATTTCCTCTTCCTGTAATGTTTTGCCAAGGATTTTTTGAAGAGATGGTTTTCTAGCTGCAAATTCTTTTAACTTTTGTTTACCGTAGAAGGTTTTAATTTCATCTTCCATCCTGAAGCTTAAATTTGCCGGATATACGATTCTTGGTTGGAACCCATTATCTTTCAGTGTTTGAAATATGTTATTCCAGGATCTTCTAACTTTCAGAGTCTGTGTTGAGAGATCAGCTGTTCTCCTGATTGCTTTACCCCTAAATGTAATCTGCTTCCTTTCTCTTGTAGCTTTTAAAATTCTCTCCTTATTCTGTATGTTGGTCATCTTCATTATAATGTGTCTAGGTGTGGATCTCTTATGATTTTGCACATTCAGCATCCTGTAGGCTTCTAGGATTTGGGATTCTGTCTCATTCTTCAAGTCTGGGAAGTTTTCTCGTATTATTTCATTGAATAGATTGTTTATTCCTTTGGTTTGGAGCTCTGTGCCTTCCTGTATCCCAATGACTCTTAAGTTTGGTCTTTTAATGTTATCCCATATTTCGGATGTTCTGTTCATGGTTTCTTAGCAGTCTTGCTGAGCTGTGTATGTTCTTTTCAAGTTGAAATACTTTGTCTTCATTGTCTGATGTTCTATCTTCTAAGTGATCTACTCTGCTGATAGTATTCTCAATTGAGTTTTTAAGTTGATTTATTGCTTCCTGCATTTCTAGGATTTCTATTTGTTTGTTTTTTATTACCTCTATCTCCCTGTGTAATTGATCTTTTGCTTCCTGGATTTGTTTATGTAGTTCCTTGTCAAAGTGATCTTTCATTGTCTGATTTTGCTGTCTCATGTCTTCTTTGAGACTCCAGATCATCTGAAACATGTATATCCTGAACTCTTTATATGACATTCCATCTGTTGCAGCTATTACCTCTTCTAAAGTTGAGTTGACCTGCATTGCTTGTGGTCCTCTCTTTCCTTGTCTTTTCATACTGCTCGCGTTTCTTTCTGCTTGGTGAAACTGTTGTGTTTTTGAAATTTTCCCTCTATTTATTTATATTGCTCTTGTATAGTTGAAAAATCTCCCTTGCAGGGCAGGTAGTGGCTGTGATCCTCCTCCAATTGGGGTGATCTGTCTACCACGCTGGCGGGCCGCTAGGTCTGCTCTGCCGGTAGGTCGCAGGTCCGCCTACCCTGCAGGCCCGTGGGGCAGCTCTGTCACTCTGCAGGTTGCTGGGCCTGACCTGCCGGTGGGTCGCAGGTCCACCTACCTTGCAGGTGCGGGGGGAGGGGGAGGCTCCGCCCCTCAGCAGGCCGCTGGGCCTGATCTGCCGGTGGTCACAGTTCTGCCTACCTTGCAGGCACTGGGGGAGGGAGCGGGCCTGCCCCTCAGCAGGCCGCTGGACCTGTTCTGCTGGTGGGTTGCAGGTCCGCCTACCCTGCAGACGCGTGGGGCAGCTCTCTGATTCATTTTTTTTAAAGAGAGAGAGAGAGAGAGAGAGAGAGAATTTTTTAAATATTTATTTTTTTTAGTTCTTGGCAGACATAACATCTTTGTTTGTATGTGGTGCTGAGGATCAAACCCCGGCCACACGCATGCCAGGCGAGCACACTACCACTTGATCCATATCCCCAGCCTCATTTGTTTTTAACCTCAATTAAATTGCTAAATGTATGAATTCTCCATTTCACTTAGCTTTTGCTAAACTAGAGGAGAGAAGAGAATCCCAAAAGGGTTTTTATGGGTCCAGAAAGAATATATTGGCAAAATGAGATCTTCTAGGTGATTGAATTTATCTTTGATGACTATAGTGACAACATCAAAGCTTAAGATGCCAAGAAAATTTTTTAAAGAACCAGAGTAATAAACACTTTTGCAAATACACAGGAGTGATGTAGATTTTGTTATTAGTAAAGCATTTGAGGCTATGCTTTTCAGATTTCCCATGTTTGAACCAGGACTTTGCCCATGAATAGGACCTGATCACTGTCTCCAGATAACCGAACACATTAAACTTTCTAATGGCATGAGTAGGACTTACCTCACCATGACAAGTATGATTTTGAAACCAAGAAACTTTAGTTTGCCCTTCAAGAAAAGTGATTTATAGGGGATGGCTTGGGAGGGGATAGATGAGAAACCATGCTCTACCCAAAAAGATGATGAGAACCTTGCCCAAGGCATCCTTTTGAGATTGACAGTGTGAGAGGGTTGTGAAATCTTGAGTGTTTTTGTGGTGATGTCTGAAAGTACCGGTTACTGTACTGATGTCTTGCAGTCATGCATGTCTATTTCCGGATCTACTTCCTTATAATGGCTAATGAAACAGGGCCATGAGCATAGCAGTGGGTAGGTCTCCATTTCAGTTCTTCTGTTGTTTTAATTGATAGGTGGCTTCTTCTGAAAGTTTCTAAATAATTCCCTTCAACTTGAAAAAGAAAATATAAAATTCTGTCATTTTCTCATTAGATACATGTACTAATTTTTAAAGGCTATTTAAATTTCTGTCCTGTAAGCTGTCAATGTCTTTATTTCTCTTACCTCAGGCATCCATTTAAAACAATTTCAACCATTAACGTGCATTCTGCAAATAATGAACTGGCTAAATCACAGTAACTAAGGAAAATCAGGACAAGCCTGATAGTCGCCAAGCTCTAAATAGGACTTTAAAATAAAAATAGAAAATGTGACTCAGAATACAGTACTAGTTCTTCATCTTACAGATGTTCCCAGCCATCAGAGTCAGCGTAGGCTATGACACTGGTAAGTGTGAGCTAAATGGATAAAAATTAGGAGAGGATGATAGGATTTTTTCCCCCAGACTGTCTTCTGGACTGTTACTTCACATTACTTCATGTTTTACAGAATGTATAGAAAACTCTGCCTACTCATTTCTTAGTTGCTTTAATAGCAAGCCTTCAGCAGGCCTTAATTAGTAATAGAATTGCCTCCCCTTTCTAATAACACTTTAGGTATACAAAACACAACTTAGGAAATAAATATCTGGCCTTTCTATTTATTGGCTGAGTGATCACCTCATTAAGCAAAATTCACCAAGGATTTCTGTCATGACACCCCATTCATAGGCCAACCAGACTGAAAAGACTGCATCTCGGACCATGGAAGGGACACTGAAGAAACGCTGTCATGATATTTATATCCCACCTACTCAGAGGACCAATTGAGAAACTCCATATGGACTCCAGTTTGCCACTAGCCCACAGAATTGAAGTTTCTTAGCTGACTTAAATTAAGAATTTTGGGTAAGTATAAAACTTTGCAGATATTTATTTTCATAATTCTAAGCAGTTTGTTTTCATAAATGTCTTTTTGTGCTGCCCAATTATCTATAGGTTGACACATTAGGCAAAGGAAATACGTTCTTAGAAAGCTTATAAGAAGAGACAGCCAGGTATAATGGAAAAAGCAAAACAGGATGATTAAAGAGCTATAAGGTGTACAAATGAGAGAAAGGTAGCCATGTCTAGTTTAAACCAAAAAGAAAAAGAAGTTTTCCTAAGTAGAAGTAGAATAGGTTATTTGAATTATCTTAGAGGAGTGAAACCCCTTCCTCTCATGCCTCAAACTTGGACAAATGACAGGTGGTACAAGTCCAGTTCCTCAGTAAGTTCCTGTAAACAAAACTGTTTATTTATAGACAGCTTCTCAGTACTGTTTTCAGGAGTTCAGTCAGAATGCAACTCAGAGCCACCTCTCAACTATAAAGAAAAAAAAGACATAAAACCCTATCTTCAAAATTTTACTTTACAACTGGAATCAGGTAATTTGATACTGTATCTATTTGAAGGACCCTCAGAATTGTGACTGATAAGTAGTTTGAAGAAACATAGAAATAAGCCAAGTACCTCCTGCTTCAGAAAAAAAAAAAAGAAAAGAAAAAATTGGGCTGACATCATGGAAATCTACCAGCAGACCTAAGCAAAATTTGATGTATCTACTTCTCCTTTCTGTTCTTTCTACTTTCTGTTGGGCATTCATGGGAATCAGCATTGATGGAAGAAAAAAAATGAGCCTCCATATAGACAACACTATGAGGTGAAGAACAGAGTTGTTGAGATATTGATGCTCTACCCTTTTTTCCTTTTTTATTTATTTAAAATATAAATAAAAGCAAGGCAAAATAAATTTACAGTAATACTAATGCTAACTAATGTCTCCCCTAAAATACATATATTTAAATGTATTTCATTTATTCTCATACTTATTCTTATAATTCTCCTCATGATGTGTGCAGATTAATTCAGCATAAATTTCAGAGGGTAAATTCTTCAATTGTTTTAATATAGTTGCTTTAAAACATAAACTACATGGTAGCTTTCAATGTAACATTTTATAAATTCAGAATTACTATATATATCAATGGCTAAAT